>NC_081345.1:45479888-45714879 GCF_029784015.1 Lycium ferocissimum | reverse complement strand
AACTTGTAAATACACCGTAATTACGTTATGACAAACAAAACGCATCGTCTTAATTCCTATACGCAGTAATTACTAGCTGCGTAATTACTACCCTAGTAATTACACCAATTCCAATTACCATGTGGCTTTCCAAATAGACCCTTGGTTATAAATGACTCGCTCAAATCATATTTTTGTGAAATAGGTTGTGGTGGAGATCTCAAGTTTATGTGATTTTGTTTGATTGAATATAAAGTTTAAGAAAAAAATAATATTTTATGACTGTTAAATTTCGGTAGGTTTAACACATGGAAATTCCGTTAAACTTGTTATTAAATTTCATTTAAATTTTTTTTTTCCAATTGAACATCCAAACATATGATAAAATGTTCCTATTAGACATTTTCAGGTTCGTATTTTGGATTTTTTTTTTTTGCATAAGTTCTTAAGCGTCTATTAGGTAGTTAAGTTAAATACATAATATATTTCACCTCCTTTTTTTTTGGGTTTCCCACGTGGTGTTTGATATTTGCATTGGTGACCCCCACTAAATTCGGATTCGCGCGAGAAGTCCCACATTGCGCACAAAGCGCTCCCCGACAAACGAGATTGCGTACTCTTGGGACTCGAACCCAAGACTCTCGTTAAAGATGAAGGAGTACTTTACTTCCTTTAATTATATACATAAGCCTCAATTGGAACAACCCTAAAATTTTAAGGCTTATTGAAGCTTGCTTATGACTAACAGAGATAATATATTTTAAAAGATACTTTTAGTAACTAAACATAACAAAATGACTTACTTTGCTGCTATGCTTTGTTTCATTAAATTTTCTCATTAAAAAAAAAAAAGATTTTCAATGAAGTTGATGTTGAGCTTCCATTCCGCCATGGATACCTTTGCATTAATTATATAGTTCATAAAAGGAATTTATGCCGTGTTGGAAATTCTTTACTTTTATTTCCCTATCTGTCTCTTTCACCACATTGCCAAGATGCAATAAAAGAT
Organism: Lycium ferocissimum; assembly: GCF_029784015.1. NCBI lineage: Eukaryota > Viridiplantae > Streptophyta > Magnoliopsida > Solanales > Solanaceae > Lycium > Lycium ferocissimum. The sequence continues at coordinate 45,713,891 of NC_081345.1, read as the reverse complement.
TTGGTCCAAATTATTGCAAAGTTGATGTGAGCTCATATAATATTGGTAATTAAAAGTTCATAGTTGTCTCCGCATTATTCAAAATCCAGTAACTTTGCTCTTGGTTAAATTTTTGGTACTGGCTACTTTTGTCATTAGAAAAAAGTCTCGCACTTGTTCTTGCTATTAACAGAGTTCCAGCATCAAACAGAGTTCCAGCATCAAATAGGGAGATCCATGTATCTAGTTATTTTAGAAAAAATATTTAAATTTATCCCTCAAATATGATTTACATTTTCCCTTGAGTTTGAGTTAGATGTCAAGGACAAATTTATTTATTTTTGGCAAAATGGAGAGGTTAAGATTAGACCAAAAATCTAGTTAATGAACGATAAAGTTACTCCATATTAAATAGTGCAGTATCATGTCAAGGACAAAAACGAAATTTTCTCCGACAAATAAAATCACAAAGAATTTCATCAAAGAGATTGTCTAATTAAGGCCGGTCATTATCACCACGGCTAGGTGATGGAGATTGCTCAAGTCATCTAAGAAAATAGTGTTCACTTTTTTTAAAGATGTTTTTGGTTAAGAAAAATTGACAAAATTTTAATTAAAAAAATAATTTTTAGGGTTCCGATAGAAGGATTTGCCAATGTCAGGCTGGCTAGTCAATCTAGCAGCCCACTTCCATGTTCCAATGTCATGGACCAAATTTTAGGGGGATTATAGAAAAATATTCTTTGTATACTTATATATATTAGTCTTTGTTACAATTTATACACAAAAAATAATAGGTAATATTGCTTGTAATTACACTATATTACAAAAATGTTATTAGACATTAATTATAATAGTGAGATAAAAGATGTTATTAGAAAATTTAACAGTCCCGATTTTATAATAACACTAACTTTTTAAGTTTACAATAGATAATGAGAGATACTTAATCAACATTAAGATAGAAATAATACACATTCGATAACTTATAAAACTACGAAGGATCCTAATATAATCGAGCCAGTGAATTTTAGATTATCTAATACATACATACATTTAGTATACATACATGTGTAGCTCTTTTTCAAGGATGTATAGATCTCTTTATTTGAACTTTATTACTTTAAATGAGTAATTTATATCGGATAAAACTCTTAATGACTATAAATTTTATTGGAAATTTAACTATGAATTTGATTATGAATAGGACTGGAGTTATTATGTTACGAATTTGTTTTTTATAAATAAGAATACACCATTGTACATTTTGATTGGGACTATACAACTACTGAAGTATTTTACATTTTTGTACCATATGTCGTTCAATATTTGAAGGATATTTTGGTCAACTAATATTTATATTCGTGCTTTTATAATAATGTAGATGTAGATTTAGATTATAACATTCGATTGGTTGTATGAGAAAAATATTTCCTTTATAATTTTAAACAACATGTAGTAATAATATAAATTAAGAAAATATTTAATTATGCAGAAATTTATGAATACAAAGTAAGAATACATATGTTATCAATAGAGGACTTAAAATATTTAAAGACAAACAGGGCAGAGCCATAGCCGATGGCAATTAATAAAGGAAGTTTAAATGAACCCTTTGTTCGAAAATCGGTTTATAATAGGAAAAAGATAAAAAAAATTTCGCATATATACAAACTTTTGAATCCCCCTGACTCACTTTAATTTGAAGATTGAAAATAGAATCCTCTTATTAAAATACCTGGCCATTGAAAACAAATATGCCTTTAAAGTAAGTGATCATTTGTATAACACTATAATTCATCCATTATTAGGCATAGCATACATTATTAATCCCCACATAATAATTTTTCCATTATTGTTCATTGCATATAGAATATTTGGACAATATTCAACATAACTATTATGTGAACCAAACGATTCATAATATCTACGCATTCAAACTACGCAACGTTCTACTTCCAATGGAATGTGGAATGAATATGATTTCTTTACTTTCCGGATTCAAGCACTAAAACTGAACAGAAAAATCTTAATACATAGCATTTGTTTTTTATAATAGCTTGTGTAGCGCGAACTTATATTAATTGAGATCTCAAAATAAATACTGAATACCAAATTTAGTAGGCGTTTGGCCATGCGATTTTGAATCAAGATTTCATATTTTGATTTCAAATCAGCATTTGTTTATGAAATTTGTACAAAATTTTAACTTCAACTTCATATCATGATTTCAAATCCTAAATTCTCAAAAAAGTGAGATTTGAGATTCCAAATCATGATTTCAAATTCTTTTAAATGTAAAACTTGATTCATAAGTTTATATTTTGTAAAAAAAAAAATCCATCATTTATATTTTTTAAAAACTGACTCATGCTCGACTTGAAGAGATTATTTGTACCATGTGAAAGGATTATATTAAAAAAATAGCTAGTTACAACTATTGTTGATTTTTTAAAAGTGGATCTTTATAAAATTATGTGCATTTGAAAGTTTGTAATAACATGCAATCGCGAACGTTTATGTATAAAAAGAATATGGAGATATGTTATTTATTTTCGATACCTTATTTATAAACTATGATTTACTCATTTGATAAGATTATATAAGTGTTTGGAAAGTTTTGATAGTTTTAACAAATTGCAAAATTTTCATGTTTATGAAAAAAAATATAATTTAAAAAATTCAAACTACATATCTAAATAAGATTTCAACTGCTAAAATCATGTTCAAACAGGCTTTAAAACACAAACTTTCTGACTTCTTTTAACAACTTGATCTTGATGCAGCAACATATGTGTAATCTCGTCAGCAGCAATAGCAGTGCTTACAATGTGGACCTTGGGACAATGCTACAAGATAATTGGCTATAAAGGTAATTAGCACACGTGTTGAAAAAATAGCCATCAAGTTTAATGTAGAGCAACGTCGATGCCTATAAATGTATGACAAAGATAACCACCAAAAGATTTTATTCTGTCGTGGCCACTTATCAGTCGTATAACACCTTTTTCTGTGTTGATATTCAATAGCGTGTTGACTGCTTGATCAATTATGTGGGGTTCAATGATCATTCGTATTATGCAACATGTAGTCTTTTTTTTTTTTTTGTTGGGCGGCGGATATTTATATTGGGATCTCGACTAATCCGGAGTCATGTTGCGTAAAGCCTATTTAAGGAGGTATGTGCTCCTTATCAGGATTATGAAGAAATAATTTTAATAATATATAATCCAACATAAAATTTACATTCACGTAGTCATATTTTTAATTTACATCCACATAGACAACTTTTTTTTGGTAATAGTATTTATACACACAATATATAACATTGGACACTTACTGTAGTTACTGTAGATAATGTATCAACCTTGTATAAAGGTGTATAATAGTGTAAAAAAAGGTCATTTCGGATAATATTAAAAATATGGACCATTTTGGGTAAATAATTTCTCAAAATAGACATAGAGTGTTATTTTTCCTTTTTTTTTTTTTTTTTTTCATATTCATGGATCACAACTTAAACTCGAAACCTCTAACTAAAGGTGAAGAGACCCTATTCATTCCATCACAACCCTTCGTTGGTGCAACATGTATCTTAGTATAACTTTATACATCTCTAGCTTTTGATTTTCTTAAAAAATCGATTGAGACGAGGTTGAATGAAATGGTCGCACTTCAACATTAATTTTTTAATTTTTTAATTTTTATGATATAATAAAAAGAGAGTGTGTGAAAGGATAACTCAACGTGGAACATTTTACTTCTCAAAATAGCTTTATGAATCTTGTTTTCCATTCCAATTTAGCTAAAACTGAAGAAAAAGAGGGACTATCGTATTGTATTGTTATGCCAGTGTCTTTCCGATTAGTCTTTGTCGACCCCTTTTTGAAAATTTAATTCAACTCTGAAAATGATTTATGAGACTAAGTGGTCCCATATATACATATATGGGATCTTTATGTATAGGACTTGACTATTGGCTTCTTTATATTTTATACGGAAAAGGGCCAAAATTACCCTTAAATTTTGGGAAATAGTTTATCCATACCCTTCGTTATATTATAGGACCAATTATATCCTTACCGTTATACTATGGTCCAGATGTACCCTTATGTTAAACGGCCTGTCACATGACATCATCCTAGACGCCCAGCCCATTTTTCCCCCCAAATAATTTTTTACCCACCAACTTAACCCAATCCGACCAAATATGTGATTTCGTGGACAGTTATGATCACCGGGTATGGGAAGTATGGTCCTGGGGGAGAAGCAGTCGAACTATTCAAGAAAATGCATATGGATAGTATTGAGCTTGATGAGGTTTCATACTTGGCCCTGTTCACAACTTGTAGTCATTCGGGGCTAGTTCAAGAAAGTGAGCAACACTTTTCAAAACTATGCAATTCAAATCCTTTAAAACCTTCAGTAGAGGTTTTTGTTTTGTGAGGTCGGTGGCGATTTACTGTGGAGAGAGGTCAGAGACGATATAGTTCTGAGAGAGAGAGAATGTAGGCGATAGAGTGTAGGGTTATTTGAAATAAGGGGTAAATGGGTTGGGTCCGTATAATTTTGGGTGAAAAAATTATTTTCAAATATGTGATTTCGTGGACAGTTATGATCACCGGGTATGGGAAGTATGGTCTTGGGGGAGAAGCAGTCGAACTATTCAAGAAAGTGCATATGGATAGTATTGAGCCTGATGAGGTTTCATACTTGGCCTTGTTCACAGCTTGTAGTCATTCGGGGCTAGTTCAAGAAAGTGAGAAACACTTTTCAAAACTATGCAATTCAAATCCTTTAAAACCTTCAATAGAGGTTTTTGTTTTGTGAGGTCGGCGGCGATTTACTATGGAGAGAGGTCAGAGACGATATAGTTCAGAGAGAGAGAGAATGTAGGCGATAGAGTGTAGGGTTATTTGAAATAAAGGGTAAATGGGTTGCGTCCGTATAATTTTGGGTGAAAAATTATATCCGGGTCCGGTTGGGTTGGGTTAAGTGGGTGGGTAAAAAATTATTTGGGGGGAAAAATGGGCTGGGTGTCTAGGATGATGCCACGTGGCAGACCATTTAATATAAGGGTATATTTGGACCATAGTACAACGGTAAGAGTATAATTGGCCCTATAGTATAATGAAGAGTATGGATGAACTATTTTCCAAAGTTCAGAGGTAATTTTGGCCCTTTCCCGTATTTTATATTATGCAATGTATATGCTCCTATCTTTACTACTATTACCATATGCATACGCTACAAATATCACAAAGTGTGATGGTATGACTAGAAATCTAAGAATTCCTAAATTCTTAATTAAAAGTTTCAAGTTCGAGCTTTGAGATGTTTTACCCTTTAGTAGCTTTACAGCAACGTCATCGACGCGTATCTTGATTAATTATATACACAGACTAATGCTTCTTGAATGTAAATTATATCCATTGATGATGGTGTGTTGATCTTCTGCACAGTTAATGAAGCCGCGATGACAACTAATCAATTCCGCGTTAAGTGAACCTATATAGTAAGTCCATATGCTAACCTAGGAAGTAGCATATATGCTACCGAATACTCCTTTGAGTTCTAGACTAGTACCATCATCAACAATTGAATAGGAAGTAGTATACTAATCATTTGAAATTCTTTAGTCAAAGCCTACGGACTGCACGTCTGCAAGACAACCCATAATAATTAAATTTGAGATAATTTATATATAACCATAATAATAATATACAAATTTAGATAATATTGAAAGATAGTCCGGTACATTAAACTTTTGCTATGCACAAGGTTTGGGGAATTAGGTAATGTACATTGAACGCGTAAAATATTTAGGTAGCCAATTAATGCTTAATATACTTGTCACTCAACTTCAATCTTATGTAAACTTACTTTTAATCTTTCATGGAAAAGAAAAGAGGAGAGCAAGCAGACTTTTGTTTGAAGCTGATCAATATTAACGACAAATTGAATAACTAAATAGTAAGATGAAAACTGACTATCGCGTGCAATTCCTACTATTGGTTTAGTTCAACAAAATGTAGATCTCCAACAGCGTAGGTTCAAATGTTTCTATATGCTAATTACGGATCCATATCATGTACGATATCAAATGGACAAGTTGACTTGAACTTGAGTCTTGCGAGAGGATTAAAATGAGTTGAGTTAATAAATGGGCAGGTCATTAAGCCACTAACAAATATTAGCATAGATATGGGCTGGATCATGATGGGCTAAATAATGGTCATTACCCAACTCGCCCAACTCTTACTAAGTTTTAATTTTTCATTTGTTTTCTTATTAATTTGTTTAATTTGTTGGGAATAAACCCGCCATACAAATAATATTCACATATTTACAACGAAATAATAATATAGCACCGTGATACGGTGGTCAACACGAACAAAAAAGAGCGATAATGACACCAAAATTTTTACGTGCAAACCCAAAAAAGAAAAAACCACAGGCCGATTGGAGCAATTGATATTACTATAGCAAGGATTTTACACTTTGCAGGTCTGAGTAAAATACTCCAAAGACCACTATACACACAAAAGAAATAACCCTCTTTTAAGATTTTTCACCTCACTACAATATCGCTCACACTGTCTATTTTTCCTCACAGACTATTTCTCTATTTGTGAATGCCTCACTCTTCTTTCTCTCTTCGTTGGCGTGATTACAAATGGAAGAAATGCTCTCAATTTATAGGATACCAAACTTGGCCTCCAGGCACAAAAAGAAGAAAAAGAAAACGACCCGAAATTTGTAATCCACAAATTTTGCCTTTGGCTCCAAGTAAGAATTCCGACCAAGTAATTTGGTACATGCCAATTACAACCAAATAGGATGGATCTCATCAATCTTCCCCTCCAGTCTCATTCACTTGAAGGAGGTAACAAGGAGCTTCTAGTTTGAGCGCATGCCGACAAGTTCCTTGCATAGCTCGAACTTGTCTCTTGGTACCACCTTGGTCAGCATATCCGAAGGATTCTCACTTGTGGGGATCTTCTTAACTTGCATAGATCTGTCCTCTGTCTTTTCTCGAATCCAGTGATATCTCACATCGATGTGCTTCGTCTTTGCATAGTACATGGAGTTCTTACTCAAGTCTATCGCATTTTGACTGTCACAATAGACGGCATACTCATCCTGATGCAATCCAAACTCTTGAAGGAACCGTTTCAGCCATATTTTCTCCTTGCTAGCTTCAGTGGCGGCAATGTACTCTACCTCAGTTCTTGAGAATACGACACACTTTTGCAAATTTGACTGCCATGATATAGCTCCCCCTAAAAAAGTAAACAAATATCCAGTCTCTCAGGTGCTGAGTATTCACTTAACTGCTTTCCAGTGTTTTTTTCCAGGATTATCCCGGAACCTACTAACAACACCTACTGCATGAGCAATATCAGGCCTATAGCATACTAAAGCATACATCAGGCTTCCAACTACTGACAAATAAGGAACTCTAGCCATGCCCTCTTTCTCCTCCTTTGTTGTAGCACACATCTGCTGACTCAACTTCAGATGAGCAGGAAGAGGCATGCTAATGGGTTTAGCACTCTTCATGGTGAAGCGTTCTAGTACACGTTTAACGTACTTCTCCTGAGATAGCCACAACTTTCTATCTGTTCGTTCTTGACCAATCTTCATCCCCGGAATTTATTGTGTTGTGCCCAAGTCCTTCATGTAAAATGACTTGGAAAAATCTCCCTTCAACTTGGCAATCAGCTCCTTATCTTGTCCTACAATTAACATGTCATCCACATACAATAACAAAATAATAAAATTTTTGTCAGAAAATCTTTTGAAGTATACGCATGGATCAGAATAGGTCTTTGTGTAAGTTTGACTTTTCATGAATGAGTTAAATTTCCATTACCACTGCCTTGGTGCCTGCTTCAACCCATAAAGACTCTTATTCAATTTGTAAACCATGTGTTTCTTTCCTGATATTGTTGTCCACGCCCGAACCACGGGCACGGACGTAACACGGCACCGGCACTCGACCGTGTGACCGAGCGAACCAACTGGCTGACTGAATCAACATGTGATATCAAAACATAACTGAATGTGGAAACAACTAAACACATGTTGATATACTAAAAGTCTGACTGAAATCATAATGCGGAAATACATAGACAATTTGAAGTATATCTAAAAGTAGCCAACATGGCTAAACCAAAATGACTGAACAACTGCCATCAAGGCTAACATAATAAATATCTGACTGTCTGAACTGTGTCTATGAAGCCTCTAAGAGTACTGAATAATAGTCGTTTATAAACCGAAATAACCGGATAGCCGACAACGCCCGAAGGAAAGTGGGGCTCACCGAGGCCGACACGTGCACTCCCATTAGCCGAGTCGTCAACTCGTGAATCGTTACCGCATCGCGAGATGCGGTGCCCCCAACAATAAAAGGGACATCAAGACATTTGAATTGTACCATGTAAAGCAACCGAACAATAAAATACTGAACCGAAATCGAAATCGAAATCGAACTAACAGAAAGTAAGAGAGTCAAGTACTCTATATATCGGATGAAGAATCACCTGTAAAGCTGTAAATATAACTGTGGCCTGGGGCCCAAATAATGTGCACAAAAACTGTGGCCTCTGGCCCAAAAACTGTGGCCTCTGGCCCAAGCAATACGTATGCATAAACTGTGGCCTAGGGCCCAAAAGTACAGATACAGGTGTTCGACATTGATATTTCACAAAACTGAGACTGGCTATAGCTGATAGCATGATAACTATTTCTGATTCTGGACTCTTGCAATTAACTGGTTATACACTGACTGAGACTCATGTGATAATAATGCATAAGTCTATAAGGATTACGTGATGGGTTCATGATGTTCAAAGTGACAACCATGAACGAATTCTGTAACTGCAACCCTAGAAGATAACAGTTCTATATTATTTCATGAAACTAGAGCTAACTATATTCTGAGTCAAATTTCTAACAAGTATGAAGAATGAGGCGTAGAGAGAATCATGAACATTCCCTAACGTAGATAGTTAGCCTCACATACCTTAATTCCAGCCTTTGAGCGTAATACAATGTTCGTCACTCCTTTCAACTTTGATCTATAGCAATACAAGTCAAAAAGGGATTCTATATTAGCAATAATATTCATGCTTTGGTCATCTAAGCATTTTATCAAACACTTAGTGGGCATGAAGCTCCATAATCTCCATTAATGGTGTTTCTTCACCCAATTCCCATTCTATTACTTTTAGGTGATTCTACAATCTCAATTAGATGTAATTAACATCATTCTCCATCACCCATATGAATACAACAATCCCAAGTCAACAATCCAAAAATCCTAGCATAGTTCATATAATCCTCTTAATCAAACCCATTTGCTATTCTCCCAAGAACTCATCAATTCACAACTATAAATGTTTAGAGAGTAGAAACATTACCTTTTTGAAGTCCAATCCTCTTGAATTCAGGTTCTAGGGTTTCCACATCCAACAATAATGTTCCAATCCTAACTCTATGGATTAGAAGAGTTTACTCAAGTTAGAAAGGGATTAGGGATTTAAATTCAACCTAGAATCATGATAAAACTTACCTTGGAAGATCTTGAGGTTTGGGACTTGTTCTCTATGAGTTTAGAGAGAATTTTCGTGAATGGGGGGCTGGGGAAATAAACCCCAAGTCCTAAATATAGCTAAAAATGCGTAACCCGAATTTTTGACCCGAATATGACCCGATTCGCGATTGGTCCGCGATGCGGGACCATCGCGCAATGTTCTGCAGCTCAATACTCAGACTTGCGCGATTGGCCCGCGATGCGGGGCCATCGCACGCGCCCCCACGCGCCTGAAAAGGCAGCGTGTGTCGGTTCTGCACAGTGTTCGGTAAAATGGGCATAACTTCTTGTACGTAACTCCGTTTGGGCTGGGCGACCTACCGTTGGAAAGATATTTCAAAGGGCTACAACTTTCATTGAGGAAGTTTTCCCAAATTCCAAATTAATAATGGGGTTATGGTCGTTAGAAGTAAGACCTTCTATAAACTCACTTGTAAACATGCCCCGTAAAGTGGTTTTCAACTTTGCTTTGCCCAAAGACAATTCTTATGACTTAATTGGTTTTCAAAACACTTCCTATAACCCTCATATTGGTTCCATTATATTATTATCTTATGAGTCAAACTTTCGCCCGAAGCTACGAGGTGTTACAATTGCAAATCCTTCTGGCTGCTCCATATAAATTTTCTCTTCCAAATCTCCACGATGAAATGCGGTTTTCACGTCTAATTGCTCCACTTCAAGATCTAGGCTAGCTGCTAAGCTTAAAATGGTTCGAATAGAAGTCATTTTGACAACAGTGAGAAAATTTCATCAAAATCAATACCTTTCTTCTGTTCGAAGCCTTTTACCACCAATCGAGCTTTGTATCTGACCAGCTTGCCATTTCCATTTTTCTTGAGTTTAAAGACCCACTTGTATTTGAGCAGTCTTTTACCCTTTGAAAGTTCAACCAGTTTGTACGTGTCATTTTTATGTAGAGAATTCATCTTTTCTTGCATGGCTTTCATCCACTGGCTCTTTTTTGGACGGGGCAACACCTCCTTCAGACTTTCTGGATCTCCCTCATCACTAATAAGGACATACTCTGAGGAAGGGTACTTGGATGACTCTACCTTTTGCCTTTCTGATTTCATCACAGGTTGAGATTGTTCTTCTTCTTCCTGAGTAGAGTACTCAACTTGCTCGACATAATCACCAAGTTGCTCTCCTGCTCAGCAATCTTGTCAGGTTGCTCCCTTTGCTCGACAACCTCATCAGTCATACTTTCTGCACTTCTTGGATAGTTAGAAATAAAAGGAATGGTATCAAGGTTAGGGGCTATACCATTCTTGGCCTTCTCTGACAGATCATCAGTAGTTCTAACTTCACTTTCTCAGAAGACTACGTTTCTGCTTCTGATGACCTTCTTCTTTATAAGATCCCACAGTCTGTGCCCTAACTCTTCATCTCCATATCCGATGAATATGCAAAGAACAAATTTAGCATCCAGCTTTGTTCTCTGCTCCTTCGATATATGTGCAAAATCTCTACAACCGAACACCTTCAGATGCCAGTAGGGCACCACCTTGTTAGTCCATACTCTCTCTGGGATGTCCAACTACAATGAAACTAATGGTCTACGATTGATCAGGTAACAGGCTGTCTGAACTGCTTCACCCCAGAATGACTTAGGCAGTTTAGCCATTCTGAACATGCTTCTCACCTTCTCAACAATGGTACAATTCATTCTCTCAGCTACACCATTATGTTATGGGGTTCCAGGAACTGTCTTTTCATCTCTGATCTCATGGCTTGAATAGTACCCTTCAAATTCCCTTGAAGTGTACTCACTTCTATTGTCACTGCGGAGACGCTTTAACTTTCGATCTGTCTCCCTTTCCACCAGAGCATGAAACTTCTGAAAAACTTGAAACACCTGATCTTTGGTTTTCAAGATATAAACCCACAATTTTCGTGAAGCACCATCAATAAAAGTAACAAAATATTTGTTACCGCCCATCGATTCTATCTCAATTGGACCACAAACATCAGAATATACCAAATCAAGTATAATTGATTTTCTTCGAACGATGTTTGGAATGAGACTATGCTGTTTACCAAATAAACAGTAGTCACAAGGTTTTATTGTTGTACCTTTGGCAAAAGAAATGAGTGATTTCTTGACAAGAATTTGCAATCCTTTCTCGCTCATATGACCTATTCTTCTATGCCACAAATCTGTGGAAATCTCATCTTGAGCCGCATTCAATTCACCTCGGCATATTTATGTATTTGTCCTATACAACGTGCCATGAGCAACTCCCTTCGCAATCACTAATTATCCCTTGGTGAGTCTCCATTTTTTATTTGCAAAATAGTTCTCGTATCCATCTCAATCCAAAGCGATTCTCGAGATCAAGTTCAATCGCAAATCAGGTACATGACACATGTCCTTCAGAACTAATGTGCATCCGACATTTGTCTTGATAGAAATGGCTCCGATCCCACAATATTTGAGTAACTTGTGTTCTCCATTTTCACAGTGCCGAAATCACCTGCTACATATCTGTAAAAAAGATTTCTTACCGGTATGGCATGGTAAGATGCTGTTGTGTCAATCATCCATTTTGACTCTGAACCTGCCAAGTGCATGCATTGCTCTTCCTAGTTTATGAGGAGAACAACTTTATCATTATTTTGCACTGTGGCAATTGTGTTGTCGTCGTTCTTGTGGCCACTGCTTTCACCTTTGCCCCCTTTTTATATTTGGATAATCTCTTTTGTGGTGACCTGGTTTATCACAATTGTAGTAATTTCTGGCTTTTGACTTTGATCGGATCTTAGACTTCCCACGAGCTCCGGATCTATCATCGTTGCTCGAACTCCTTTGGTAACTCCTGCCTCTACTTTCTATGATGAGAGCCTGACCATGATTTTCAGGCTTCTTTCTCATCTTGTCATTAAGTAGAAGAGTTGATGTGACATCCTTCAGCTCAATTGAGTCCTTACCATGCAAGATAGTTGTTGCAAATTGTCATATGATGATGGCAACGAGTTCAGGAGCACGATGACTTTATCTTCCTCTTAGATCTTTACTCCGAGGTTGGCCAACTGTGTGATTAATCCATTAAGCACATTTAAATGTGACAAAAAATACGTCCCTTCGCCCATATAGGCACAATTTCTTCGTCAGCGTTTGGACATGTATAGGTTTTCCAACCTTGTCCAAATACCACATTCACTCTCTTCATCGATGATATCATTGACCACATCATTTGTTAAGTGTAACCTAATCACACTAGCTGCCGTTTTATCCATTTCTTTCCAATCCTCAAGTTTCATGGGTTCGGGCTTTTTGGATTTTCTCGCTAGCGCCTTGTGCAACCCTTGTTGGATGAGGCATCCCTCATCCTTCTCTGCCATGTTGAGAAACCGCTATCACCGTTAAATTTTTCTACCTCGTACTTTACTCCAGACATTTTTTTTCACCGAGTAAAATACAACCGACCGCAAAAATATTTCTGTTAATAAGCAGAACCTATGCTCTGCTACCAGTTGTTGGGAATAAACCCGCCACAGAAATAATATTCACAGTATTTACAGCGGAATAATAATGTAGCACCGTGATATGGTAATCAACAAGAACAAAAAAGAGCGATAATCAAACCAAGATTTTTATGTGAAAACCCAAAGAGAAAAAAACCATGGCCGGGAGGAGCAACTGATATCACTATAGCAAGGATTTAACACTTTGTAGATCTAAGTAAAATATTCGAAAGACCACTACACCCTCAAAAGAAATAATCCTCTTTTAGGATTTTCCACCTCACTACAGTATCGCTCACACTTTCTATTTTTTCTCACAAACTATTTCTCTGTCTGTGAATGCCTCACTCTTCTTTCTCTCTTTGTTAGTGTGATTACAAATGAAAGAAATGCTCTCCATTTATAGGAGACCAAACTTGGCCTCCAAGCACGAAAAGAAGAAAAAGAAAAGACCAAAATTTGTAATCCACAAATTTTGCCTTTGGCTCCAAGTATTTGCCTTTGGCTCCAAGCAAGAATTCCAACTGAGTAATTTGGCACATGGCAATTACAACCAAATGAGATGGATCTCATTATAATTACCAAACAAAACTAATATTATCTTTTTATCATGACTATATAAAGCATCAAACAGAAAAAATAAAAATATTTTACAAGATTCTCTCATGGATCAATTAGCCCAAATCAGCCCAATTTTAAGATGGACTAAAATGAACGGGTTTGAGTAACTGAGTTAATAAATGAATGGGTAGTTAACTCTCTCAAACTTAGACGGGTTGGGGTGATTATGTTTTCATGATCTAATTTTACAACCTCTAATATCATGTTAATGAAGCTATGTACTAAACTTCAATGGCAGTTATAAATTAGTCTCCTTTTGATTAACGCAACAAGTTTCAAAAGACCTTTTTTAAAAAAAAAAATTGATATTGAATCATATAATATTATATAAATTTGAACGGAGGAATTAACTATCTTATTTTTTTCACCTATCGATAATATGGCACGCAAGCAGTAAAATTAACCCCTTAAATTTCATAATCAATGCATCATGTAAAATAAAAAAGTTAAAGGTCAAAAACACACTTTAAGTATCACTTTTTTTTTTTTTTTTTTTTAAAGTTTCCTATCTGAACTATCAGGTGTGAGAGTTTCCTACCTAATATATCACTAACTAGTTTGCAAAACACACCTCAACTCTCAATTGTTCACTTTTCCTACCTGAACAATTAATAGTTGAGGTGTGCTTTGCAAATTAGTTGGTGATAGTTTAGGTAAGAAACTCTCACACCTGATAGTTCAGATAAAAAATTCAAAAATAAGTGATACTTGAGGTGTGTTTTTGATCCTTATCTCTAAAATAAAAAGCACGACGTGCAGTTATTCTCATAGGAATATTAGAATAGTGAACAAGGAAACAATTTCAAAAGGTCAATCACATGCAGGAATATTGGAGGAAGCTTTTCGTATGTTTTTTTTTTGCTTATATTAATGGTGTCCAAAGTAATCTGCACGTACCTGCTATGTTGCTCGGACTCTTCACTTTCGGTGCCGCACCCATGTCGACACGACAGGGGTGTGGCTGTGGGTGTGGGATCCGTACCCGATCTGGTCAACCAATTTTGGGTATTTTGACCAAAATCGAGGGAGAAATTAGGACGTATTCAATGATTTATGTAATCAAAACAAAAAGCTATGGTGAAATCAAGAAAATGGAATAACTTGTATATAGAAATTTCTATGTCACTCCTTTTCCTTTTATCTCCTTCCGAGATTCTCCTCTTGATCAATATTTTCTCCTCAAGCTTTCCACATAATATCTCAAAATTTAGGTTTTATAACTCTATTTTTAGAATTTTGAATTATTTTTTGCCGAATCCCCGCACCCGTATCCGTACCCTCGTATCTTAAAATTTAGATCGTGACGAATCCAACCTCTAGATCAGTACCCGTATCCGACACCCGCACCCGAGTCCGAGCAACATAGCGTACCTGTATTTCGATTGTTTCATCCGATGTTTTTATTTTTCATTAGCATAAATATCAAGTGATTTTGTCCATCATAGTAAATATAATATACCAATAAGGGTTATTAAAGTAGTAATTATTCCTCCATCATCAAACTAAAGTCTTGAATTCGAACCCAAATGGTTACTGAATTGCCCTAGTGCGGAAGCACTTTGCATCCCATTGTAGAACTTTCCGGCACAAATCCTAATATAATCGAGCCCTAATATGAAATGTCGGATACCGCGTGAGATTCCAAAAAAAGAATGATTGAAATAGCAATAAATTAGAATGCATTTTTTCTGGTTTTCCATTGATTTGGTATCCTTTTGGTACCCTCATTAATTGTGATTGACGCTACATAAAATCTATTAAGGGAGAAAACGTACTTGTATCATGTTTGGATTCGAGCCCAAAATACTAATTCAGGATGAAAGAATGTTATCCATCTCGTCGTGATCCAATATGCATCTCTAAAACCAATGGAGTGGTGGTTGATGGGGTCCAAAATAGGACATTCAGAGGCGACTAAGCCGACATGCATCTTTCTAGTCAAATGTCTACTTAAATTAGTTTGCAGACAATTTCTGCATTATAGATTCAGTGTCACCTTTTTTTTGTTCAAACACATGTTCCATTGTTGTACTACTCACTAAATTACTAAATTAATCAAAACATGTTGGATAACTTTATCTGTTCTTATCCGATCTTAGCCCATCAGCATTCAGCATTCAGCATTCAGTCACTACTCTTGAGTTTGGGACCAACACATTTAAATCAACACTGCTACTACGAATGTTTGGACTTTTTTTGACTCAACACAAAGTTAATATAAGAAGAGTTTAACACAAAATTTTCTCCTTCTTAATAGCTTTATTTATTCTTCTTATGTTTGAATACTTGATGACTTCTAGATATAAAATCTATAAATTTTTGTCAATGTAATGATCCTTTAAGTTGAAGAATTCAAAAAGAAAAGAAAAGAAAAGATAGACTCTGTTAGTGGTTGATTAGAATCAGATAAAAGGTAAAAACGGACGGACATACAACACGAATTAACACATTTTTCCAGCAATTATTACTATAACTTTCACCTTTGTGATAATAATGATTTTCTCTTTGGACGTTTTCTTGTATAGGCCAAAAAGGGTTTTACAAAATGATAATTACTCTGTCTCATCTGAAATTAATCCCTTAGATTATATTGTTTTAAATTGCGGCTTCTTAAAGAGCCATCATGATTTAGTTGGTATAATGGTGACATATCCAAGTTAATCTTCCACTACCTAAGTACTATTCTTGATAATTTGGATAAGCAGAAGTTTGATGATAATGAATTTCGGATATTGTGTTTAACTGCTATTCTTTTACTCTCTTTATGGTTACTGCACGAGATTTTTTTGTTTTGTTTTTGGTTTCTCAACCGGTGTTCGGTATCTGTACTGGGGACCAATAAAATTAGGATTCGCTGCGGAAAGTCGTCCCACATTAGGGGGTAAATCACTCTCTAACAAAGGTGATTCTGTATCCAACAGGACTCGAATACGAGACTTCTAGTTAAAGACAGAGTACTTATAACTCTACCACAAGCTAGATCGATAATGATACAAAAAATTTATGTTGGTTTCCCATTCTGATTATGACACAAAAATTTATGTTGGTTTTCCATTCTGATTATGACACAAAAATTTTATGTTGGTTTCCCATTCTAAGTGAGCTTTAACAAGGCTTAAAAATTAAATTTTATGGTGGTGTACAATCATTTTAGCGTTCATAATTGGATGTCTATTCTATGTTATACTTCTGAAAAACTCAAACTATTCATCACGAATAAACCTCTTTAAAAAAATGAGTTAATTCGTACAGACATAGCAAATTCAAAATTTTTAGAGTTCGACTTTTAAAAATATTAACACAAAAAATATTGTATTAACACAAAAAATATTGTTCTTCTTAACTGTTGAAATTTAACATTTGTTGTATATTTTGTGAATTTATACATAAAAAATTATTAAATTAAGATGAACTCGATGCCTAAGCACTGAATCCCAATGCTGCTTCATGGGACATAAAGCTTTTCTTTTAGAATAATTTTGTTCAAATGATATGTTACTACTATTCTTTTGCACTATGGTTAACGGAATTTTTTTTGTTTTTTTAATTTTTTATCTTTTATGTTTATTTCCCGTTCTTATCGATCTTTAACAATAGGTTGAAATTTTATGGTGGATGTACAATCACTTTAGTTTTCATAAATATCTAGCGATACCGTTGATAAATCAAACTCTTAATTATAGGCTATGCTACTTGGATATTTTAAAAATGTAGTTCCATTCGTGTTGAATCTTTCAAATAATTATTCCTTCAAAAACACTCTGCCAGATGCTCTTTAAGAAAAAAAATTTATTCTAGGAGGATTCAACATAAATGAAACAATATGTTTGGAGGATCCAAATAACATAATTTATAGGTTATAGTTTAAACAAATTCGTGTATTTCCACTTTTAAAATTTTGGGAAGATGGGCCAAAAATGTTTTCAAATTATTGACGTTTGTTTTTTGGCTGAACTAGTAGAGATAAATCAATTGTACTCTCCGTTTGCTTTTTGGTACAAAAATACTCTTATCGCTAGCCAAATACAGCATAAATGCACCTCACCACTAGTGGACTCCATGTCATGTAATTTAGCATAACATAATATCTCTTGATGAGCAAGAAATTCACGGTGGAAAATAATCTCAATAGCAACAAAACGTAATTAGTGAATTAAATCAAAATAATAATTTCATTGACAATATAATACAATATTGAACTAAATCAAAATCACCCATAAGCACCATGAGCGCAGTGGCGGAGCCACAACCCAGCAAGGGTGTTCAACCGACCACCCTTCACCGAAAAATCATACCGTGTAGACATGTCAATTATTACGTATTACAAATATATATAAATTACATATTGAACACCCTTAAAATATATGTTTTATAAATTCGAACACCCTTAACAAATTTTCTAGCTCCGCCACTGCATGAGCGGATCTCCTCCACCATTTCTGTCCAAGGACTAAGACCACTCATAAGCAGGGTTTGAACCTTTCAATTTAAAGATTCAATTTTTCAGCGTAACCCATCTCAACAAGAAAAAATCAATTCAACGTTTTAATTTTTAAGATGAACGATACAGCTAGATATAAAATCAATCCAAAATTTTGATTTTGCAGCTAAAAACCGTTTATTTAGAGAATGGTTTTGCTTCACTTGACTAAAAGTAAAAACACTTTTATGCCAAAAAGTAAATAAAGATTATAATTGCTCTATTTCCAATAGTTCAGATGGATACTCTGCTGTATTTGACTAACAATAAAGATAATTTTTTATGTCAAAATACAAATAAATAGCATAATTACTCTATTTTCAATTATTCATGAACCAAGTTTTGCTCCTTTCCCTAAAGGATGGACAGATGCAATTGTCTTGTTTCTCACATCTCTTTCAAAAGAAATATGAACGGAACAACACGAACGTTATCAATGATTTCACTTGGATCCTATCAATTCGATTTTAACAACTAGCACAGATGGAAAAGTACATTAATATCAACCACATATATACTTAAAACACCTTTTTTGAATTAGCAAATGTCATGGTACCTAGATATTGAAGATTATTGCTTAAACGATCCATGAGTTATTATAAAAAAAGTGAAAAGCAAACTCGGGACTGAAAACAGAAAGGATAGGAATGAATTGTCTAATCTTATACGAATCAAGCTTTTCTCCTGACTTGCGATTTTTATTTTTTTTAATATTTGACTGAGCGGGGGTTCGAATCCGGAACCCATGAATTTTTAGGCGAAGGACAAAAATTAAAGACCAATGCCTTTGACGGCCATTCTGCACAAAAAAATGCAATATTTAAGCTCATAAAATGGGCTTGACTGTCAAATTTTGTACTAAATTGGGCTGAGCCAACCCAAGGACTAACGAGATTTTGAGGCCTATCCTAAATGAATCCTTCATTTGTCCTGATACACATTTGTCAGAGTCACGAGGAATTTCTCCTAAAGTTAAAGTAAATTTTACTTGACATATCTTACTGTGTTACATATTTATGGAACATAACTATATTTTTTAATAATTAAGTTTAGTAGCTATAATATTATATTTTTATAACTTATAGCTACCCACTTTTCTACCAATTAACTTACCACTTCCCGCACCCCTATTTTTTAGATGCATACTTTCTCTCTCCCCCCCTTTTCCTAAATATACACATTTCTAACTCCCATCTCCCCTAATTTCGTGCTTTTCAAATCAGTTTCTGATTTCTTTCACTTCCTTTTTTTTACTCTGTATTAACTGCTCATTAATTTCAACATTTTACCCCCAAAATTCAACTCTATTTCCTAAAATATGTAAGATTCTCTGTTATTTTTGTGTTCTCCCTCATCATCTTTGTTTCTTTTTGGGCTTTATTAAGCCACAGATTTTCATCTTTCCCTGTATTCAGTGGAAGTTTAAAGGTTTTTTTGTTTTGTTTTGAGGGATCTATGTATCATTCATCCTCATGTCGTTTTAGACCACCGTCTTCTCCAGCGTGATTTAACTGGCGTCAGTCGTCTTCTCTTTTCCGGTCAGATCCATGGTCAGATCTGTAGCAATTACAAAGACCAGCCTATTTGAAATTGTCAG
Organism: Lycium ferocissimum; assembly: GCF_029784015.1. Lineage (NCBI taxonomy): Eukaryota > Viridiplantae > Streptophyta > Magnoliopsida > Solanales > Solanaceae > Lycium > Lycium ferocissimum. The sequence goes on along the minus strand of NC_081345.1, from coordinate 45,694,145 downwards.
GTCTGTAGCAATTAAAAAGATCAGCTTATTTGAACATAAAATATTAAAGACCAAATCATTTAACCACCATGACTGTTCCTAGATGCCCTCCGCCGCTGGCCACCGGAATTTTTGAATACAGATATGAAATTTTTGTTATTGGACAATAGTAAAAGTATTCATGTTCTCTAAGAGGTATTTTTTCTTATTAATGATTCACTTCACCAGATATGTATTTTACTTGCATTTTAAGTATATTTTTATCGTATTTTTCGATGACCTTCAGTTAATTCCTGTTTTTTCAATTTACCAGATCTATATTTTGCATACATTTAAAGTATATTTTTGTCGTATTTTTTATTATTTCAATTAGTTTGTGTTTTGAACTTCAGTTAATTACTGTTTTTTGAATTCACCAAATCTGTATTTTGCGTACATTTTAAGTATATTTTTGTTGTATTTTTTATTATTTCAATTAGTTTGTGTTTTAAATTGTGTGTGATATATTTTTTCTACCTAATTTGTTACTTGTAAATTTATATGATTTTGAATTTGTGTTTACTTTTTAGCAAAGTATATTTTGTAGTGTATTTGAAGTGTATTTTTACAGCACAGTCACACACTGTTGTAGTGACAACCACAGTGCATTTGACATTGATATATTTGCATTATATTTATAGTATATTTCAGTATATCTTTAATGTGTTGTTACTTATTGTGGTTAATTTGTTATTTTGTTATTTTTTCATGTTTTGTTAATGTAAAGTTTCAGTATATCTTGACGCATTCCAAGTGAAATTGATGCAAAGTTTCTCCGTATGAGATACGACGCAAATCGACAAGGCAACCCTGAATGCATTTATTGATAACGAGCAACCACCCATACATGTCAAGGCTACCGTTGATTATGATGAAGTGATTTTAGTAGATGTTCAGGAGTAAATTTGTAGACAGAACAGTTTATGTTTTAGGTCGTTTTTTTTTTTCTCCAACTTTTTTTTTGATGTATAACATCACTGTTGCGACATTATTTTTATGAAGATTTTAGAAGAAGTTTTATGTATTTTGGTAATGATCCCGCTTGTTGTATAGTCTAATCGTAGATTTGAATTCGTTTTTATTACATTTATATTTTTGTTGTATAGTTATGCTAAAAAATTACAAAGTGCATTTCAATATCAAGTTTGTATTTCCTACATATTTTCACTATATTTTATTGATGAACCAGGAAGAGTTCTATGCATTTTCTCTATATATTCATGGTACACTTGAATTCATTATTGAACCATAAAATTCATTTTTCTATACAATATACTTCAAAAATTAAAGACCAATTTTAATACTTCTAAAATACATACAAAATACAAGTGAAATATATTTATTACGATTCAAATCTTACAGATCAATTAGAATGCACTAAAAAATACAATCATAATACAGATAAAATACAGTGAATCAAAAGCCACTCTTAGGAATTAAAGTTTTTCTATGGAGTCAAGTTTTCCCATCTTATTAAAGTTACTAAATAATATTCAATATCAGCTTATTGCACTCAATAACTAATATTTTTGATTTTTAATAATGTAATTTCATTGAATATTTTTAATAACGAACACAAAACCGATGGTCATAGCATCAGCAGACAATCTCAACTTGTCACTATGCAATTCAGTTGATGAACAAATCAAGTTTTTGCATGATTTATGGAACATTAAAAAGAGAATTTTTTAGGTATATTTTGGGAAAAAATATGAAGAGAGTTTTTGAATTCAAATTTTATGTGAATGATTAGATGTTGAATGAGATATGTGATTAGATATGGAAGAGAACGAGATTTGCGTGATTTATGGAACATTAAAAACAGATTTCTGTTTAGTTTGAAAAAGATTTTTTCCCCTTAAATGGAGGTATTATTTGCTCAACAGTTCCGTGTATTTAGTCTACATTTTGGCTGTATTTATGCGACGCGTCCAGACCTAAATATAAGAAAAACCAACTACGAATCGTAAATAATGAACTTGTAGTTATAGCTTGTTAGAAACAGCTAAAAGGTAGCTATTTGTGAAAATTTTACAAAGTTAAATATACAAGGACTTTCAGAGTTTAATATATGTATATAAAAAAAATTATTTAATAGATAGTATAGTATAATCAATATATATATATAATATACTTTTTTGATAAATAGCATTCAATTAACTATCTTTCGCCAGTTATAACTCTCCTCTACACACACATGTAATAGGGCCTGTGTGACATAGGGAGAGTGGGCAGTGATACAAAAGATATTAATGTTGATTTCAAGGTTTAGGGGATAGTTGTTGGGATTATAGCCAAGATAGAAAATCTCACCTTCTATATGGGAGTTAGATAATTTTTTGATATAAATTTTATCATAATTTTAGCTACAATCATATATTAAATAATTCAATTTCAAAATTTATACCGAGATAGTCTTTAATCACTATAACCAAATCTCCCCTTAGGGTCTAGAAAAGTTGAAAAGAGGTTAGATTATGGAGTGGGGACTGTTGGCACCCAATTTCGTCCCTCCCTTATTCCTATTTATTCCCTTGGGTTTCTAAATTTATTAACGAGCTAAATACTTTATTTTTATTTTAACGCTACTACTATTAATACTATTACTCTTTTTATTGTCATCTTGACTATTTTATTATCAACGACAATAGTATTATTTTATCACCATTTTAATAGATTGTGGTTATTTCATATCAAGATTCGACTTATTAAATAAATTATAAATCCATATTAGTATCTGTATACATGGTGGGGTTATAATATTAATACTTTATTTTCTACATATTGATCGTCGATTGTCGTCACATAATAATATGTTGCACTTGCCATTAACTTAGAAACCAATGAGTTTATATGGAAGAGGAATTTCAGCCAAAATAAATGAGCCCATAATTTCGGACTAGCCCAAATCGGCCCACCATCCATTCCACCCGTCCAGCCCACCAGTCGACCAGCCCATCACCCAAATGTACCCGACCCGACTCTTTCACTTTTTTGTTCAACCCTAAACCTAAGGAAACACTCCCTTTTGTTTCGGCAGATCTTAGCCACAATAGAAATCGTCGAACTCATTTGTGTATGTTCATAGGAGAGAGTAGATTTGAGACCTCGACCTCAGTTCACTGCACACGAGAAAGGTCGGTGCAATCCCTCTCTTTCTCCCATTTTAGTTTCGATGGGTATTTGTGATTCATTATTTGCATGTGTAATTTTCCATCTCGTGCTAGCATTTTCTTTAGTTCTGTTCATTTTCTTATTTCAATATAGGTTAGCTTAGATTTGAAATGCTGTTAGAATTAGATAAGTAATCTTCCCTCTTGTCATTTTATTTTTATCTTATTTTGTTTCCAGTTCTGTTTCTGTGGTTGTTGAGGATCTCATATAAACTCAGCATGATTAAGCTTTTTCTAGTTTAGTCGTTTATCTTCTGTCAAATATGAATGAAAAACACGAATTTGTTTTCTTTTCTGTTACGTTTTGAGTCTGTGTTTAGCTCTCTGAAAATTCCTGCCTGATCAAACCTTATTATCAGCTTTATAAGTCATAAGCATGACCTGTGAGTTAGCTGAAGGGGTTAGCCCTTTAGTTTAGCATTTTTTTCTGTACGTAGCAGTGATTTTGTATAATGTTGAGGTTTTTGGTCTTGTCTTAAGTGAGAAATCTGCTCTTATGTATAATACACCATGTTAGTATCTTTTTTTCCATTTCATTTTCTGGTTATCTCACTTTCTTTAAAATTCACTAGGTATAGAATATTGAATGGTTTTTTACGCTGTGGTTAAGTTCATACTGTGTTTGAATATATAATATAAGGTTCTCCTTTAGTCATGGTTTATAGCTGATTTTTATATAACATCTTACTAAGGAGTCAACACCATATTATGCAACTAGAAGGAGAACATGTTTTTCCAGTGATCCTTTTGTCTTATGTTCGACTTAAGAGAAACGTTCGGTTTGAGGCATTGTCGATATATTCTTGATCACTAGTTTAACTTCAAAACCTATTTTGTCACTCCTTTCCTTTCCAGAATGATGTTTATGCAAGTATGTTAACTGTTGGTTTCTATTTCAAGCCCCTCCCCTTGGTTAGTTAATGTCACTGTTTGTTACATCATAAGATGACTATATGTTTAATTCAAATCTGGAATTGTTCACCATCTTCACTCAAACTGGACCTCTGTGCATTCTCTTCCCTTTAAATGTGCATCCTAAAAAGCATTTGTGTTCTGTCTCGGGCTGAATTTTTGAAAAATGGTCCCCTGTCCTACGTTTTCTTCCTTTACTGGTGAAAACTTTTGAGTGTCAACCGAGATAACTTATTTCAAAGTAGTTATTACACAGTGTATGAGTCTTCTGCCAGTTTAAGGATCTGTGTTTGTTCCCTTTAGCTTTGAAATGCTTTTGTTTTAGTGGTTTAAGGTTACTTTATGATTATACCTTGCTCAACTTGGATGTAATTTTTCATGAATCAAAATATTCTTTCTCTGTACCCTTCATGTTGAATTTAAATAATAATACGAGAGTCATGTTAGGAATCATAGTAATATTTTTCAGCTGTTAAGAAGAATTACGAAATATACCTTCTTTTATTTGGAGATCATGCTTATAGAATGATGTTAATCTTTACTTTGAACGGATGTCGTAATGTTGCCCTGCTTCAGTGCTATAAACATTTTGATTCAGTTGAATTTTTAAGCACCATTGGCTGAAACGCACTTTTCAAGTAATGAAGCTGATTTTATAAATAAGCAGTTATGTGTTTGGGTAGAAGTGCTGAATCTGACAAGAAACTGTTAGATGTATTAGTTGAACAAGTGTTGATAAGCACTTTTTTCTGTAAATGACCGAATTATCCTTAAATCTGTTAACACTATTAAATATAGTTAATTACTAGAAGATGTTCTATTCTAAATTTATTCAAATACAAAATCCAGTAACTTATATGTCAATTCACTTTCAACTTAAACTGTAAGATAATTTTTACAAATATAACTTACTATCAACAACATATAAATTGTAATGCGAGGAAATGATGTTTATAGAACTTGTGGCTTTTAATTCCTAAATTTACACAAAAGAAACTTCATACTCCCAACATCAAAGGCTCTCCAAAGCTTCTTATATCTCAAACTAACAAATTTTTCACTTTTAAAGTGGCCATGAGAATTTCACTTTTTTCAGGAAAATTATTTCACTTTATTTGGAAATCAGCGTTTGGCCATGAAAATTCCAAATAAAACTTGATGTTGCATTTGGAATTTGAAAAGAACCTAAAATCTTATTTTCGCTTTCAATACTTTCAAACAACCAAATATTTTTTGCAAAAACTATAACCAAACACAACTCCAACTTCAAAATTCCAAATAAAGTGAAAAATATTTGGTTTTCATGACCAAACGCCTACTTATATTGTAGCATTTGCTTCCTAAAGAAAAATGACAAAATTTTCAATCAATATTTTATTTTCACTTCTTTCCTCTGGAGTGCTTCACATATGTGCAAAACACAAATTATCTTGATTACATCTACATATGCAACCAAGTTTGAGTTGGATTTGTGCATAGTGATCCTAATATTCTACTCCCTCCGTCGAATTGAAATGTCTTAGTTTGACTAAGCTCGGAGTTTAAGAAATAAAGAGAGACTCCTGAATCTTGTGGTCCTAAAATAAATATGTGTACAATGTACTAAAATGTTAATTAAATCTTGTGGTTATTGATAACGTCCAAATACACTCCTCAAAGAGAAAGTGTACACGGTCGTATGCAATATATTTACCCAACTATGAGTCGGGGTCGAATCCCACAGAGAACAATATATAGGCGATTAGGAAAAGTATGAAATTTTCACCAACTACGCTAAAGCCAAACGATGGATAATATTTTGTGTTTTTGAGAAAGATTATGACTAATGCGGAAATGTAAACTAACCTAGAAAGCAAATAAAATGATCAATGGCTACAAGCATGGATAATAGGAGATTACACTCAAGTAACGATCCAACGTATTTTACGATTTTACAACTAAGAGTGGGTTTATGTTAATAGATAATGGTTTCTACAATCTCATTGAAAGTCTTCCAACCAAATCAATGAATTTCACTCTAAGCTTTTCCAAGCCTTAGAGTGTGATATCTAGCACAACCAATTGAATCTCAAGTAACTTTCCTATTCCTAGCTCAAGTTATTAGATGGGTTTTATTACCCAAATTCTTGTTAATTAATCTTTCCCAACCTAGATTTCCTCTTCCGAGCTCAATCTAAGTAAATGGGTGAGTCCTAGGGTTAGCTAATCCCTTTGGAAACATTCAAGAACGAGATTAATTAAATCAACAAAGACCCACTTCAATCACAAATAAGCTTGCCACTTATTTTCAATCAATAAGAATCATTCAATACATAAGCACAACAAGAGTTTCAAACCAAACTTTAATCAAGAATACATTCATAAACGAGATTCAAGTTATGGAATAGAAAGCTACACACTTAGATATACAATACAAAGCAAGGAATTGAAGAAATGAATTAAAGGTTTAAGAAATACTCAACCAAATATTCAAATCTTCAACCCAAAGTGTGGTGTAAAAACTTAGTCTCCAAACTTGATGAAAAACTGCCAAAGATCTCTATTACAAAACCCTAAAAGAGTATTTATATCATTCCAAAAACGGGAACAAAATCTGGACCATAATACCTCCGCACTAGTAGCAGTCAGCCAAAAAAGTTGACGCACCGTTTTGATTCTAACGCATGTTCAACATGCTAATCGCTAATGAAAGAAGATAAAAAAGAAAATAAAATTTTGACGCGATTTTGGCAAGTTTCAGCTTTGACGTGTACTGACTAAAAACATGTGCTAGCACATGGTGCCAATTTCTCTGTCGACATCGAATTTTTTTTTATTTTTTTTTTGCCGCACCGTATGTCTTGACCCGCATGTTGAACATGCCGCGCCATGGTTTTGGGGGTTGTCAGGATTGTTCTCAAAATGTTTTGCACACAGTAGTCAAAAACCATAGACTAAACATCTAAGAAATAAAATTTCAAAAAACAATACTTGCGATACCGCACACAAGTGCTTGAATGCAGGTGGTAGAAAAAATGATGTCGCTCGCTTGGCATGCCTTCTTTGCGTAATTTCTTCAAGACATTCAAGTGATTGAACTTTCGTATCATCCGCAATGTTGAAAAATGGTAGAATGTGGTCCGCAAATTCCAAATTTGCTTCATTTTTGCACAGAATGAACTGTCTTCAAAAACCATTTTATGAACTTTTTTATGCGCAGTATCACGCACCACGTATCTTTGGGTTGGTAGGTTGGCAATTCTTCAAAATGACGCAGTTGAAACCCATATCTTTGATATTGACATCACGCAATTTTCCCTCACGATTTTTTGGTAATTTTGTAGTTCTTACGACTTTGCTCAACATGTATTTTTACACACGTGATTTCCATAGGCTTGAAGTTGTTGGCTGAGCGTATGCTATTGGGCCAGTAAAAGTATGGATTTGTTCTATTTTTGCTCTATTTTGGTCCGTTTTGCTCCGTTTTGCTCGTTATGCTCTCCGGGCATCTTTTCCTACAAAACAACATAAAAACACAAAAAGTAACAACAAAAGTGCTTAAGGAGTCACAAAACCTTAAGGAATTAGCGTCGAATATCGCGTAATTTCACGACTCATCAGTTATAAACTTGCCATATAGAATAATTGAATTCTCATGTTTAAAAGATGAAAGTTGCAAAAATGAGGATGTTGAGATGAATGTGTTGGGATGCCATTGTTTTTTAGAGAGAGATATGGCCAGAAATGAAGAGATTCGGGACAAGGTAGGGGTGGCCTTCATGGCAGACAATATGCGAGAGGCGAGACTAAGATGGTTCGAACATGTCCAGAGGAGAGGCATAGGTGTGTCGGTGAGGAGGTGTGAGAGCAAATAAAATGATCAATGGCAAGCATGGATAATAGGAGATTACCTTATGCCCAGGTCGGAGAGATGTTAATAGATAAGAGGAAGGATAAAGAAGCATTGGGGAGAGGTGATCAGGCACGATATGACTAGTCTTGACTTAAACGAGGATATGACCATTAATTAAATAGGAAGGTATCCAGGATTACGGTAGAAGGCTAGTAGTTAGTGGTACCTTACTTTCTTCGAAGGAATTGAAGAAATTGGACCGATATTTTTTCCGTCATGTATTTTTATTTTAGCATTCGCATATCTCTTATTATCTATTATTTTTATTTTAGTTTTGGATTATTTGTTCTTATCTCTAGCACTATCTGATTGTTTCTTTTACTTCGACGCCTATTATCTTGCTGCTATTACTACTTATTATTATTGATGATTTTTTATCTCTCCTTGAGCCGAGGGTCTATCGGAAACAACCTCCCTGCCTTGTTATTTTAAAAGATGAAAGTTGCAAATGAGGATGTTGAGAAAGGTTAGGGTGAAGTCGCGACAAGACTCTTATCCTCCCAGACCCAAGATTTGGTGGGAGGGCATAGGTGTACCGGGTATCTTGTTGTTGTTGTAGAATGCTTGAATTGTCAACTTACTAAGGGCTGTTTGGAAAGCCACTAGCTAGTTAGTAATTGGAATTGGGTGTAATTGAGTGTAATTACACGGTTGACTTTATTTTGTTTGACCGAAGTAATTACAGTTAGATTTTTTATCTCTGGGAATTGGGTGTAATTGACAGGGTGTAATTACACTCTCTAATTCTCAAGGGGGGGCTGAGAATTGGGTGTAATTACACCCTGTAATTACAAGGTTACTTTTTAGTTTGTTTATTTTTTTACTTTAATTTATTTTTATTTCTATTATTTTTATTTTTTTTATTTTTAATATTTTTTTATTTCTATTATTTTTATTTCTTTTTTATTTTTACCTTTTTATTATTTTTATTTTTTAAAATGTATTATTCTTTTTATATTGTTTATTTTTCATTTTCTTTCTTTTCATTCCCAATCTTTACTTCTTGTGATTCCATGTAATTGCTTGTATTTTTTTATTTTATTCATTTAGCATAACCGTGTTATTATTCTAATATTTGAAACTACACCTCTTAATATTGAAAAGAATGAGTTATTAACAAACTTGACATATAACTGGTGACGTTATTAAAATAGAATTTCATTGTGAATGAGGTTATAAACTTATATTTTTTCTTTCTTTTGAATTATTTACTTAAGTTACGTTGGAACTTACTTATGTAATGTTGGAATTTGACATAAGAGTATTATGTTGAACTTTTTCTTTTGGATTTTGAATTTAGGTTATATTTTCAATTTTAAGTTATTTGCTTTCACATTGCATGTTATTTATTTTTCACTTACATTTGATGGATTTTTTTGGTCAAACATTTGAATAATATTATGACATTATATTTATTAATATTATTTTTTTGTCAAACATCCAATCCATGACGTTATCACAAAGTCTTCTTTTAAGTTTTATAATTAATTAAAATTAAATATTAATTTGAAAAATATATATCAATTATTTTTGTTACAATATTAGTTACAAATATATGATTATTAATTAATACATTTTCAAGAAACAATGTGTTATTAAATAACTAATTTAATATCATTTATAAAGGCAATATTTTTTAAATATTAATTTTAAATTTTTTATAATTAAATTTTATTTTTAAATTAAGCTGATCGTGTAATTACACTTGTGCAACCAAACAAAGACGCTTATAATTACACTCGTAATTACATTATGACAAATAATAAATGTTCGTTGTAATTACACTACTGTGTAATTACTAGGCTATGTAATTACTACCCTTGTAATTACACCAATTCCAATTACCAGGTGGCTTTCCAAACAGGTCTAAATATAAAAATAAGCACTCTTTTTGGGACAGACCGAAAAGTATAGTAAGACACTTAAATTAGGACGGATAGAGTACCTGTTATCGACTTTTCTTATAGTTTTACTTCTTTTCCTCTTCTTAACAATTCACTTATCATATTAACATAAAAATGACTTGCAAAAATTAGCCAAAAATAACAATTTACAGAAAAGGCAGCAGAAAACTCGAAATATCAACAATAACAACCTAGATAATTCAATCATTACTAACATTTGAATACACTTTTTTTTTTTTGAGATTTAGAGCCCGTTTGGATTGGCTTATAAGTTGCTTATAAGCTGTTTTTGGCTTTTTTGAGTGTTTGGTCGACCAGCTTAAGTCATTTTGTGCTTAAAATAAGCTCAAAAAAATAATTGGGCCAGTTTGACTTAGCTTATCTAAAGTAGCTTATAAGCTGAAAACAGCTTATAAGCCACAAAAAATAAGTTGGGCTACCCTAAATTATTTTTTTAGCTTATAAGCTGTTTGCAGCTTATAAGCTGCTTAAAATAAGCCCATCCAAACAGGCTCTTTAAGCAGAAACAAAAGCAAATAAAAAAAAAAGTAAAGAAACAGATTAAAAAAAAATAAGGAAACTGTGAAGGTAACTAAAATTGCATACAAAATATGCAGTGAAAACAACCTACTGATAGTTTAATTGAAATTGCAGAGGAAAAAAAACACGTAGAAAAGGTGTGAAAAGACGGCTGGAAGAAAAAGAAGCAAACAGTAAATTTTTCTCCCTATTTCTTAAGGGAGGTTTGGTTGGGGCTGGGGGGGGGGGGGGGTTACGCAATGTATTTTTTTTTAGGGTCCCAAAAAATTCAACTGAATCAAAATGTGTATAGTTAATAAATTAACATAAGTTCAATCGGTTAACCATTGTTAATGCATCTTAGAGGATGCCTAATACCTTTCCTTTAGATTAATTGAATCCTTACCTAGATCTTTTGGTTTCGTAGACTTTAAAAAATGGAGTTAACTTTAGAAAATAACTTTAATAGCTTTAGGTGTCCTAATTTACCATAAGTAATTTGGTGGCGACTCCCTTCACTTTAATTAACCCCGGAATTACCGGGATGTTGTAAACTATTTTGACTCCGGTTAAAATAGGGTAGAACAGGGACTGGGGAGGGTGCTGTGACAATAATTTATTGAATTGATTTATGCTTGTAGCTACACCTGAAGGGAAAGAATTGTTTTTATCGCAAATTATAAAAGAGGTTGGGAAAAAATAATTAGAGGAAGGCCTCTAAATTATCTCTTATATTTTATAAAAATTATATAAATTTTACCTAGCAAGCTTAAATATTTTAGCTAAAATAAAAGAGATAATGGTAAAAAAACATATCTAAAGTATCACTTTTTTATGAGTTTTCTACATGAACTATCAGGTATTTGCGTTTCCTACTTGAACTATTACCAACCATTTATCAAAACACACCTTGTTGACTAGACCAAGTGTTTGAATACAATCGTTAAAAGCTCAATTTGTCAATAAAATTTCGTCCTTATGTAAGCCGACTTAGTAATTTCGAAGTGTATTTTGATAAATAGTTGGTGATAGTTCAGATATGAAATACAAACACTTGATAGGTCAGATAGGAAACTTTCAAAAAACTGATACTACATGTTTGTTTTTTAACGTTATCTCAAAATTAAAATCATAAAATACATTATAAAACTTTTTTTGGGACAAAAAATTTTGGGAGCCTAAGAAAAAGTAGATGTGTTCGTATACAATCGTTAAAAGGTTTAATTTGTCAATAAAATTTCGTCCACATGACAATTGACTCATTAATTTCGAGATGTGATTTGGTAAATAATTGAAGACAGTTCAATAGAAAATATAAACACTTTAAAATTTAGATATGAAACTCGATGTGTTTTTAAACATTGTCTCAAAAATTAAATCATAACATACATTATAAAACTTTTTTTAGGTCATAAAATTTTGGGACCCTAAAAAAAATACATTGCTAACCCCCCCCCCCCACGCCCCCGGTCCCAACCAAACCTCCCTTAAGAAATAGGGAGAAAAATTCTTGTTTGCTTCTTTTTCTTCCAGCCGTCTTTTCACACCTTTTCTACGTGTTTTTTTCCTCTGCAATTTCAGTTAAACTAACGGTAGGTTATTTTCATTGCATATTTTATATGCGATTTTAGTTACCTTCACAGTTTCCTTGTGTTTTTTTTAATCTGTTTCTTTACTTTTTTTTTTTAATTTGCTTTTGTTTCTGCTTTAAATCTCAAAAAAAAAAAAGAGTGTATTCAAATGTTAGTAATGATTGACTTATCTAGGTTGCTATTTGGAGTTTTCTGCTGCCTTTTCTGTAAATTGTTATTTGTGGCTATTTTTTGCAAGCCATTTTTATGTTAGTATGATAAGTGAATTGTTAAGAAGAGGAAAAGAAGTAAAACTATAAGAAAAGTCGATATAAGTACTCTATCCGTCCTAATTTAAGTGTCTTACTTTACTTTTTGGTCTGTTCCAAAAAGAGTGCTTATTTTTATATTTAGTAAGTTGACAATTCAAGCATTCTACAACAACAACAACATACCCAGTATAATCCCACCAGGTGGGGTCTGGGGAGGATAGAGTCTACGCAGACCTTACCCCTACCTTTTGACGGGTAGGGAGGTTGTTTCCGATAGATGCTCGGCTCAAGGAGAGAAAAAAATCATCAATAATAATAAGTAGTAATAGCAGCAAGATAATAGGCGTCGAAGTAAAAGAAACAATCAGATAGTGATTGAGATAAGAACAAGTAATCCAAAACTAAAATAAAAATAATAGATAATAAGAGATATGCGAATGCTAAAATAAAAATACAAGAAAATGACGGAAAAAATATTGGTCCAGCAAGAAAGTAAGGTACCACTAACTACTAGCCTTCTACCCTAATCCTCGGCCTCCATACCTTCCTATCTAGGGTCATGTCCTCGGTAAGCTGAAGACTAATCATATCCTGCCTGATCACCTCTCTCCAATACTTCTTTGGCATTCCTCTACCTCTCTTCAGCCCTCCCTCGCCAGCTCTCACACCTCCTCACCGACACACCCGTGCCTCTCCTCTGGACATGTTCGAACCATCTTAGTCTCGCCTCTCGCATATTGTCTGCCATGGAGGCCACCCCTACCTTGTCCCGAATCTCTTCATTTCTGGCCATATCTCTCCTAGCCAGCCAACACATTCATCTCAACATTCTCATTTTTGCAACTTTCATCTTTTAAACATGAGAATTCAAGTATTGTAAATGGCAAGTTTATAACCACAAGATTTAATTAACATTTTAGTACATTGTATACATATTTATTTTAGGACCACAAAATTCAGGAGTCTCTCTTTATTTCTTAAACTCCGAGCTTAGTCAAACTAAGACATTTCAATTAGACGGAGGGAGTAGAATATTAGGATCACTGTGCACAAATCCAACTCAAACTTGGTTGCATATGTAGATGTAATCAGGATAGTTTGTGTTTTGCACATATGTGAAGCACTCCAGAGGAAAGAAGTGAATATAAAATATTGATTGAAAATTTTGTCATTTTTCTTTAGGAAGCAAATGCTACAATATAAGTAGGCGTTTGGTCATGAAAACCAAATATTTTTCACTTTATTTGGAATTTTGAAGTTGGAGTTGTGTTTGGTTATAGTTTTTGCAAAGAATATTTGGTTGTTTGAAAGTATTGAAAGTGAAAACAAGGTTTTAGGTGTTTTTCAAATTCCAAATGCAACATCAAGTTTTATTTGGAATTTTCATGGCCAAACGCTGATTTCCAAATAAAGTGAAATAATTTTCCTGAAAAAAGTGAAATTCTCATGGCCACGGAAAAGTGAAAAATTTGTTAGTTTGAGATATAAGAAGCTTTGGAGAGCCTTTGACGTTGGGAGTATGAAGTTTCTTTTGTGTAAATTTAGGAATTAAAAGCCACGAGTTCTATAAACATCATTTCCTCGCATTACAATTTATATGTTGTTGATAGTAAGTTATATTTGTAAAAATTATCTTACAGTTTAAGTTGAAAGTGAATTGACATATAAGTTACTGGAGTTTGTATTTGAATAAATTTAGAATAGTACATCTTGTAGTAATCAACTATACTTTAATAGTGTTAACAGATTTAAGGATAATTCGTTCATTTACAGAAAAAAGTGCTTGCCAACACTTGTTCAACTAATATATCTAACAGTTTCTTGTCAGATTCAACACTTCTACCCAAACACATAATTGCTTATTTATAAAATCAGCTTCATTACTTGAAAAGTGTGTTTCAGCTAATGGTGCTTATAAGCTGCTCAAAGTCAGCTAATCCAAACGGGTTCATTGTTGCTTGTTGATTCGACAGTTACTGTCTTAATAGAACCCATTGTGAAGAAGTCTTGGATCCGCGGCCAAAATGGAAGAATCCAAAGAAGAAATGAAGTCTTTCAAAGAATTAGGAGTTTGTGATCAATTGATTGAGGCTTGCAATAATTTGGGTTGGAAAACTCCTTCTAAGATACAAGCTGAAGCTATGCCTCATGCCTTTGAAGGTTTTTTGATATTCCCTTCTTTTATCTTTTTTCATCTTTACCTTTGCTGCATGTTCTAGTGGGATTGTAAGCTATATGCTAATGATTCAAATAGGTTTAAATTTCTAAGCTGATTATCCTAGTGGGTTTTATGTTTGACTTTGGGTTGTGGGCTTGCAAAACTTCTGCTATCCTATTTAGTTTTGCCCCTGGTTGCAAGATGTATTTTGTGGGATCCATGCTTGAGACGTACAGGAAAAGATTAGCTTTATGACTAATAGGGAAGTGGGAAATAGAGAAGCAAACTCAATTTGAGATAAAAACAGCTTTACGTAATTGCCTAAAGAGATGGTATTTGGAGTGATTCAATGCGGGAGAATAGAACATTTTTGGAGCGATAAACTCTTTGACGAAGAAAAAGTGGAAGGTTAAAGTGGATTTTCCTGTAAAATACTTATATGACTGATAGCTAGTCAGAAACCATATGTCTCTATAATACAAATTTACCACTAAGTTATGGAATATAATGTTACTTTTGAGGGAAATTTAATGGACCATGCAAAACTCCGTCAATCAAGTAATACGGGTTCTGCCTTACTCAAAAGGAAAAGAAGCTTACTAGAAAAAGTAATGTAGGTTAGGAGGGGAAGATCCTTTGGATTGAAGCACTCAAAAGTACTCCAATTTGTATAGTTGATTGGATGACTTTTGTATAGAACAATATTTGTATAGAGATCCTTTTTTATTATTTAAACCTTTTTATTCCCAAAATGCTTACATTCTTTGAAGCACTCAAATATTCCAGTTGATTGGATGACTATTTTAAAGAACATCATGTGGATAGAGATCCTTTTTTATCATTTAACCTCTTTGATATCAACCTCTATTTGGTGAGAATTTATTTCTCTTATAAACAATTTGATGTTTGGTTCCAGGCAAAGACTTAATTGGTCTGGCGCAAACGGGTTCTGGAAAGACTGGAGCTTTTGCAATTCCTATACTGCAAGCTCTATTAGATGCTCCACATGCCTTTTTTGCCTGCATTCTCTCTCCAACAAGGTCTCTTATTCTTCCGTTACTTGTTTTATTTTGTAGAAGCTCTTTAATGATTGAAAATCCCAACTTTTTTCTTTGCGCATTCCAGAGAGCTTGCTATTCAAATTGCTGAACAGTTTGAAGCTTTAGGATCCGGTATTGGAGTAAAATGTGCAGTGGTGAGATTGACTAAGTCATATGCACATGCATTAACAATTCATTTCCCCTTCAAATGTAATCTATAGGCTTGATAACTACTTGCTAGACAATGGGATTTGTAATGGCATGTCTGTATGACAGGATAAAGCGTGTCACAATTGAAAGTGTGGTATATGATGATTGACATTGGCATTCAGCTAGACATATTTTTGATTAAATGATAGCTGGTATTTTTTTAACAGCTGGTTGGAGGGATAGATCAAGTACAGCAGAGTATTGCCCTCGGGAAACGGCCTCACATTGTTGTAAGTACTGATATATCTACTACCACATTTTTATGTCTCTTGTTAAGGTGAAGCAAGTAGTAATGGAGCTACAAATAGTAAAATCTCTTTGCCCAAAGATAAATTAAAGGCAAATACTATATGAAGCAGATGTCAAGTAGCTACCTAGTTTGTGATCTCTACTTTCAACAGTTTAGGGGGTCATGTGGATTTCCCTAGATACATAAAAAAACTCCAGGCTAGATGTCAAATAACTACTTAGTTACCTCACCCCACTTTGTTTGAAATTGTATTTTCTTCTCAGTTTTTTGTTAAATTCGTTGCCAATATCTTGTATGAAGGGCTCCTAATCCTGCTATCATGGCCTTTACTGGATGTTAGTTAGCTTTTGTTCTTAGATTATCTGTAGGAAATGTGCTTATGTTTTACAACAACAACAACAACAACAACAACCCAGTGAAATCCCACATCGTGGGGTCTGGGGAGGGTAGAGTGTATGCAGACCTGACTCCTACCAAGGTAGGACGGCTGTTTCCGAAAGACCTTCGGCTCAATAAAAGCATAAAAAGAAGTCAGATAAGGTTAAGAGATTCGGATAAGAGATTTAAAGCGATATGGAAATGAAATAATGCAAGCGACACAGATAACACAGGATAGTCAGGGCACAGGAAATAACAGATAATAGCAGAAATCGGAGCAGATAACACCGGATAACCAAAGCACAGGAAATAACAGATAATAGCAGCAATCGGAGCACAAGAAATTATATTGCAATAATGCGACTACTAATAAGAACGGATAACGAGACTATCTACTAGCCTTCTACCCTAATTTGGGTTCTCCAAACCCTCCTATCTAAGGTCATGTCCTCGGTAAGCTGTAATTGCGCCATGTCGTGTCTAATTACCTCTCCCCAATACTTCTTCGGCCTACCCCTACCTCGTCTGAAACCATCCATGGCCAACCTCTCACACCTCCGCACTGGGGCATCTGTGTCTCTCCTTTTCACATGCCCAAACCATCTCAATCTCGCTTCTCGCATCTTGTCTTCTACAGAGGCCACCCCCACCTTATCCCGAATATCCTCATTCCTAATCCTGTCACTCCTGGTGTGGCCACACATCCATCTCAACATTCTCATCTCGGCAACTTTCATCTTTTGAACGTGAGAGATCTTAACTGGCCAACACTCCGCTCCATACAACACACTAAATGCCTTGGCTTATACAGTAAGTGGTTGATGAATTATTATTATCCATATCTCCTTTGTCAGAGGTACTGGATGGTTGTAAAAGTTAGATGATATATCCGTTTAGCAACCTAAGGAAATAAAGTTGGTGTACCTTTGCTGCCTTGAAGCATGAGAAATCTATTTGTTCATGGTTTTAACCATTTTCATTCAGCACTAAGCCACCATTAGGATTGTAAGATCAGTAGCCTTTATTTTTTTATGAGAGGCTCCAAAAGAATCTATGCGAAATATCATGTTATAGAAGTCTGGAGTGGAAGTGATATGATATCAAGTTACCAACTATTTTATTAGGTAAGGTAAGTAGGATATCAACTATTAAGTGTGCTGAGACAGGCAACCATTCGAGAAGATTCTCTACCTCACCTGCTTATGAAAAACTTCAAGTTTATCGGGAAAGGATGTGGTGGTAAACCCCCGTAGCTTTGTCTAGAATTTGATGTCCAGCTGTGTAGAGGAAGACTCATACACAGAAACCGCTTACACCAAGACGGCTACTCTTACCTGTCTGGGGAAGCAATCCTTCCCCTGGAATTGTGAGAACCTTTGATTTGTTGACTCCTAAAGCAAATCACTCAATTTGGATAGATACGACTCCGGACCCATTGTAATGCGTTCCAACAGTTTCTCCTATCTTCTATGAGAAGGGTTTTGGTGCAAACTCAACTTTTTAATTGTCGAGGTGGCTGTGTCTTAGCCTCTCAAATTTCTGCTCTGTTTGCAAGTAGGGTTGTTTTTCTGGTGAACTATTTGGAGGGAAAGAAATCAGAGAAGTTTGTTAAACAAAAAGGAGTATATTACAAGTTGAATTGCAACAGCCTTCTTGGTTAGCTCTTTAGTTCAAGTTAAACAATGTAGATGATATTGATAGTTTACTAGATTTCCTCAACCAGCCCACATGTTTGTGCAGTCAGGGGCTATGTTTCTGTAAGGTTCCTGATGCATCATTCTGCATCATCTTGATGCAGCTGGCGAATACAATTCCTACTCACCTATCAAAGAGAACTATTAAGTGTACTCGGTCAATTCAGTCTCTGGCATATCTTTTGATATGCAGACACCTATCATGTTCCCTCGTCAGCAAAACTAGTTTAGTTTGCCATGCGGACGATTTTTTACGCCAAATTTCCTAAAGTTATTCTGCTATTGTAGGTTGTTACAGGTGTTATCTAAAGCCATACGCTTAAATCTCTGACATTCTTAAATTTGAGTGCTCATTTGCGTGATGTCTGATGTAGGTTGCAACACCTGGTCGCCTCTTGGATCATCTTTCCAATACAAAAGGGTTTTCTCTTCGTACAATAAAGTACTTGGTAAGTTCGTCCACCGAGTCTTATGCTCACAAATGCTCCAGGGATGTCCTCTTTTGTCTGTTTATTTAGTTAGATAAGAGCATGCATGCGTATTCTGAGTCATGAATTTGTACATGCAACAGGTATTAGATGAGGCCGATAGGTTGCTGAATGAGGATTTTGAAAAGGCCCTCGATCAGATTTTGAATGCTATTCCTCGTGAACGAAGGACTTATCTGTTTTCTGCTACAATGACCAAAAAGGTTAGTTTTTCAAGTGGTTTATAGGAAACCATTGTTAGTTATAAATGTTCTATTCTCTGCTTGTGGATAGTTTCTCTTTCTAGATTCCCTTTGAGGGAAATCCCCACTTTTAAGGTTGGATAGATATCTTTTCCCCAGTATTTGAGGAGGAAAGTGCTTTCGTGAAGTTTTTCTTTTTTTTTTTTTTTTTTTTTTTTTTTTTTAATTTCCAAATATCTTGCTCATTTTGATATTTATATATGAGAGATACCAGAAAATGGAGGAGCCTTTTACTTGTATTTCTACTTTTTCTCGTATTGGCATGCAGCTAATGATCAGTTATCATTGTTATGGGAGTTGATACACTTAGTCTTTATATCATAGTACCAATAAGATTATTACATGAAATTTCATTCTTAATAGTTTCTGCGGTGCCACTTTTAATGTACCTTCGAAAGGAGTGATTTTTTGTTTTTTGTTTTTGTGGAAAGTCTGATTCTAAAGAGATCTATACATTGAACTACAGGTGAAGAAACTTCAGAGGGCTTGTTTGAGAAATCCTGTTAAGGTACAACGATGCCAACGGTCACCACATAATTTGTAGGTGCCCAAGAGTATATTCCATAACTTTGTTTATAATTTGTTTCAGATTGAAGCTGCATCTAAATATTCCACAGTTGATACACTGAAGCAGCAGTTCCGTTTTATTCCTGCTAAGTATAAGGTCAGTTCTTCAGTGACAAGATTCTATTTTAGGTTTGTTTTGGGGGAAAAAAAAAAAAAAGCAAGACAAGTGGCGATCATTGTATCCAGCAATTGGCTTAAAAATGATGTTCCATTGTATCCAGCATTTTTTTTGATGACAATCGATGAGTTTACTACAGAACATTAATGTGTTGCTGTTTTGGGGGATGTTGGGCAACAGGGAATTCAGAAGCTGATATGTTGGCAATAGTATTTTTAAGGGTCCATAATGGCAAATCCTTTTGATTTGGCTTTAAAATTATTAGGAGGACTAGTATAGCTAATGCCTGGCAATGTGGGACTGAATGCTAGAGACAGTATACTAGGAATAAACCTAAAAGACCCCCTAGTTGAGGGGCTATAGATGCGACTGCTTTGATTTGCTGAATTATGGTTTATGGTCCCATTTTAATTATCAAATAATGACTTTTGGCTGACTTTATTATTGTATCCATGGTTCACAGGACTGCTATCTTATCTATATTCTGACTGAGATGTCTGGCAGTACTTCAATGGTTTTCACTCGTACATGTGATGCAACTCGTCTTCTTGCCTTGATGCTTCGAAATCTTGGCTTGAGAGCCATACCAATTAGTGGTCAGATGACTCAGGTATACTCTTGAACTTCAAGACATTTTTTAATAGGTCACACTTTTTTCTGAGAAAATGACCAAAACGGTTCCTTATCTTTGAGGGTAGGTTCAAATTAGTTCCTCAAGTATTTACTGAACAATTTTTGTCCTTTAAGTTTGCCAAAAGTTAACACTTTTAGTCTTAGTCAAATATTAAACAATACATATGTTCATTAGATTTGAAGGAAATAGTGGGAAAAAAGATTTAATCATTAACACCAAGAAAGTCCCATCAAATCCTAAAATATGCAACACAAAAAAACTGCACTGCAACAATCAACAACAATAACATACCCAGTATAATCCCACCAGGTGGGGTCTGGGGAGGGTAGAGTGTACGTAGAACTTAACCCTACCTTGAAAGGTAAAGAGAGAACATAAAAAACTGCACTAGACACTAAAAAATTTGAAAAATAGCAGAAATTACACCTCAAAAAGCTACGCAGACCCTAAAAATAAATCAAAAATAGTAAACACTACAAATATTGTACCTCTAAATGTGAGTTCTTGCTAATTTTTTCTTTTTCATAGCTCTCGTCATAATTGACGGGGTCTAGAAGTGTTAACTTTTGGCAAGCTTAAAGGACCACAGTTGTTCAGTGCGCACTTCAGGGACTATTTTGAACCTAACCGCAAACAGAAGGGACCTTTTTTGTCATTTTCTCCTTTTCTCTTTGCTGGTTCTATTTCATCCCCCCCTCCCAAACACACTCATTTTTTACTTGGACAGTCAAAAAGGCTTGGAGCTCTAAACAAATTTAAGGCCGGAGAGTGCAATATCCTTATCTGTACTGATGTGGCCAGTCGAGGACTTGACATCCCATCTGTTGATATGGTTATCAACTATGATATTCCGACAAACTCAAAGGTGGATCTTTTTATTCTTCCTGCTTGTGAAGTGATGGTGTTTTTTTCTGTTCAATGTAAATAATCTTAATTTTGTTTTCTGGTGCGATTTAAGCTTATCACTGCATGCATGGCCTGCAGGATTATATACATAGAGTGGGAAGAACTGCACGAGCAGGACGTTCTGGGGTTGCCATATCATTAGTGAATCAGTATGAGTTGGAGTGGTATATACAGATAGAAAAGCTTATTGGTACGAAATACAGAAATACTTTATTTCCGAGATTCTAGTATCTTTTCCCCTAATTTTCTTTCTAGTCTGGCTGCTGCTACGTATTGTTTTCCGAGCTAAACTTGATAATCTTCAGGGAAGAAATTACCCGAGTATCCTGCAGAGGAAGAGGAGGTTTTGCTACTCTTGGAGCGCGTATCAGAAGCCAAGAGGATCTCACTGATGGTATTTGTCTCTTCGGTGTTTATTTTTTTCTTCATGCACTGCTAATGACTGTTAGTAGTAGTGTTTTAAAAGGCGGGGGCGTGAGGCGGGGCGTTTTACTTAGTACGGGACGAGGCGTAAGCCCCGAGGCACGGGGCATAAGCCCCATGGATCTTTAAAATTTTAAATTATAAAATAGCAAAATAGAATAATAACTCAAAAATTATAAAAAATATATTAATAGTTTTAAAAAATTAACATGATTAAAGAAACTTGTAGAGAACAAAACCTCTAACATAATTTTACAAGTATAAATAATGCAATGATTCAAAAGTTATTGTGAGATGCAAACCAACTCTAACCTCTTAACTTTCAAACAATAAAAGAATCACAATTTCATTAAAGAATACTACTATCATATATACTTTGCAATTCACCTCCCTAAAAGAAAATAATCAATAAACTTCATCAAATTATAATTAAAACATCACTCCATGAATAAACTAAGATAATTTTGAGACATAGGACAAAAATCGTGAAGACTAATGGCAAGTGAAGATGTAAAATTTGGCTATGTATTCTTAAAAGAAATGTGATGTTCACCCTCAGTGTTCTCAAATAGTAAATATGCAATACTACGGTTTGTTATTTGAGTTACTATCAATCATCTTATTCTATAGATGAAGAAACCTATTAAGTATCATTCATTTAATAAAGAATTATGAGGGTCAACAATGTTAATTGAGGAATTTGACACATAATTTGTGTAAGAACTAAGAACTCTTAGGTGAGAGACGGGTGTTAGGCGTGTTTAGGGCGTACGGTCGGGCGTGTAGGACGTAAGCCTCACAGAATTAAGCCCCATACGTAAGTCCCGAGGCGTTTTACCTGTGCTCCGACCTGGGGCGAGCCCTGAGGTGAGTGCCAAAACTGCCTTTTAAAACACTTTAGCCGATTAAATCAAGTGAAATGAGGCCTAATTATTTTTGTTAATTTCCCTTTACTTAAAATACTATAGTTGGTAATCTCGTCATTCATGATTTTCATTAGGCTTAAGAGTTAATGTCATAAGGTAGAGCTAGTAGCGTGAAACATACTTTGATTTTTGAGTGTATTGGATTCTGAGCTGTTATTCGGAACATGAGTCTCTTATGTGCATTTCTTAGTAGTAGAAAAGTTGTTAGAGGTGATACAATCAAACCTCTCTATAACAGCATCATTTGTCTTGATATTTTTTGGTTGCTATAGCAAACATATAATATTACACAATATGAAAGCCGGTTACAATTCGGATTCTCCAAAAATATTGTCACACTTGTGCTGGACCCTCCAAATGCACTAATTTTGAAGGATCTAAGACGAACATTTTGGAGAAGTCTGAGAATTATAGCTGATACATATTATTTTGTTTCCGTTATTAGATAAATAACATATGCAATCCATGTGTGATGCAGAAAATCAAAGAAACTGGTGGAAAAAGGAAACACAGAGGTGGTGGAGATGATGGAGACGAGGAGGTTGAAAGATACTTGGGAGCTAAGAATGGGAAGGGAAAGCTATCAAAGAAGCCAAAGAGAAAATGAGGGAATTAATGTGTAATTAATTTAGCAATGTTAATCCAATTTTGACTTCGTTATCTCTTTCATTATATTATTCTTCTCTGTCGCTGCAATTCGTCATTTCTGCGATCTTTCTAACTTAATTTATGTTATTCAACTTAATGAAGCGTTTTTTGAGTAGGCAATGTTTACATGGAATAACATGTATTCTCCACTTCTTCTGAGCGCGTAGAATGACTTTAAGTTTTATTTTATCGTTTAAATCTTTTACAAGTGTAGAGTGGATACAAAGATGTGTCATTAGAATAAGTGTATACAAAGATATGTCATTAGAATAAGTAAAAAAGAAGAGAAAAACATCCTTGACTTTCATATTGCCTACATCTCTCTCTCTCTCTCTGAATGTTCCCTATGTTTTACCATTACCAATAAACAACTTGTAGGTTTTTTGCTTCACCTTAGCTTGTACCTCCGGGTTTTTTAAAGAAGATTCAAATTACCTGGTCATTTCTCTTAATCTTTTCAACAAGAAAGCTAATTTAAGGCTCTTTTTCATGCTGATCGATACGGTGAGCATTCTTTGGATGTCGATATAGCAGAATAGAATAGATGTTGTCATCTTAAATGGAAGTTTTAGTTCGAGTTTTCCAAATGAAGATAAAAAACGCTTTTCTTTTAATGGATGCTCTGCTGAAAGAAAATAAAATAAAATTAAAGTGGACCGAAATGGAATGCAAGTCTCGGTGTTACTAGTAAAGTTGTTTCCTTCAGGTTGTAACTGTGGAAACAGCCTCTTGCACAAATATAGGGTAAGACTGCGTATAATAGTTTCGAACCCCGCGCATAGCGGAAGTTTAGTGCACCGGGTCGCCTTTTAAAGAGGACTGAAATGTCCGGTGAGTAGATATCAGCCTAGTAGCAAGTAGTGGCTGGTATCGATTCCGATAGTAGATTCTCCTCTATTTCATTTTAATGTGTCCTAGTTTGAATAGACAGGAAGTTTGAGAAAGTAAGTAACATTTTTTAATTTTGTGATTTTGAGCTAAAATATGTATAATGGAGCAAAATGCTTTTGAAAATTTTGTGCTTTTACAATACGATGCAGAATGTTGGAACTAAAGAGTTACTATGAAATATCAAAAATAAGATATATAAAATATAACAGATGGAGTAAATTTTTATAACTAAGGTTAAGAATCAATTTTGACATAAAATGTGGTGTGATGTTTCCTGGCAATCATATTTTCAATCATTCTCTTTAGAATTTTATCTCGAATTAAATTTAATTAGCATACCTGATCATCACTTAGGAAGTACTATACAATATTTATAAGATCAACATCAAATGTTCCAATGTGATACTTACTCCCTCCCTCCCAATTTATGTGGTATTTTTCGAATTGCGAGGCAAATGAGTTTTTCATTTTATTTTTTGGACCGCGATCTTTTTATATAACTTTTAGGTATTCTAAATTTTTAATTATTGTGACTTAAAATACTTTATACGTAGTTTTTAAATATTTAAATTTTATTTTAAAAACACTTAAATATTCTATATTGTCCGAACTTACCGTAAAAAGTAAAATATTTGACTTTCGGTGTAACATAAATTGAAATAGAGGGAGTATTATATGGCCGGCAGTTTAAAGAGAAACGCAAGCTGCTAAGTGTTGTACAAACTGCCAAAAAAAACATAGCAAATTAAATTTCTTGGAAACTTGGTAGAAATATATAATCCTATCGATCACATCCTTCTAGTGGAATCTTAAAAGAGTTTTATTAAAAAATTAATTTGGTCCTTCATATAAAAAGGAATTTTATTAAATGCTCTATGCATGACTAGTAGCTTAATAATTAGAGAAGATGAATGGTTACATAATTGCATTCATTATATTTGTTGCAGTAGCTTTTGTTTTCATAATTTCATGTTTTTTTATCCAAGTAAACAAAAAGAAGAAGGGGGCCACAAGAGATGGCAATATGGTAGTTTTAGCGGAAGCTGTGGTTGTTGGTGTGGCGGGTGTAGGTGGTGCAATGGCGGTTGTGGTGGCTGATGAAACGACACAACGAGATAAAATCAATGTTGACAAGGAGATAAGCTATGTCGTTGAAGGAGGCGTGGATGTTGTACCAGGTTGTTGTTGTGGCGGTGGTGATGGTGGCGGTGGTTGTTGTGCTGGTGGTGGCGGATGTGGTGATGGAGGCAGAGGCGGAGGCGGAGGCGGAGGCAGATGTGGCGGTGGAGGCGGTGGCGGTGGCGGTGGTTTTTAATGTTAAAAAATATTGTTGTTCGTCGTCTGTATATGTGGTGAAGGGTGTTCACGGTACAATACGATATAATTAAGAAAAAATTAGTTCGGTAATTTTAATTTTCGGTTTGATATTTTTAAGTTCAGTTTCGATTTGTGCTGGTGGTGATAGCAACAGTGATAGGAGGCAATTGTTGTGCTTGTGGTGATAGTGGCGGCGCGACGGTTTTGGCGTGGCCGTGACGGTGCTATTGGTGGTTGTTAATGTAAAAGATATTGTAAATTATATTAATCTTTTATGTGGTATAATTTAGAGGTGCTCATGGTACAGTCATATAATATTTTGAAAATTTCGATTTGCTAAGTAATCACGATTTGTTCGACATTGACTTATAAGCGATGAGAATCATGACTTCCACAATAATAATAATAATAATAATAATACAAACAAATTGACAAAGGGAGTAACAATTTAAATTTATACCAAAATCTTGATTTATTTATTAGGAGGTGAATTATAATTGCGAAATAACCTTATTTTGAACCAAGCGACCTCTTGGACTCTTGAAATTACGTGAGCAGTGAAGTTATGACCCTTGCCCTCTTGGACAAAAAGAAGGGATAAGGACAAAATGGCCGACCAGGTGAAACTAATCCCACCCGATGACCCAAGTTTCCCCAAACCCAATTTGTAGCCCGCCCAGCCCATTTACTACAAAAAAAAAAAAAAAAGTGGTGACTTTAGACACCACTTAAAGTTAAAAATGACTTATTGTGGCAACTTTAGTCGCCACTAAAGATCAAATATGTATCGAAAATGTATCATACGTATAAAAAATATATCATTGTTGTATAAAATATGTATCCCTACCGTATATGCATAGAAAATGTATCATACGTTTGTATCATTGTTGTGTAATTTGTGTATAATAAATGTATCATCAACGTAAATTCACTAATCAATACATATATTATACATTACTATGTACATTATACATTGATTATATACTAATGATTCACATATTATACATATTCCATATATAAGTATAGAAAATGTATTGTTGTTGTATAATTTATGTATAAACTGTATCATTGTTGTATAGAAAGTGTGCCATACATCTAGACAATGTATCATACATATACAGTATATAAAATATATCACTCTTGTATAGAAAGTGTATAAATAATTCCAGCATATGTATATAAATTATATCATTCTTGTATAGAAAGTGTATCATACGTATAAAAAATGTATCATACATATACAATAGTGATACATATTCTATACAACATTGATTATATCCCAAAACATGTATAATATGTGTATAATAAATGTATAATCAATGTATACTTACAAATTATACACATATTATACATGTTTTGGGATATTTCTTGAAGACTCAATCAACGTATAAATATACACATATTATACATATTTTGGGATATTTCTTAAAGGCTCAACAACGTATAAATATACACATATTATGCATTTTTGGGATATTTCTTGAAAGCTCAATCACTGTACAAGTATACACATATTATACATGTTTTGAAATATTTTTCGAAGGCTCAATATGAATTTTGACCTTTAGTGGTGACTTTTTGATCTTTAGTTGCCACTAAAAAGTCTGATTTTCCTGTAGCAAGCCTTTAATGGCGACTCTTTTTATCTTTTGTGGCGACTAAAAGTCACCACAAAATCTCATTTATTTATTTATTTAAAAAAAAAATATGTGTTTGGGCTGCTGGGCTGGGTAGAGCGCGGGATTACTTTGGGCCGAAAGGCCAGTTTGCGATATTAGGCCCAAACGTGGGATTTCTTAGGCCAAAAGGCCATTGTGTGTCCTTTCCCCCAAAAAGAATCGGTAAGCCGGGCTCACTCACAGGACATGACTCAATGGAAAAATGTTGGTTAATTTCATAACAACAACCGCCAATAAGATATTTTTGTACATTGTACTCACCTTTAGTTTAAGATTACTAGATTTAAAAGTCTCTGTTATTATTTAAGTTTTGTGTCTAATTAATCTAAGACACTTAAATTGAAACAATGGGAGAAATAAATTATATTTCAGTCCTCGTAAATTTTGACAAAGCACATCAACATTCAGTTACTTGAAATATGCACTTTCGATCCTTCTGCTTGTGAATATTCACAATTTTCAGAATTATTAACCGTTCCATTATTGAATTAGCCTTATATTATGTTAAACTTGTATTGTTAATCCATATTTGAGAGTAATATACTTCTAAAAATAATTTGAGTATAACATATTTCCTGCATAAAGGGGTCAAAAACACACATTCTAATTGTTTGAAGGTTAAATGTATCGATGACCCGGCGCGATTCAACTTTCTATAGGCGGTTCATTAAACTCGGTACTTTTCCTGTGGGGCATAAACTTATGTGTAAAAATCTATTAAAATTACAATAAAAAGTATATATAAACCCATAACTTCAAAAATATAATTGTTCAATGCTAAGAACCTCAAAGGTTGAACCATAGAAGTAAAATCCTAGATCCGCCTCTGCTTATGTCGTACATATTTCAAGGACCAAAATCAGAATTCATATGTTAGCATGTTAGGCTGATCTCAGAATATTTCTTTCTCCCAGCAAAGAATATTTATTATCGGTGGCGATTACAGTCTCTTTCCCAAGGTTAGGATTACAGTCTTTTTCCCAAGGTTAGGCTACTCTCGCCCACTTGCTTTACTTCTAGAGCCCGTTTGGATTTGCTTATAAGTTGCTAAAAACAGCTTATAAGCTATTTTCATCTTTTTTGAGTGTTTGGGTTCAACATTTAAGCCTATTTTTGTCTTAAAATAAGCCCTCAAAAAAATAATTATTCGTTTAAGTTAAATTTTATCCAAAGAAAGTTTTATAAGTGAAAAAATAAAAAAAGTACCCAAACAGGCTCCTAGTCGCTTCTCAAATTCTTAATCTCTTTCAATCACCTTTTTTTTTTTAAGAAACCAAAAGTATTACTATCCATTTGAATATATTAAATGAAAGATTGTGCGGTTGTGCGTTGGCCACTTGTGAGACAATGATAATTCCACCAATGTAAACAAGCACAAGTTGGATGGATTTCATAAAATTCCACATGCAAACACGTCCAACTTCCTGCAGAAATCACGTAACTTCAAATTCAAGGAACAAAAAAGTCCTCAGCACATCAAAACCCATAAATCATTCATCAAATCGTCTATACAAAAATAAAAAATATCGGCCATTTTGTATCAAAAAAGGGTACACTATTACTAATTATGGAGGTGTATGCTATAGTAAGCATCATACTCCTTTCAGCGTTTATCATTATAGTTATCTTCTTCACTTTCTGTAAAAACAACAACAACAACAACAAAAATAATAATAGCGCGCGTGCTGCAAGCAGTATCGACGAGCGCACGAGAAGTAGAGTTGCGGTACGCCACACGTACGATACGGATGGCGGACACGGAGAAGGGAATGCGCACGGGAACGGGACCGGCGACGGCGGTGGTTCAACCGTTGTGGCCGGTGTCGTCGCCACCGCTGCATTATCAACCATAGCGATTGATGCGAGTGGCGGTTATCAAGGTAATGCCAGTGGTGGTGGCCATGGTCATGGTCATAGTCATGCCGGAGGAGATAGTGGTGGTGGTGGATGAATAGGTCAAAGTTGTGTAATTAACTACGGTTCTTCAGGAAAATGTTGAGCTTTCATGTGGCTAGTGTTTTCTTTTAGTTTCCTACGCTGACTATTTCAAACCACATTTTTGTGAAATAGGTTGTGGTGGAGATTTCGAAGTGAGTACTCCCTCTATTTTACTTTATGTGATTTTGTTTGATTGAATATGAAGTTTAAGAAAACAAAATCCCTCTATTTTACTTTATGTGATTTTGTTTGATTGAATATGAAGTTTAAGAAAACAAAAATATTTTTACGGGAGTACTCCCTCTGTTTTACTTTATGTGATTTTGTTTGATTGAATATGAAGTTTAAGAAAACAAAAATACTTTCATAACTGTAAAATTTTTGTAGGCTTAACACATGGACATCCCCTTAAATTTGTCAATAAATTTAGTCTAGATGCTTGTACTTCGATTTGTTCTAATTGCGTATCTGAACATGATATAGTGTTCTTATTAGACATTTTGAGTTCAAATTTTGGAACATTAAGTTCTCAAGCATCTATTATGTAGTTAAGTTAACCACATAATATATTTCACTTCTTTTTTTTTTATCTTTGGTTTCTTATCCGGTGTCCCGTACCGCATTAGGGCATGAATAAATCTGGATTCGCGCCGGAATCCCACATTTGGGGGTAAAGACTCCCTAACAAAGACTACTCCGTACATAGAGGACTCGAACTTGAGACCTCGGGTTAAGAATGACGGATTACTTCACCTCCTTTAATTATGTACACATAAGCCTCAATTGGAACAACCTTGAAGTCTTACGGCATATTGAGGCTATTGCATATAACTAACAGAGATATCATATTTTAAGTGACTAATTTATTTACATAATCAGCGTTTGAGAACACATGCAAAAAGATTTCAAAAATGTGAGCCAACAACAACTAACTTAATGTATTCGGATCTTTGAATTGAAAAACGAGTCATAGTTCGAGTGTCTAAATGAAATTTACTGACAAGATTAAGGGGTAATTGATGCATTAAGTCATTTCTATAACTTGTGATTTTAAACATGTAATAGTAGTCACGATTATAAAATTTGTCAATAAGTTAAGATAGTCAATGTTACGCCAGATTTTCGAGTTGAATGACTTTTCTATAGTCACCGGTCCAGATTTCTTGCCATATTTTATCTGCCATCTACTATTGGAAGATGATAGAATTGTCTAGATATTATGGTATCTAGAACCATCTAGAAGCACCCCTACACAGATATAAATAGGGGTAGTCTTAGTCATTTGTAACCAAGCCAATTCAAGCAATTCAAGAAAGCCTTTGAGATGATGCCTGACAACAGTGCCTCCATACACCATATCTTGCAACTCTCCAAGCTCTTTATTGTTGATATTATTATTATAGAGTTTCCCAAAAAACACTT
Organism: Lycium ferocissimum; assembly: GCF_029784015.1. NCBI lineage: Eukaryota > Viridiplantae > Streptophyta > Magnoliopsida > Solanales > Solanaceae > Lycium > Lycium ferocissimum. The sequence continues at coordinate 45,663,955 of NC_081345.1, read as the reverse complement.
CCCATTATATTATTTAAAGCAACCAACTGTAAATGCTTCCTCAAAGAGACGTTCCTGTTTTCCCACTGCTCACTTGCTATATCCGTAACATAATGGAACAGTCAAACTGACGGCCCAAGAATCTACGGCCGTCGATTTGACTGTTCCATTATGTTACGGTATATAGCAAGTGAGCAGTCGGAAAATGGAGAAGTCTCTTTGTGGAAGCACTTGCAGTTGACTACTTTGAATAATATAATGGGAAGTGTTTTTGGGAAACAATATAATAATAATGTCAACAAAGAGCTTGGAGAGCTGCAAATGGTGACGGAAGGCACTATTGCCGGGCACCATCTCAAAGGGCTTTTTTGGATTGACTGGGGACCTGTTTGGAAGGACTCATGGAATGACTGGGGACCTGTTTGGAAGGACTCATGGAAATTGGATTTTGAGTGCAATTAGTAGGAAATTAGGTTTTGGGGTTGGGGGTTTTGGTTTGGTTGTGTGGGGGGGAGGGGGGGGGGGGGAAGGTTGTTGAGAATTGGGTGTATTACATTATGTGATTACATGGTTACTTTTAAATTTCTTTCCTTTTGTTTTTTTAAATTCTTTCTTTTTAATTTATTTTTTATTTAAATTTCTTTTTATATTTTACTTTAAAATTGTTTTTGCTTTTAATTTTTTTTATATTATTTATCTTACATTTCTTTTCTTCTTATTTTTCAACTTTTACTTGTGATTTTATGTAATTGCTCGTATTTTTTATTTTTATGTTTTTTTCCATTAAGCCTAATTGCGTTATTATACTAGTTTTTGAAACTACATCTCCTAACATTAGAAAGGATGAGTCATTAGCAAACTTGACATATAATGAGTGATGTTATTAAAGTAGAATTTCATTATTGAATGAGGTTACAGATTTATGTTTTTCCTTTCTTTTGAATTATATTTGCTTAAGTTATGTTGGAACTTGCTTTATGTTATGTTGAAATTTGATATAAGAGTATTATTGTAAACATTTTTTTTGGAACAAAGACCAGAGATTCTTCGCTGAATGTGTGGCTCATAATCGGTACCAGTGCGATGATGTATTCCAGTTGAGATTCTCGAACTTTGATGATTATCTCGTCGTATCTAAACCAGTGAGACACCAAAGTTTGCTGCATACATTCTTTTCTAGCTAGAGATAGAGGAAAATATGTCTCTATTTAAGTTTATTTGCTTTAGTACTATTGACTTGTTATTTCACATTTCAGTATGTTCATTTTTAACTTACATAGATTATTTTTTTGTCAAATGTTTGAATAATGTTATGGCATTATATTTAAAATGTATGCTTTTAATTTTTTATAATTAGTTAAATTAAAATATATATCAATTATTTTTACGATATTAGTTACAAATATATGATTATTAATTAATATATTTTCAAGAAAAATTATGTTTCTTAAATACCTAAATTAATATCATTTATAAAGACACATATTTGTCAAATATTAACTTTTAATTATTGATAATTAGATCTTATTTTTAGATTAATTTAACATTGTAATAACACTTGTGCAACCAAATACAGTCAAACCTCTCTATAATTGCCATTCGTTATAATAGCATTTCACTATAACAGCCTGATTTTCTCCGAAACCGATTTTTCATGTTATATTTTACTTCTCTATAACAACAATGACATCCATTATCACGGTACACTCTTTGTAAAGTTTCCTCTCTATAATAACCATACTCAAATAGCGTGTAATAATATTTTGTAAGAAATATATTACGTGACAACAAAAGTGTCGATGAAGAGCCTCAACCTACTGCTACTTGGAGATAGAAGAGTCAAATGTTAACCACTTAGATAGCCTTCAAGGGAAAGCTATTAAATTTCCTTTTCTTTGAAAGATTGGACAAAAATTTTCGTCAGTTGAAGCGTTATATTATCACTAAGAGACTAGAATTTACGAAACAACCTATAATTGTAGAGTTCTTACGTCAAACTTGAAATAATTAAATTCTCAATTAATTTAAAATGCATATGTTCCATATATTTTAATTCTTTATCTGTGTGGTACAACTAGCTATAGATTTAGTAGTAGTTTATTAGTCTTTTCAATTTTTAATTTATGAGATATGAAAATCAATTGAGATTTTAAAATTTACAAATATATTGTTCTCGTTTATAACATAAAAAGTACAAAAAAGTTAATTGTCTGCGTACTTTTATTTATAACAGCTAAATGAGATCTAAATATCGAATGCCAGTATACATGCATAACAGCACCTCACTATAGCAGTCATGAAATTTCCGGACAAACGCTGCCACTATAGAGAGGTTTGACTGTAATAAACTTGTAAATACACTGTAATTACGTTATGACAAACAAACAGATCGTCTTAATTCCTATACAGTGTAATTACTAGACTGCGTAATTACTACCCTAGTAATTACACCAATTCCAATTACCATGTGGCTTTCCAAATAGACCCTTGGTTATAAATGACTCGCTCAAATCATATTTTTGTGAAATAGGTTGTGGTGGAGATCTCAAGTTTATGTGATTTTGTTTGATTGAATATAAAGTTTAAGAAAAAAATAATATTTTATGACTGTTAAATTTCGGTAGGTTTAACACATGGAAATTCCGTTAAACTTGTTATTAAATTTCATTTAAATTTTTTTTTTCCAATTGAATATCCAAACATATGATAAAATGTTCCTATTAGACATTTTCAGTTCAGATTTTGGATTTTTTTTTTTGCATAAGTTCTTAAGCGTCTATTAGGTAGTTAAGTTAAATACATAATATATTTCACCTCCTTTTTTTTGGGTTTCCCACGTGGTGTTTGATATTTGCATTGGGACCCCACTAAATTCAGATTCGCGCCGAGAAGTCCCACATTGGCAGACAAAGCGCTCCCCGACAAACGAGATTGCGTACTCTTGGGACTCGAACCCAAGACTCTCGTTAAAGATGAAGGAGTACTTTACTTCCTTTAATTATATACATAAGCCTCAATTGGAACAACCCTAAAATTTTAAGGCTTATTGAAGCTTGCTTATGACTAACAGAGATAATATATTTTAAGTAATTAATTAATTTATATAATGAGCTTTGAGTACATGCAAAAAGATTTTCAAAGTTTCAATTATAAGTGTATAATAGAAATATTTTATCATGTATTAAGGTGCTGAATTGAAAACAAGTTGTAATCCGAGTGTCTATATGAAAATTTTATAATATCTATGATTACAAAATTTGTCATTTAAGGTAAGATGGTCAATGTTTACGCAAGATCCATTGTAGAATTTTGAGTTGAATGATTTTTCTATATTCATCAGTCCTGATTTCTTGGCATATTTCATCTGCCATCTGCTACCAGAAGATGATAAAATTGTCTAGATATTTTGGTATCTAGAACCATACCTAGAATCTTCCCTAAACAAGTATAAATAGGGTAAAATTCTTCTTTCTTCTTCTTCTTCTTCTTCTTCTTCCTCCTCCTTCCTTCTTCTTCTTCTTCTTCTGCTGCTGCTTTTTCTACTCCTCCTTCTTCCCTCCTTCTGCTGCTTCTTCTGCTCCTCCTTCTGCTTCTTCTCCTTTTCCTATTGCTTCTTCTCATTCTTCTCCTCCTCCTTTTTCTTCTTCTTCTTCTTCTTCTTCTCCTCCTCCTCCTCCTCCTTCTTCCGTTCCTTCTCCCTCTTTCTTGTTATTATTATTATTATAACGTTTCCCAAAAACACTTCCCATTAAATTATTCAAAGCATTCAACTGTTAATGCTTCCTCAAGAGACTTTTCCGTTTTTCGACTGTTCACTTGTTATATCCCGTAATATAACTGAACAGTCAAGTTGACGACTCGTTTCATGCGCAACAATTCGCCTGGGCAAGAAGGCCATGAGTTGTTTAGCCTCTTAGATCGAAGCTACGGAGGCTAAAAAGTGATGAGCCAAGTCGCTGCTAAGAGTGAAAAGCTTTTGATGATCGGAAAGCCATTTGGTTCAAGAATTACTGCCGCATGAAACGGGCCGTCAACTTGACTGTTCCGTTATGTTAAGGGATGTAAAAAGTGAGCAGTCGGAAAATGGGAAAGTCTCTTTGAGGAAGCATTTGCAGTTGACTGCTTTGAATAATGTAATGGGAAGTGTTTATTAGGAAACGCTATAATAATAATGTCAACAACAGAGAGCTTGGAGAGCTGCAAGAAATGGTGAAGAAAGGCACTGCTGTCAGAACCATCTCAAAGGGCTTTCTTGAATTGACTTTGGTTATAAATGACTCAGGCCACCCCTATTTGTACTTGTGTAGGAATGATTCTAGATATAGTTCTAGATACAAAAATATCTAGATAATTCTATAATCTTCTAGAAATATGTAAGCTTCTAGAACATTAGATTTTTCTTAAGTACAATAAATATTAAAGATATTATAATTTAACCTTCTAGAAGCTCCGGTAAATATCCATTTTTTTAATTCTTTTTAAAAATCAACTTTAGATTTTTGACATGGTATGCAACTCTCTGAAAATTAATCTTAATGATTATGAAAACGTAAGAGCAAAGTATAAACTTCAAAATTATCGAATATCATGATTTAGTACTAATATAACAAACGTATGCTTTCATATTCTGAAAATGGTCAATGATATAAAGTAACGTTGCTTACATATTAAAATATGTTTGTCTCAATGTAACAGATTAAACAATCATTTAAAAATATATCAATCGTGTAGCGATAGATAAACTTAGAATCAACTTCACAAGTAAATAAACAAGGGATAAGTCTTACAAGGTTTGCTTTAAGCAACGTTTAGTCAAATCACTAATTCCTCGAATTCTAACTCCTAGCTTGCCCCCGTGGCTTCTTTCTTATTTGGTAGTGTATGCCAATGAGAGCTTTGAATCAATAAGCTCATAATATAGGGGTTCAATCAGAGGCTGATTCAGGATTTAGAGGTTCTGGGTGCCACTCTGCTATAAAAGTAGACGTATTGCAATTTACATGGTCCAAATAGAGTAAACATTAGATAGGTTGGATCAACTATGGGTTTCGGTTTGAGTTATTTATCTTTTCGATTTACATAGCCAATATTATTCCAAGTATTATATTGATCAACTCAAGTTTACAAGCATAATTGATTACTCCTATAACATAAAGAAGATTTCTCTTCTAAATTATCGTGAACCAAGACTAAACATACCCTTTTCTCTTGTATTTTGTTCAATCATTTAAATAAAAATTAATTATAAGAAACAACAACGGAAGAGAAGCTCGGACAGCAGGGAAAGATTATTAAAATTTTGACAAAAAGAGAGAGAAAATTTGGGAGAAGAGAAGGGTTTGTTGGAACAGAATCGATCCGGCATCCCTGGGAAGGAAAACATGGCTTTTAACCACTGGCACCACGGCCTCACTTTGTTCTCAGGGAGGCACGAGTTATATTTATAAGATATCTTATACATATATACATATATACACAAAGTTTCAACCGAGTGGTTCGGGTGGCGTGGCACTCCCACAGTCCTACATAGATCCGCCCCCGGGTTCAATTAGCGCCAACTTCAGGAGAGAGCGATCAGGCTTGAAATGAATGGATGAGTGTAGGCTTAACAGTGAACACGGACCCCCCAGACGAGATCAATGACTTCAATAAAAGAAAGACACAGTTTAAAGTGCTAGCTATGCTTCCGCTTCTGGAATAATGACAACCTAGTCTGATTTCCCTTCCGGAAATGGCACAAGTTCTTCTATCACAACTCATTTTTAACTCCCAAAACTAAACCAAACCTAACCGTTACTCCTTTTTAACTTGTTAGCAATACAGATTTTGACTTTGACTTGCACATGATGCAGGAGAGGAGTAAAAGAAGAAACACAGATACTAACTAGAAAGGAGGAGGAAGCAAGAAATCAACTTCCATAAATAGTATGAAAATTTCTACAAAAATCCATGCTTGACTTTGAGAATATTCAACTCCATTTATTCTTTTGGCTACAAAATTGACACAAAACTAAGATGTGCAAAATAATAAAAATTCTAGATAAAACCCCAATCTTCTATGCTCTTTGAGGATATTTCTGTTACCTGTCAACTTTCCTCATCGAGTCACTTCCAAATTATTCTTGCAAAGATTAACCTAAATTGAAAAGTAAGAAAAAATACAAAAAAATTCATTTTCTTGTAGCAACGTCAAGCCAAGCGTGAGGATCACCTGAACTGAGTAGCTCTGACTTAGACCCCGTCTATGTGTTGAAAAATGCACCAAGTACAAATAATTAGACAGGACGTGGTAAATTCCGAGCTCGAACCTGTAAAATTTAAATCCTAAATCCGTCTCAGATTCCAGAAGTAATCGCAACCTGACCCTGTTTTGCTTTAAGAACAAGTTCCTCTGTAGTTGTCCCAATAATCTCATTAGCCCTTTTGAGACCAATACAATAATACCTCCCAATTTCATCCTTAGACACAATACCTAATTTCTCTAGCTTTGACACTGCATCATCTACATCAAAATTGCAGCTTATAGCAAATCTCTCTTTGATTAACTCCTCACATCTTGCATCAAGATCCAATAATGTAGCTTTCCCTTGTTCCATCAGTATAAAATACGAAATTATCACTTCTTTAACCTCTTGATGAATAACGTCGTCGCATAAATGAAGTAACGTGCCCCGTCCACTGTCCAATTGTTTATCATACATCGATTGAGTTATCAAGTTTTGATACTGAGCCATGTTTTGTTGAAATGTGAAGTAAATCTTCGCGCAATAACCGATCACTGTTGAGAGAATCGCGAACATGACCCACGCGTCAGCTTGTGGCATGTCGAGTGATGTCACAACCGCGAAAAGACCAACAACTGCTGATGCAACAAATTGGACCCAATCCATTGGTGTTAAACTTGGATTTTTTTTCTCAGGCAGGACAATTTCTAAATCAGCCATTGGGATGTTTTTCAAATGTTTGACATAAATTCCCCTGTCTGGCTTTTCTCCTTCCTCGGTAGCACGTCTATATACGACGATGATCCTCTCGAACGTTGGTTCTTGGATCGTGATCTTGCTAAGGATGTTAGGCACAGTTAGTTCCATATTTTGGATACGAATACGTTCAACGTAGAAATCTTGCTCCTCTTCGGATGGGATTCGTTTCTTTCGGGGCTTTTTATTGCGTTTGTATATTCTTTTCCCAAAGAATTTGTCCCCTCCAGTCTTTTTCATCAGCCATTTCCACGTACGCGCGATGATCATATCAATTTTCTCCATTATGAACCAATCCGTCGTCCTGTCAATTCCAATGCCACGACGAAAAATCACATACTTGTCCGCAAATTCAGGAAGTTTTTCGTCACGTGGTGCAGTCGCGAAATATTTGGACAAAAGCTTAGTGTCGAGTTTTGATTCATCGACTGTGATTGGAAGGTTCAATAGGTACTGGCCGGAATTCGCGACTTCTAGTTCTTCATCGCTCGCGATTTTGAAATTGCTCTTGTCCATGACTCCAAACAAGTATTTCAAGAAATTTTGCTCAAGCTCGTCGATCTCATCGTCTGATAAATTTTGTTGCTCGAGAGTTTGTGCCCCGTGGACGGGGTCAAATAACGCGTACAATCCCATGAGGTCTTCGAATTGTATGTTGTACCAAGCGCGAATCGTGTACTGAACTCTGTTGCATAGCTTGAGAAATTCATTGCGATCAGAATCGTTCTCGATTAAATTGGCCAGTGTCATAATCAGCCTGGATTTGAGTACTGGAATAACTGATTCGCGTTCCAATCGAATCACTTCCTTCTTCTTCTCTTTTTTCTTCGTAGGGTCCATCGTGTTTGATTAAATTGTGTTTTTTTTCCAGAAGTGAAATGAAACAGAATGTTACATTTTCTTACTTTATATAAATTTGAGATTGAACACTCTTAACAGTAAGGAGAAAAATAAGGTAACAGTTGTAAAAATGTAGGAATTAATGAATGGATGAAAGGTACTAAGTAACTGTTTAGTGTACTGTTTTTCTAACTGTTGGCCTATTTGCCATTGATTTGCTTGTGGGATATGTTTCTTTTAAGGTATTTGTGACGTTTGTTGTTTGTCTGAAACATTTGACTCAGTAAACACGCAAGAAATGTCTGATGTACTTACATATGTATTTAAATATGAGCTTGAGTTTTATATACTGACTGGGTAAACTTTTTGTTATACTATAGGGTCACTTATAAGGTAATTAGATATAGGTCTTTTGATAAGCATTAAGTGGAAAGGTGATAAATATAGTAACTAACCTCATATTAAAAGTTAAAAGCCACTGATACCTAACTTAAGAGTGACTTTGTAAAAAGAGAAATAAAGAAATTCAGACAACAACATACCCAGTGAAATCCTACAATATGGGGGTCTGGAGAGGGTAAAGTGTAAGCAAACCTTACCCTATCTTGGAAGGTAGGAGGTTGTTTTCGAAAGACCCTTGGCTCAAAAGAAAAAAATTCAGACATGGAAATCAATTAAAATTCTCGAGCGACTACAAGTAGTCGGATAAAATGGGTAAGTAAGCACTTATCAGACCGGTGATGAGGAATTAGCCACCATTTAAAAGTAACTAATATTTGGTCACCTATAATAAGTTAAAATACCCCTAAACTAAACATGTAAGACTTAAGCTTTTTATTTTTATATTTTATGAATCGTTTATGGAGTTTGAACTTATAAAGGTTTGAAGTCCATGAATTGTTCATGGGTTTTAAAACTCTAGTAAATTTTCACGCTTAAATTGTAAAAAGTTTGAACCTCATGACTAATTACCGGAGTTTGAACTTATAAATACTTGAACTCTATGAACTATGAGTTTGAACTCAAGGACTCTTTCCTTTTTCGTGATTCCACCTCTAAAAATCAAAGAATTTTGTCCTTGAGTTTGAACTCAATGAAGAATTTGAATTCAATGGTTCTTCATTGAGTTAAAACTCAAGAAAAGAGTCTTTTAGTTTATGGATTTACAGCTGAGAACTCTAGGATTCTGTCCATGAGTTCCAACTCCCGCACAATACTAGTCAAAGTGAAAATTCAAGGAAAGAGTCAAAGAGTAAATATTTCTACAGCTAAGAACATGGGGCCTTCATTTTTGAGAAGATTCCTTGAATTCATGGTTTTACAACTGAGAACTCAAGGATTCGGTCCTTGAGTTCGAGCTGGAGTTTCACTTGTTAAATTTCAAATTCCAACGACTGTTTTCATGTTTGAGCTAGCAATATTTTTGTCCAAATTTTACTTTCACCTTAAAAAGTGGCTATTTCTTAATTACATTTCAAATAGTGACTAAATATTCATAGACGATCCCAAAACTGGCTATTCCACCTACTATTCCCGAGAAGTCTCCACAAATCATAAACTGCTTCTTCATCTAAAGGCATAAAAAGTAGAATGATAATCGGGCAATTCGCAGAATTGCTCTTCTTTTATGGTCATCTTTAAATTTTGCCCCTCATATTTGTGGTCTTTAAGTTTTGCCCCTCATATTTGTGGCCTTTAAGTTTTGCCTTTCGCTTGGATACCTGAGGTTCTGGGTTCAAACCCCCGCTTAGGCATAAAATAAAAAAATAATTTCGCAAGGCAGGGCTGGAGGGATTGTATGCCGGATCCGGCATAAAGTCCTTAAGGAAAAACTAAAGTTATGCCGGAGGGGGCATAACTTTTCCTCAAGGCATAGTTTAGTTATACCTTATGGGGCAAAACTTTTCCTCAAGGAACTATGCCTTATGGGGCAGACTTTTAATTAAGGCATAACCAAAAGTATGCCCCATAAGGCAGAACTTTTCCTTAAGGCATAGGCTTTGCCTTATAAGATAAACTTTTAGTTATGCTTTAAGGAAAAGTTCCGCCTTATGGGGCATACTTTTAGTTATATATTATGAGGCACACTTTTAGTTAAGGCATAACTAAAAATATGCCCATAAGGCGGAACTTTTCCTTAAGGTATAACTAAAAATTTGTCTTTAAAAAAAAAAAATATTTAGTTTTTCCTTAAGGATTGTCTGCCGGATCCGGCATACACTCCCCCCCAGTCCTGCCTTGCAAAATTATATTTTTATTTTATGTCTGAGCGGAGATTCGAACCCAGAACCTCAGGTGTCCAAGCGAAGGGCAAAACTTAAAGAACACAAATATGAGGGGCAAAATTTCAAGACCACCCCAAAAGATGGGCAATCCGTGCAAAAAAAATGACGATAATCCAACAATCAAAAGGTTAGAAAGCCCAATTAAGTTTGTTGTAGCAGAAGGTAAAGTCGCCCCAGTAGCGACGGCCATGGACTTTTTTTGTTGTTGTTGCGCGGATTGTCCTCTTTGGTCTTTAATTGTTGTCCCTGCTTCTCATTTAATAAAAAATTGTGAATTAAAGTACCCTTATTTGTTGGTCTACAGAACCAGAGATTCTGGGTTCGATCCCCAGAAGAGTCGAAAAAATAAAAAAGTTCGCAAGGTAAAGTTTCATAGAAACTATAACTTATAAAGTGAGTTACATCGAAACTATGCTTTGTCCGGCCTACTTTTGTAGAAATTAAATTAGCCGGCATAAGTTTATAGAAACTTTTCCTTGTCCGGCATATATTCTGTAAAAATGAAGTTATGCCGGATGACTTAATTTCTACATAACTATATTGGACAAAGTATAGTTTCTATATAACTTTGCCTTGCGAAATTAGGTCATAAATCCGATTTTTTTTTCTTTCTTTCTTTGATGTCAGGGATATTTTCGACCACTTTTTTGTTACTTAAAGTACCGAAGCGGAAAAAGTAAAGACCAGCGGTTTGGGAAACAAAAATTAAAGACCACCCCAAGATAGGGCCATTCGTGCGAATTGCCCGGCTATGGGCAATTCGCAGGAATACCCTTATTTTGGGGTGGTCTTTAATTTTTTCCCATTAAATTGGTGGTCTTTAATTTTTGCCCTTCGTTAGAACCCTTTGGTTTCTGGTTCGAACCCTCGCTCAGTCAAAAGTTTAAAAAAAAAATCTATAGGTAGTGTTTGGATTCGCAAGATAAAGTTTAAAACGGTAGAGTTTGCAGTCAAACTCTACCTGATCAGGTAGAGTTTTGCCTTCAGGCATGCCAAAACTCTACCTTAAAGCAGAGTTTTGCTTTCAGGCATGCCAATCCGCACAAAAAAATGTTGATCCAACATTTTTGGGTCTTTGCTCTGTGGGTTGGACTTTCACGGGCAATTCGCATGAATGCCCTTATTTTGGGGTGATCTCTAATTTTTGTCCCTCAAATTTGAAATCTTTAACTTTTGTCCTTCACTAAAAATCCTTTAGTTTTGGGTTCGAATCTCCTCTCAGTCAAAAATAAAATAAAAAATCGCAAGGTAGAGTTTGGATTCGCAAGGCAGAATTTTGAAGACAAAAATCTGCCTTAAGGCAGAGTTTTGCAAAATTCCACTTTACATGCAAAACTCTGCTTGCAGGTATAGTTTTGCATGCAAAATTCTGCCTCGCGAATCCAAACCTTTGTTTTGCGAATTTTTTTTTTTTTTTTTACTAAACTGGGGTTCGAACCCAGAACTTTGAGGTATTAGGCGAAGGGCAAAAATTAAAGACTACCAATTTGAGGGGTGAAAATTAAAAACCAGTGCTTTTGAAGGGCAATCCGTGTTAAAAAAAATGGACTTTCACAGGTGTCTTCAGCCCATATTTGCAGCTCTCTGGGTTCTCACTAGCAAAGTTGGAAACTTTATATATATAATTGATACTTTGGAGATAAGGGAAGGGGTAAAAGAATGTGAGACAATTTGGACATCAAAGAGTTGTAATTATTTATGGAATCGCCACTTAACATTTTATTTTAGGTACATTAAGTCACTAATTTATTTTATTTTTGAAATCAATAATTAATTACGAAGTACAAAGAATTAATTATGGAAAAAAAAAAAAGAGAACCATTTTTGTTTAAAATGACTCCTATAGTCTGCTAACCTGAGATACTAAGTCTAGGAGGTTCATCTGACAAAGGGAAGGTGTTAGAAATCCTTCAAGTTCCGTGTAAAATAGGTTTAGGTATTTAGTCTAAATTAATTTCCTAACTCTGTTTAAGGCATTAAGACAAGAAAACAATAGTAAATCAAATAATGAATAAAATAATTACTACAAACAGGAAGTTGAAAGAATTACCTCGTGACACAAATTTTCACGACAAATAGCACCAACTCTAACTATTATTGGCGTTTAGATTTCAATTTAGAGGCCGAACTAACTTGTTATCTATGAGTTTACGATAATCAATAGTTTTTATCCAAATTCTATATAAGTATTGAAAAAACTATTAAATATTTATGCATTTGATTGTAAATTCGTTTATTATTACTATATTAACTTAAGGTTACGGTAAAAATCCGTAAACTTTAAATTCTGGATCGGTCTCTGCTTCAATCGTCCATACAAATGACTACAAATAATGATAACTTTTCCCCATTATTTTTCTCTTTTTTTATGCGAATCTATAAGAGAGTGGAGTATATTTAGGTATATAGCAAATTGTTGGACTAAAGGGGATCACATCACATGGTTTATTATTTGTTCAAAGTGTACAAGTACCATCCAATTCAGTTGACCTAATTTCTAAAGCTAAAAAGATCTTCTTTCATGCACATCCACTATCTTCTAATGCCTCTTATCAAGCATCTCATTACTTTGAATCTTTGATACACATGTCAAAAGCAATTTTTCTTCAAAATGCATCATCACTAATTAAGTTTGCCTCCTCCTAGATAATTCATCCATCCCAATTTTTGTGGTAATATTTAGTTAAACATAAAATTTAAGAAAGAAGAAAACACTTTTGAAATATGTGATTTAAACCAAGTAATAGATATTTCTGTGATTATAAATCATCTCATTAAGAGTAAAATGTAAAGTTAAAAGTTAAACCGTTTCTAAATTAAAAAAAAAAAATTGACATTCTTTTACAAGTAGAAAGAAATTATATGCGCACTCATGTGTTTGATCTGTATCATATAAATTTACTTGTAATTAACTTATAGACAATTGAACTATGTTTATTTTACACTATCAATGCATACAGCTTATAGACTTGATTATGTAAAAGAAAAGTAGTATGCAACTGGTGAAAAAAAGAAGTTTATAGGGTATAGACACAGAAAAGAGTTGATTCCTTATATAGTCACTCAATTATTCGAAATGTTATAATAAAATCAGTTTTCGTTATTTTTTGTAACAAAAAAAAATCACTCAATTATTTAAAATGGATAACAAAATCACTCTTTTTTTAATTTTGTTACAGAAAACCCATGTTACAATTGCTATATCACACCATTTATATTGTTAGCCAAAAAGTACATATTCAGTAACTAATTTAATGATGTGACACACAATATTTAAAACTAAAAACTTAAAACCCAATCACTTTAATCAATATAGGACCATCGACTCATTATGCAAAAGAAATTTAGTATTCGTAGGGTACTATAGACACGGAATATATGTGTGTGTATAGTATATAGGTATAATATTAAAATTCAAACTATTGGAGCATCGAATGATTCTAAAGCTATTTAAGAATAACATGTTTGAACACTAGGTTCAACATGATAATTTTAAATATATCAGACATGTTGGAATAGTTTTAGATCCCCTAAGAATCATATATTATACGATTTTTGAAGGGTGGCAAGCATTTATTTGTGATAGGTAATTGAGTGTGTAGGCATAAGTTCCTCAACCACATACCTCGTTTACTATTGGATCACTCGTGACCTGATCTTGTCAATTAAGTGGAATTCATGTTTGTGAGTGATAATTTAAAAAAAGTGCTTAATGGCTTAACTACCTGTATTGGGATTTAGGGAATTTGATAAAAATATTTAAGTATTTTTTATATTATTTTTACTCCATATTTTAAAAAATGTACACACTTTAAGAAAGACATTTAGAGGGTGTTTGGGTGAGTTTATAAGCTAGTCAGACAAATTTATACTCACTTTAATTTATTTACGTATTCGGTAAACACCCAAAGTGCTAATCAGCCAAAAGTTGTAAGTCCTTATGACTTTTTAGCTTATAATCTATTGGTTTGACCAAATATTTACAATTTCTCCTATGATATTTTTCTTAATTCTCAAAATATTCTCCCGATAGAATTCCTCTCTCTTCCATTTCTTATCCTTGTACATATACTTTTTAATTTATAATATTTGTAAATAATCGCAAGGACATATTAGTCATTCAGCAGAAAAATTATTTATCATCACTTTTTTATCAAACATATAAATTATTTATCTTCAGTTTTATCTCTTTTACTCAAATATATAATTGCTTTTTTATAAATTCAGTTTTAGGAACAAATAATATTTTTCCAGCATTTAATGTTTATCAACTATTTTCAATCAGCAAAGCCAAACGTGCTCTTAATATCCTTAATCAGGCATAAATGTATTTGTCTAAACTATGTTCTATCTCTTCCTTAGACGTCTCACATAATTAACTCTCCACAAACTGAAGCAGTAAGGAATTTGAAAAAGGAAGTGTAATATACTTCTTATTTTTCGTAAAGTCGATCATTTGTAACATATCTAAGAGAACTTATATTTAGGGCCCAAAGGAATATTACTTTTATGGGGCTAAATGGCATGTTTCCTTTTTGTGCCTATTTAAAGGCCAGATGTTCTTCCAAGAGAGCCATTGTGAGCTTTGCATACTCTTTAAGTTCAATTTTTCTCTTCCAAGAATAAAAGTTAGGTGCAAAGTTCTCTCTTAGAATATGGCAACTTTGGTACATGAGAATTTGGCATGCATCAAGAGTTGCAATGACTTGAGCAACTTTGAACTCTCTCAAGAAAACCGCGCCCTTCTCATGTCATTGCTTGACGAAACTCAAGGCGTAGATGATCATGGCCATGACGACAAGAGATTAACGAGTGTGATTAGATCTCTTGAAGTCGAAATCGATCAACGTATGATGGAGGGTCATGATTTGTTTGAGTTTCAAGAAAATAATCAAGGGGTTGCCAATTTTGAGTATAATTGGCAATCTTGTGATCAAAGTCAAAAAAATCCAGAATCAAATGGTATTACTGAATTCAATTGGATGGAAATTGAGATGGAGAACTTTTTGTATATGGAGACTAATAATAAAGATGATCATGAGGTGGATGGTGTGTCTGAATATTGTTATGGTGTTTGCTTAGAGGAACACAATTATAATTCTTTTTTGTGGGATGATCAATATCCTCAGCACTAAGACTATAGGCTGAAGTTATTGCCCATTCATATGTAAACCAAATTTGAAAAGAAGAAAGATATATTGTTATTCTGAATTTAGGCACTGCATATTTGCAGTCCTACTGGCAAAATCTAATTATTGAATCAGAGGCAAATTCATAATTTAAATTTGATGGATTCAACTTTAAGGTTATTAGATTAAGCTTATTGTAATTTTGAACTTATGGGTTCGGAATTTAATATTTGCTAATGATAAAACAAATTGTTGATGTACATAGAACAACAACTAACAACTAAGCTTTCGTCCCGAAAAGGTTGAGAGTTGACTATATGAATCCTCACTAATCATGTTTCTTCATTTAATGAATGCTAATGTAATGAGTGCCTAGGTAAGCACGTCTCAACGATAACTGTATTGTAAGAATTCATCATAAATTGACTCTTTTTACACTTATTGTCAGCCTACTGCAACCTTTCTCCTTTATGACTTGGGATCAGTAATGTGAGCAAGCTTAGCGGACGGAGTTGTTGATGTACATAGCTTGTTGGCACAAAATGTACAAAGAGGAGACAAGGATTTGACTAACTTCAAATCAAAGTCAGAATGCTTTTCTTTTCAGAGTTTAAGATTTGTCGTATAAAATGGCATCTTTGACACTTGAAAACTGACTAGCATGAATTTATATTACTATTATTGACACTGCTGTTCAAATATATAGATCCTAATTCTATAATTTTCAATGCTTCAACTAATACCATAACATCTCATGTTTCAAAAACTTTATTATTCAGTGCTCAATAATTGTTTCTCACTCAACCGGCTACCAAATCAAGGTCCTAAAATATTATTTAATCACAAAGCCTATTCGTTACGTCAAGCTAGATCACTAACTCCTAATTTTTGCTATAAAATATCAATATATCTTACAGATCCTTAGCTTACACAGAAATTGCTTGTTTTTAACAATTAAGATTCATTTCTTTGAAGCTTCCTTCTGCTTAGTGGCCCTGTCACCATTAAAATAGATCTAGCACATGTTGCCTTGTCTGATGCCTCTTCTTTTTCTTTTTTTCTGCCATTTCAAGGCTGCTTTACAGTTCAGTTCTCTATCTGTTCAAATTTACAGATATTATGAAGGTCCCATAATATCATTTAATTAAGATGCCTACAAGTCACTACACTTCATATTTTCTAGAGATCCTGTCTCTCTGTTATCGACTTGATTTGTTCCTTACACATTAACCAAACATCGTTTGTTTCTTAACGATTACAATTCACCTTTACAAAGCATCCTTCTGGTGTAGCGGGTCATGTTGATCGGTCGTTGTCATAAAAGAGAGCATAATTAGTATAACTGAATACTAAGACAAGACAATTTGTTCATAACCGATGTTATTATTTATTCTAAGTTGATACAATATAATAGCTGCCTGGCCCTTCCAATGTAATGCGTCACTAGGTAAGCAGTGGCGGATCCAGGATTTTCATTCAGGGTGTTCGAAAAAAAAAAAAGAAGCTAAATATACACTGTAATTTTTTGCCGAGGGTGTTCAAAAGTTAATATATGCACATAAACACAGAAAATTTACCCTATATATACACTGTAATTTTTTGCCGAGGGTGTTCGGGTGAACACCCCGGCCCCCAAGTAGATCCCCCCTATAGGTAAGCACGTCCCAACGATATCTGTATTGTAAGAATTCATCATAAATTGACTTTTTTTACACCGCCGGCCAGCCTACTATATCCCTCCTCCTTTACAATTTCGCATCTGTAATGTGACCAAGTTTACGCAAGGACACAGAGATTTGATCAACTTCAAATCACAATCAGACTGCTTTTCTTTACAGAGTTTTAGATTTGTTACACAAAATGGCATCTTTGGCTATAGAAAATTGACCAGCATGAACTTCTATTATTAACATTGCTGTTCAAATATAAAAATACTACTCGTAGTACTATAATTATCAATGCTTCAACAGTTCAACTAATACCATAATATTTCATGTTTCTGACAAGGTGCTCAGTGATTGTTTCTCACTCAACCAGTTACCAAATCATTTAATTATGAAGCCTATAATATACTGTCTATCTGATGTATATTGTTTAAAACTTACATAAAAATGATTTGTTTGTCAACAATTGATATTGAGATTCATTTCTGTGAAGCTTCCTTCTGCTGAATGGACCTGTCAACATTATAATAGATCTAGCACATGTTGTTTGTCTATTGCCATGGTTACCAGAAAAATAAACAAAGAAAAAAGTGTTAAGATGATTTATATATATCACCTATAATGTCTAAATGTGTTTGTTGCTGGTGGTGGTGGTGGGAGTGGACCCTGAATTAGCATAAGTAAAGGGGCCCTCAATTAAAAGATCATAAGTTTCATTCTTGACATTGCAAACTCTTTTCTTATCTCTTCCATGGCAGCGGTTCATTTTGGTTCTATCGGAAAATCGCCTCCATACTCGAAGAAGAACTTTGGGATTCTAAGCTTTTTTTGAGAACTGACAACTAATAGAACTAAATAGGAGAAGGTCCCATGATTCTTGGACGAGAACTAAAATAGTGTATATCAAAGATTTTAAGTTATATACACTGACAATGCAAAGAACTTCTATACTAAGACAACTTTGTTTATTCAGTACGACAGGTCCAGGGACAACTCAGCATCACACGTCCAAATATTGACTAGTACATGAATACTATGAAATTATGGTATCTATCATTTAAGAATATACGATTGCACATGATTTGTTGGATCATCAACCGATCTACACGTGGTAGGATCAAGTTGTTGCCATTTCATCTGCATATTTATAGGCCTATATAACTATGTCCATCAATAACACTTACATTGAATTCACATTCTCTTTTGCCTTCAAATTCCCATTGCAACTAAGATCCATTCATTCTTTTTGACTTCTATTTCTCCTCTATACAACATGTCAAGCTCATTCATTAGTGAAGATCTCAGATACATTACCACTTATGATGACTTCAATGATGTTGAGTTCTCAAAACTTGATAATAATATTCTCATGTCATTTCTTGAAGAATCAGAGATTGAAGAAAGTGATGAAGAAAGGATCAGACAAGTGATCCTTTCTTTGGAAGCAGAAATTTCTCCTGTTCTGATCAATGAATCTAATTCACTAAAGGATTGCACATTCTCTGATACTTCGAGTGAAGTGGAGAGTTGTTCGACATCATGTGATCTTGAATTTGAATGTATTGATTCAAAGATGACATGTTCTACTCCTACTGATGACAAGAGCATATGGTTCATGGATTATTCCGGAGATAGTACTGATGATGTGATTGAATTTATAGACACAATCGAATTTTCACAAACGTATGATGGAGTTTCGTTAATGGAGGAACATGATCAGCACACCTTCTTGTGGGAAGAAACCTGTGAATCTATGCTTTATGAATATATAGTCTTATAGATCATCATTATGAAGCTGTCAATGTCACTTTAAATTCTATAAAATTTCTTAAGTTGTTATGAGCTCCTTTAATTTTCTTTCTGTAATAGTGTAGCAAAGCCACACTAAATGTAAATTCTCATTTTTGATATATCATGTCTCCCCAAATTTGGTGTTAATAGTAGTAGTAGTCACTTCTTTAATGCTTTTGCACGCTTCTCAATTGAATTTGATACCATATCCAGGCTGATGTTTTTGGCATAGCTCATAAAGACAGCAGAGATGTTTTTGGTTCACGTCAGCACCCTCCAAGCCCCACGAAAGAAAAAGAGTGACAGACCAGTGGTCACTACCAATCAAAACAAAATACAGATTGACCGGCTTTTACTAATACAACTTGTAGTGCACTCAAAGGTGACACTCTTAACCGAAAGAGAACTTCAGAGACTACCAACAGTATATATTCGTAAACCAATGAATTTGATATCATTAACTCATCCATTCGTGGTTTAGGAAAAAAAAAAGAAGAGAAAACCTGTCTGTCATAGATATGGGAATAAGTTGCAATCTTCTCTTTGCTTATATTATAGTTTTCGTTCTGCTTCATCACCATAAGTCACTGGCTATTGTTCCCAATATTAGCACTGACCAAGCTGCTCTTCTTGCCTTGAAGTCTCGCGTTTCTCCTTATCCAAATAATATCTTAGCAAGTAACTGGTCATCTTCAAGCTCAGTTTGCAGCTGGATTGGAATCACTTGCAGCTCTCGCCACCATAGGTTACAGCTTTAGATATTTCTAGCATGCCGCTTCATGGTACCATTCCTCCACACCTTGGAAACCTCTCCTTTCTTGTATCTCTTGACATCAGCAACAACACTTTCCATGGGGAATTTCCACAAGTACCATCGCGTAATACATTGTAGATTTAGTCTCCAAGAATTTCATCATAAGTATAGGTTGTACAGCAACCTCCATCAGGAAACAAGCAACCCAGAATCTTCCTCCACATACCCATCCTAGGAACAAATCCATGTCTCACCATTTGCCTCAACACCCAATCTAAGTCTCCAAGAAGCTTACCATCACAAAGGCCATGTATCACCAGCTTATAAGACTCAAAACTTGGATTCACCCTCTTATCAATCATGAAAGCCATAAAATCTTTTGCCTCCAAGAATCTCTTGGCATCAAGCAAAGCGTACAACACCTCCTGATAAGTACCTGCAGAGGCAGGCAGATCCAGAATTTGAAGTTTATGAATTTCTACCACGATCTCAAGTTAATATACAATAATAACTGTGTTCACAATGAAATAATTATAGATATTTAATGGATTTCTCAATATATATGTAAAGTTTATACAAAAGCTACTAGTTCTCGTGAACCCACACAATATACCTGGATTTGGATCACAACCTTTCACCATTACTTTCTTGAACATCCCAATCCCTTCATCAACTCTTTTTTGCTTCCTAAGCCCCGAAATCAACGTATTAAACACGATAGCATCCGGTTCGACTTCCTCCTTTTCCATCCTCTCGAACAAACCCAGCGCCTCATCAACACGACCGCGCTCACATAACGCGTGCATTATAGTCGAAAAAGTCCTAACATTAGGCTGACAATTTTGTTTAGGAAATTCATCAAACACCTTATATGCACCATCTATTTCCCCACAACGACACAACCCTTTAATGATAATATTCAAACAACAAGCATCAATTTCGACACCCAATTCGTTACCACGTATATAAACCTTATGAATAACATCAAATTGCTTAGTATTAACCAACAAATTTAACACAAAATTAAAAGTTTTAACACTAGGCCAACATTTATAATTAGGCATATCAAAAAGGGTATCAATTGCTTTATTAATTCTACCAGCTAAAACCCCATAAATCTTAATAACATTATAGAAAAAATCATCTGAAAGTCTACATTTTCTTTCATTCTTGATTTTTTTCATTAGGGTTTCAATATCATCAAAATTTTTAGCTATTGCTAGGTTTTTTATAACTGTACTATAAATTACTTCATTGGGTTTGTAATCTTTTCTTTTTGAGATTTGATTAAGTATAATTAGTGCTGAATTTGGGTTTTTGAGATTTTGGAATATTTTAATGACTTCATTTGGACTTAACCAATCTTTGTAGTTGTTAATAAGGTTGATGTCATCATAATTTTGTATTTGAGATGTTGACAATTGATATGAAGATGGAAAATATTTTGGAGATTGAAAGATTAATTTGTGAATTAAAGGTTTGTAACGAATTGAAAACATTGGTCTATATGAGTTGATGAGACTCTGCATTGTTGGTGTTCTTTAGGAGAAATGAAATGAAAAGGGCGCGCGGATCACTTTATAAAAGCAAATACGTCATCCAACTATCAGAAATGGTCTATTTAGGTCATTGCCGTTATTAAAATGGCTCATTCAACTTATTTTTCATTAACGGCGATTTTAGAATATCAAAAATGACACTTAGCTTCTAATTAGATGTCTATGCAGTTTAATTAACCCAACACGAATTTATGGGTCGGGTTTTAGTTTAATTTAGGATTTAACTTTTGTTGGTTTAATTAAATGACGCCGACCTCTAATTGGTGGCCAAGTGTCATATCTGATATTATAAAACCGGCGTTAATGAAAAATGACATGAATGAGTCATTTTGATAATGGCGATGGCATAAATGAGCTAAACAATTGACAAATGACATAAATGAGTCATTTTCGATGGCATATTTGAGCCTTTTCCGTAAAAGCAATAGTCTTAACGCTTTCATTGTAGTTTAATTAGCTTATTTATTTTTGGTAGGGGTGGAAACGGGGCAGGGCAGGTGCATCGTGCGGATTCAGAATTTTCAGTAAGGGGGTTCCAAAAATAAAAATGTAAGGTTTGCTATTTGAACTTGGACCTCAAGGTGAATTTTGAACCCCTGACCACTGAGCCAACCTCTAATCTTGTGTTAAGGGTTTCAAAATTTAAAAAATACTAATATAGCTTAGCCAGCTCTAATCTTTTACTTATTTATTAAAGTTCAAACAAATAAGTTAAAAAACTATTTTAATGTTTGGCCAAACATTTAAAAAGTGCTTCGAACTGTATTTTCTCAAATGTGTTTTTAAAAAAAAAGTGTTTTGGGAAAAAAAGAACTTCTTTTTAGCTACTGAAAAACAGCTTTTGCTACTCCCGTAAAACACTTATTTTTTCTCCCAAAAGCTTGGCCAAACACCTCATTTTTTCTAAATAAGCACTTTTGGCCACCTCCCAAAAGATTGGCCAAATAGGCTATTAGAAGTAAATTTCTGCGATGAACAAGTTAATTGCATAAAAAATTTGAGGCATTATCTATTAAATTAGTACTACTTAGCAGGAAAATAAAAAGAATTTTATGAATTTCATAATATAAATCAGATTCAGTTAAAAAAGGAAAAGTTTAAACAATTATGCAGGGCGGGTTGACATCGTCGAGGGTTGTTGCTCCCAAATGCACACGTAAGCTACGTGGTCGTACAAGTAATATAGTGATTTTAGAAATCGGATGTCGAACCCACAAGGACTTATGATCAACCGTCAACTAAATTAAACTAATGCTAATTATCTAAACAAGAAACAAAAAAGATATAATTATCAACTATATAAAATAGAAGAAAACAAATAATGAAATTCAACCAACAAAGAGCGGATTTTTATGTTATCCATGAGATGGAATCAGTCTAGGACTATGGGCTATCTAACAATCACGTTGCATTCTTCAATTGATTCATTTTTTAAATTTATCTAGTTTACTGACTAACAGGGTTGACATTAAAAGTCCCCACGTTCACTGTTTCGGTGCCTTGAAAATTGGGTCATTTGCACGATTGCCCTTCAAAACCTGCTAGTCTTTAATTTTGCCCCTCAAATTGTTGGTCTTTAGTTTTTGCCCTTTGTCTAATACCCCAAGGTTCTGGTTTCGAACCCCGGCTCAGTAATAAAAAAAAAAAAATCGCAAGGTAGAGGTTTGTAGCAAAATTAGGCCTATTCGGGCAAAAATTAGGCCTTAAGGCAAACTTTTGCCCGAAATTAGGCAATTACGCAAACCTCTGCCTTAGGGCCTAACTTTTGCCCAAAATTAGGCCTATTCGGGCAAAAGTTAGGCCTTAAGGCAGACTTTTGCCCAAACTCTGCCTTATAAGGTTCAAACTCTACCTTGAATCCAAAACTCTGCCTTAAATTTTTTTAATTTTTTTTTGGCTAATAGCATGTTTGTCCAAGCTCCTAAAATCAATTTTTTTTGAAAAGTACTTTTAAAAAAAATACCTTTTGTGAGAAGCAATTTGTGTTTGGCCAATTAATTTAAAAAACACTTTTGAGTAGCAATTAGTGTTTATTCAAGCTTTTAAAAAGTGCTTCTAAGTGTTTTTTTCTCAAAAGTGCTTTTCAAAAAAGTCCTTTGGGGAAAAACTATTTTTTTACCTTCTGAAAAACTGATTCTGCTACTCCCCAAAAGTACTTATTTTCTCCCAAAAGCTTGGCCAAACACCACACTTTTTTTTTTTTTTTTAGAATAAGGACTTTGTGAAATAAAAAAGAACTTTTGGAGGAAAATAAGCTTAGCCAAACAGGCTATAAGCGGGAATTCGAACTCGGAATCCATGAATTTTTAGGCAAAAGATAAAAATTAAAGACCAAAAATTTGAGGGGCAAAAACTAGAGACTTTGGCCAAAAAAAAAAAAATTGCTACTTCTTTGGACTTGCTCTTCGTTTGCTGCCAAGTAACCATGCAACCAATTCATTTAGTCACTTCTTTTGCTCTTTGTTAATATTTCCAATCATTAGACTATCAATTTTTCTTCTTTTATTTCTACACAAGAAAATATAATATTAAAAACAAAATAATATAATATACACTCAACCAACGATGAAAGTATTAAATTGTAAGGTAAATAATAGCTACGTATATATTTGCATTTTTGACCGAACATCGCGGGTCTACGCGGGTTTGCCCCGCAACTACACCGCACCGCCCCACATCTCTTGTCATCGCTATGAGGGACCTCTGTTGCGAGGTGAATGAATTATTTAAACTTGATGAGTTCAACCTGTAATATTAGTAGCACCTAACTTAGTTTACTTTTAAAATTATGAGTCTAGTTTAGGTGACCCTCTTTTCTCTTTAGTCTGTTTCAAGAAGAATCCCTTTTTAGATTTGGTAAAAATCTAACTTGGCTTCCTATTTTATCCCTACAAACAAAATTTTTGGCCATATAAATGTTATGACATGTTTAAGATCATATTTTTACCTTGAAGTTCCGGTACTGGTCTCCTCCCTTTATCATTTGTTTGGAGAGAGAGAGAGAGAGAGGGGAGGAGGATTGGAAGAAAATTGGAAAATTGAGAGGGATAAGATTTACAAAAAAGGAGCCTAAAATGAAGGACCCTTATTTTCTTAAGATGTTATGTTTTGAAAAGTCTTGTTATGTAGGGTAATTATTTAGAAGTGTTTATATATAAAAATGGTTATTAGAGGTCTTATTTTGTCATATCGTGTAAAATTCTCTTAACGAAAAAAAACTTTTTCCTCACCTTTCTCTTGCATACCCTGTAAACCCTCTCCATAAGAATTAGACGGACTGCGCGTACAAATACAAGAAAGAACAAAAAAGTTTGGGGTGCGAATATGGTATTAAAATCAATCTTCTTTCTTGCAACAGAAGTTATGTATCATGAAACTAATTAAAGAGATTACTTAATGGAAATCAAGTAAAGAATAGTTAAAATATTTTTCAAAAAAAATCAAAATAGGGAAAATTGTACTTTTGGTTTCTCAATTATTGATGAATTCTTGTTTTGGTGATTCTAATATTTGACTAAGCACATTTAACCTTCAGTTAACGAAAATGTGGGTTTTTGGTCCCTTATACAGGAAATATGTGATATTTAGAGTATTTTTGAGGACTATATCACCATCAAATATAGAGTAACGATACAAATTTAATAAAATACATCGATAAAGAATGGTTTAGAATCTAAAGGTTTCATTAAATTTGTGAAGATTACACGTTTGAGGGATCAAAAGTGGACATATCAATTAATTGAAAGTTAAATGTGCTTCACCATAAATGATAAGGACCAAAATTAGAATTTATCAATATTTGAGGGACTAAAAATGCTAATATCCCTTTAAATTAACCTTAGCGCTGATCATATATTACGTTTCCTTTTTTTTTTTTTTCACATACAAAAGATTCGTATCAGCTGGAATAGAGTCCTATTTTTAAGTTACCATAAATCTCAAATTAATTAAGAGTCCTAGTTCACGCATATAACAACAGAAAGTCATGAATTTTATTCATATAAATCAACATTCTACCTTTTCTAGGACCAAAATTCCAAATATACAGAGAAGTTATTAGTCATTTTCTTGTATCCCCATGGACTCTAACACTAAACAAATCAAAGCTCCTCATGATGACTTGATTAGCAATCTTCATGATCAATTATTATGTTCAATAATTTCATATCTTCCAACAAAAGAAGCCATAACAACAAGCACATATTCAAAACGTTGGAAATTCCTATGGAGGTCCTTAACTCGCCTTTCTTTACCTCGACGACGACGAGGACGACGACAACAACAATATTCAACGCCAGCACCGTCCATCGTGGACAAGATTCTTTCGTCACAGATTGGAAATGTTATCGAATTTTTTCACATGCATCACCTCCCACAAGATTGGAGTACGTCTAACAACAATAACAACAACAACAATAGCAACATGCAACGATGGATAGAGCATCTCAAAAATGAGAAAAAATTAGGAGGGATTTCACTTTCTTGTCAAAACAATATTTATAGATCACCACATTTATATGAGGTACCACGAGGGATCTTCCATGGTAAATTCCTTCAATTTGTGGAGCTAAATAAATACGTTCTAAGTAGTGCTTCACCCTTTGAAGGTTGCGTCAACGTTAAAACCCTAAAACTCACCGCGGTCACTCTGAAGGGCGGTGAAACCCTAGCTGACATCATTGGGAACTGTGCCTCATTGGAGAATTTGAGCCTTCGTGCTTGTTATAATAAGAAGGGGCAATTTAATATCCACATCCAACACGAGAAACTCATGATGATAGAATTCAATGATATTCACATAACGAAATTTTGTCTAATATGTGAAACCCTAAATGAGTTGGTGTTTGAAAATTCTTCTTATTCCTCAGAAGAATCTCATAATATTCAATGTCCAAACATTCGGATCATCCGGACCAATAACCATGACTTGCTGGATTGGTGCATTGGTTTGAGGGTAAGTTTTTTTTTTTGTTTTCCGTTGTTGTACGAACTGCTTTTTTTCTAAATGCTAGGTACTGTTTTCCATTTCACATCATTTTGTTTTTGTTACTGCTTTAATTTATGTATTTCCTTTTTCAAACTGCTTTATCGGAAACAACCTCTCTATCTCTACGAGTTAGGGGTAAGGTTGCGTACACTCTACTCTCCTCAAACTCCACATGTAGGGTTGCTGGATACATTACTGTTTTTTTTTTTTTTGTTTATACCTGCATAATTTCTTTTGGCACCCATTATTTGATGAAATGATTCAATTCCACGGTGCTCCCTTTTGTTACCATAGTATTTTTAATTTTGATTGGTTTTTATATTAAGACATAGGTATCAAAGAATATGACTTGCTTTTCTAGGAGTTCTCAAAATGTTTTTGCTAAGGGTGTGTTTGGTAGGAAGGAAAATAATTTTCGGAAAATGTTTTCCAAACAATAAGTTTTTTTTTGGTGATGAAGTTAAAAGGTGAAAAATGACTTTCTGCAATAGTGTTTCTAAATTTTAGAAAGGGTTGAATAATGAGCCACCCCGAAAGCATTTTTCTTCACACTGAACGCACTAAGAGCATGTTTGACCAAACTACTGAAATCAACTTATTTTGAAAAGCTCTTTCTTATATAAAAAAAAAAAAAGAGCTCTATAAAAAAAATGTTTGACCAATATTTTTTAAAAGTGCTTTTAATTGTCAAATTACAAAAATTTGAAATTAGTATTAATTCAATTGGTAATTATGAATTTTTGATTTCCTAAAATAATCGGAAGCACTTATTTTTGGAGAAGCTACTTTTTCTAGCTTCAACTTAATAGCTCGTTTAATCTGGTACACTCAGAAATACTAATTTCTTAACTAAAAAGTTGGTCAAACACCTTCATTCTCTAAAATAAATATTTTTTAACAAGTATTTTCTTACCTTTCAAAAGCTTGACCACACATACTATAAGTCCTAATACTAAGTATATATAGTCATACCTCTTTATAACAGTAATCCCCTATTAAAACGCTTCACTATAACAACCAAGTTTTCTTTGAAACTGATTACTCAAGTTATGTGGTATTATATGTTCTTTCTAATAACATTTCACTATAGTGGCCAAAGAATGTCGTTATAGAGAGGTTTGACTGTATCCATTTTGTAGTCTCGAGATTTTGAACGCTACAAGTATGGAATCCCTTTCATGGAGGTGTGTGTGTTATGTACCACCTTAGACTTGAACTCCGTGAGCGACAACATTGTGCTTAGCTTCGTCTTTAGGGTGTGGAGCCATCTTCAAAAGCTTGACATCACTAATGAGGTTGGCATAATTATCATTCACAAGGAATTCATAATAGTCTTATTCTCCGAGTTTTATTATTACTTGTTGTTTCATTTGTTTTGGTCATTGTATTATTTATAGTTGTTACTGTTCTTTTCTCTATTTTTTCCAACATGGCTTCTTCACTAATGTATATCCTTTAACCTGCTTAAAAATGTTTTACTTGAGCCGATGGTCTATCGAAAACAACCTCTTTACCTTCTCAAGACAGGGGTAAGGTTTGCGTACACACTGCTCTCCCCGGACCTCACTTATGGGATTACACTGGGTATATTGTTGTTGTATGAAATTCATAGTAGATAGACTATCCTAGACGAATTTAGGGTGGGGTTCAGATAGTTCAACAAAATCTATTACTTTGGACTTGAATTATATGTATATATGAAGAAAAAATATGGCACTCCTTCCTTTCCAATTTATTGTACAAATAGCGCTCGCTAGACACTTTTCGGCCCTATTTTTGAAAAATAATTACTATTAAGAAGTTTCAAATTTCATAGGCTGGTAGTCCTCACTAGCCAGTTCTCGGCACCATCTTTGAAGAATAGCGATGGTCCTGGAGTTAGAAATTCCATAAGATATTAGCACTCATTTGCCACCTTTCGACGGTTTCTTTAAAAAATAACACGGTCCTGGAGCTTTTTATTTCGCCGGATATTTCACATGTGGAATTTGAAACTCTACGATATTGATTATTTTTCAATTACAGGGATTGAAAGGTGGCTATTTGTGAATTTTACCCCAATTAATTATGTGACCTAGTTCCTTTTAGTCTGTTTGGAAAAGGATGATCTCTTTTTGAATTTGGAAACAACTAAACACAAATTTCTCATTTTACCTTTAATGATAAGTTTTTTATCAACCACATAAAAGTTATGCCATGTTCAAGATTACAAGTTTCAAAACACTTATGGCCACGCAAATGTTACGTCATAGTTAAGACCACAATGTTTTTCATTTTTTAGGCTCTACAACCAGTCAATTAGGTTCACATATGTTGAAACATATGGAGTTTACAATTGATTACATTACACTGATTCTGAACGCACTAATGCGGGTTGACACAACTCTGAATTTGGAAACAATTTAACTTAAACTTCTCATTTTACCTTTAATAACAAGTGTTTACTAAATGTTATGCCATTTTCAAAATTACAAGTTTCAAAAGACTTATAGCCACACAAATATTTTGTCATGTCTAAGACCAAAAATTTCTATTTACTTAGGCTGCGCGTCCAGTCAAATAGGTTTACATACAGATGAAGTATACAATTGATTACATCACACTAATTTTGAATGCACTGATGCATGCAGGTTGCCACGACTTTAAATTCTGAATCCGCCCTGCCTCAGGAGCATATGTATTGGGAAAAGAAAGAGCTGCCAGATAGTTTTACTCATCATCTGAGATTTATGAGGATTAAAGGATTTACTGGAACAGAACGTGAAATCAGACTTATAACTCATGTTATAAAAAATGCTTCTGTGTTGGAGAAATTAGTAATTCAGTGCAGTGATTTTGTTTCAACAAAAGGAGCAGCAGCTACTATGGGATTACTATCAGCGCCCAGAGCCTCTACTAATGTGTCTATAGTCTTGAATATGCCTGGAAATTGACATTTGTTATGTCGAACGAGCAATTGATCAGTTTATGAACGAGCATTCAGTGATGATTCATTTAGTCATCCCCAATTTATTTGCATATAGAATGAGCAGCCCGTGCAGGGGACTTGATATATGCTTATTTCATCCTGTACTAAGCTGCTTTACATGGTATTAGCTGGAATTTGGACAAGGGCTACAATAGGATTGAATTAGATCCTTATTCTTTGTTACTACTTGTGTTTTCAGTACTAGATTTAGCATTTTCGGACTTTCTTTTGTGTGTGATATGCAGGCGGTGTAGTTGAATTATTTTTTTGTTATAAAAATTAATTTTTCGACTCTGGTGCAACACATTGAAAATTGGATGCCCGTCCCTGAAATTAACCCCATTGAATCGACAATATTCGGATAGTCCTCTGGAAGCTGCAGGATGTCAAGTATGAAGTGAAGCAAATATATGGACCGGATAACGCCCAAGAGTAGAACATAGTTTCAGGTTGAAATCCCTGCAACACAAGTGATTTCTTCCTGTCTGTACAAACATTGGTTCACAGTGTTACTAGGTACCGATGTTGGTGTGGAAAATAACATGTTGGATATAACAAGTACCTAATGAAATAGTTGAGGTGCGTACAAGCTGCTCGACACCACCATAATTTAAAAAGAAAAACAACTATATGGACCATATATATACGAGATCTTTGGCACCACCACATATATTAACGCTTCTTTAAAAGAGATTGTACAGGACTATATTTTGACAACTAATTGCCAAATGAGCTTCTCTAGATCTCTCTCTCTCTCTCTCTCTCTCCCTAGAGTAACATCTTGCGTGTTAATATTCTTAAATTACAAGTGGTCACAAAATTTTTAAAAAAAAAAAGATCAAAAGAATGGCCTCCTTATTTAGCTGCTTATCCAAATCAGGGCTTCATTCATAGATACAGCTGCCATAACCTGCCATTGTCAAGATTCCATGATTGATCAATCACCAGTGTTGCATAATGTCATAAGTTGCATACTTCTAATATGTTAGAGAAAACTACTCCTTCCCAGCTTATGTGACCCTGTTTCTTTATTAGTCTATTTAAAAAAATGATTCATTTCTAAATTTGGTGACCATTTATTAACTATAAGCTTCTCATTTTAATCTTAAGGTGTGTTTTGGTATGGAGGAAAACATTTTTCTCATGTTTGGTTAGTGACATTTTATCTAAGAAAATAAGTTGTGTAAAAATGAGAAAAAATGATAAACAAATCCATCGCATTCCTACTCTAATTCTACACTGATTGTCTCATCCCCACTCTCCGACACTCTCTAACACACCCCACCCTCAGCCCCACCACCCTTACTCCCCGCCCCCGTATTGGAGAATGCCACTTATGAAACATTTCCGTTCATCCCAAACACACGCTTAATGAGGAACTTTTACAATCACACAAATGTTATGATATGTTTTAGATTACCAATTTTAAAAATTTATAGTCACGCAAATATTAAACTATGTTTAGTCAAACTGCATTATATAGATTGGGACAGAGGGAGTAAAAGACAAAACCAAAAAAAGACACTTACTTGGATCAGTCAAGACCACTAAGGCAGAATTACCAAAGTGGCAATTCCAGTGGTTCCTTCCCTTAGCTTGATAATAAAGATTCATGGCAATAGAAGCATGGTTCATGAGATTATCTGGTGAAGAACAAGTGCACCCCTTTTGCAAGATCCTACAATCCACTTGAGAACATGCATAATTTATGTTTTCTTGTAGTGTTTTCTCATTTGATGAAGGTTTAGCCACACACCAAGTTTTCTGCAAAACCAAAATGTAAAAAGATGAGCAGTCCTTTCACTTGTTATTAACTTGTAATTTTCTCAATTAAGTATATGATTTTGAGTTCTTGAAGTTACCTGTTCATTTGCTAACACCAATATTGCCACTGCAAAAACAAGAATGAAACAGTAATAAGTACTTATAATTTTAACAACCATTCTACAAGAGGGAAGTGAAGAGCATATCATCAAATTTGATAGAATGGACCACCAACGTAACGTCTATGTTGCTTGAACTTTGTTGCCGAATTCGTATCGAATTCTCCAAAGATACACTACTTTTGGAGGATTTGACACGCA
Organism: Lycium ferocissimum; assembly: GCF_029784015.1. NCBI lineage: Eukaryota > Viridiplantae > Streptophyta > Magnoliopsida > Solanales > Solanaceae > Lycium > Lycium ferocissimum. The sequence continues at coordinate 45,632,935 of NC_081345.1, read as the reverse complement.
TCCGTTGACATTTTTGAAAAGTCCAAGCAACATAGAATAACGTAAAAGATAAGGCAATAAATTGCATCGATAATATGAAAACTTATACGAGTATTACACTATCACCAACTGTCAAATCACCTTAACTATATATCATTGTGACCACATAGACACGTCTTGTTGGTAAAAGTATATCTTATAGTATCTCATAAACCCCTCAGGCTGACATGACAAAATGCACATTATTCACTTATATTTGAGCGCGTGAAACCCTTTTATCCATGTAATTCAGTGGCAGATATACGCACAATATATGTTACGGTCGGTCTGCAAAACTCAATATTTTAGGCCTAAACCAGGTAAGTGTGTTGAAAATTCCACTAAATATGTACATATAATAAACTGCAAACCCCCCAAAAGTACAAATGAATTGTGGGTTCCGTGGCGGCAAACCAAGAGTCACTAGAATCGATAAACTTTAAATTCTGGATCCGCCTCTAATGTAACTGGCCAAGTTAAATCCTCCAAAATCAAAATAAATGGACACTTCATATAGATATGAATGACATATGAACAAAAGGAGATGTCTAAATCAAATGTTAAAAGTTAGATGCCTCTGTTTTTTTTTGTTTTTTTTTTTTTGGGAAAAGAGTCAAAAATCATTGTGTACAAATGCTAGGAGTTTGTGTACAAACCTGAAATGTGGGACAAAAGTAGGAAAATGATGAGAGTTTCTTTATCCATAGGTAATAATGAGTGTTGTACTTATTGAAAAGGAAAGAAAAACAGACTGGGATTGCTTCAAATTTGCAGAGAAACTGATGTTTAAAGTGATTGTTGGGGTTTTCAGTGAGGAAAAGGTACCACATTTTAAGGAGAGAAAAAGGCAGAGGCTTAACGGCTATATTTACTGGTTTTGAGAGCCGTTACAACTCAAGTAGAATCTTGTGGAGCAAAATGGACAAAAGGGAAGTCCACTAGGCAGACTTCAATACTTCATGATGTATTTTGACTTTATTACTAACTTGTAGTGCTATATTTTATTTTGCAAGTTGTCTTCTTTTATATTCTAATAATCAAAAGCTAGCTAATGTTACTAACCGTTCGGGTTGTGGTATTTGGTAGTGAATGTTGTATGCGAGGAGTGGTGGTGGTGATGGTTGGCAGTGGTGGCGGCTGTGATGATGAAGGTGATTTTGATGGTGATCAAAGGCAGACGCAAAGTATCGGTACCGGGTTCATCTGAAGTCAATACTTTTGATGCTGAACATGTGTTCAAAAATTTACTAAGATATGAACCTATAACTTTAAAAATATGATTAGTTTAATGCGGCTAAGAACTTTAAAGATTAAACCCATAAAGTTTAAATTTTGGATTCGCTTCTGGTGGTGATTGGTAATGATGGTGATAGTGATGGTTGGCAATGATGATGGTGGTGATAGAGGTCGTGGTGATGGTGATAGTGGTGGTAGTAGTGGTTAATTGTCGTGATGGTGAAGGTGATTGGTGTGGTAGTGATCTGGCGACGGTAATGGCGGTTATGATGGTGATAATTGTTGGTGGTGGTGCTTTTGCAACAATGGCAATGATGGTTGAGCAGTGGTGACTGGCTATTGAATGGCAGCTGACGGTAGTGGTTGTACGGTGATGTCTGGTGGTGATTAAGGAGAAAATAGTGAAAATCATCTTCACAAAATCTTTTAAAAGTAATATCTTAATGATATTAGAACTTTGTTTAAGATTCGAATAATTTAGATCAATTCACTCATTAAGTGATCAACTCTTAATAAAGCATATGCTTTATGCATTTAATGGTCAGTCATATATCCATTAAGTGTATTCAAATGAGGCTTAAGCTTAAACCCGTGTTATGATCACTTCCTCATTTTCATACTCGTCTCAGTAAATCATTGGTGCAGTTATAAGCAACCTCTAAACTTAATCCGCATATCTTTTTTAAAAGGTCTCATAGTACTAAGAATATTATTTTATTTTATATCAACTTCTTTTTATCAATTCTTATGGGTCGTTTGGTACACGGGATATCTCGGGATTAAATATGGGATAAAATTTACACCTTCAACCACAATGTATAAAATTTGTACCAAAATTAGTTTTGGATATCCGATACCATCAACTTTGGTATTATTTTATCCCACCTCCCAAGTGAGATAAATTAGTCCAGAAATTATAATTCCTACATTATAATCTCAGGATAACTTAATCAGCATACCAAACGACCCGTTAATGTGTGACTTTGTTCACAACTCAAGCGGAGAAAATTTCAAAGACTATACCAAGGGAATAAAGTAATACTCCATTCATCGGGGAGGAGGGACCGGACTTCACGGTGATAATTCATAAAGGCCAAACTTTACCAACAATAATGATCTTAAAATTAAAATGAATGGACCACATTGAGCAAAGAAACTGAAAAGTTCTATTAACAATGATGGAAGCAACCAAGTACATGCAGTGCAGGAATATAATTTTAGATTCCCCCACCATTGACTGAACAAGAAAAGAAATAATAAAATAAATCTTAGGTTGTATTTTCGTGGTACGTGTTGTTCAAAAGCAGCAAGTTGTGACTTGTAAACAACCTATAAGGCAAAATACATCAAAACCCCTCCGAACTATACCCGAAAAGTCGATATCACACCTAAACTATACTAACGACCTATTACACACCTTAACTTAAGTAAACCGAATTAAACTACCATCGATCAAAACCCCCAATCGTTGAATTTTGGGCAACACTATTTGAAGGGATTTGAAGCCATATATTAAATGAACTAATTTATTTTATAATCACGTCATAATAATATATTTAACATAATTAAGCCATTTTAATACCCAAACCATTTTGCGTATATATATCATGCCGTTACAAAATGGTGTAAATATAAACCTACCGTTACAAAATGGCGCAAATATACCCTTTTTGCTAACAGGATTTAAAAAAAAAAAAAAAATCATTTAGGTTATTTTCTAATTTAAAAAAATTCGTTTAAGAAAATGGGTACACTTATTTTTTTAAAGTCACAGACATTTTTTTAAACGAATCGGACCCGACACACTAGAAAAAATTAGCATATGGCTTTAGAAAAATATGTCTACTAAAAAAATAGGTAGACTTTTTTTTTTAATTAAAAAATAACCTAAACGATTTTTAAAAATAATCCAGTCAGTGAAAAGGGTATATTTGCACCATTTTGTAACGGCAGAGGTGTATTTGCACCATTTTATAATGGATTTGGGGTATATATACACCACTTTTGTAACGAGGGGTATATCTGCTCTAAATCGCAAAGTTGAAGGGTATATTTGCACCTTTGCCCTTATTTGAATTATAAATTATCATGACTTATAGTACTTCTAATGTAGTTTCTAAATATATAAATTTTATTTTTACAAACTTGAAAAGTCTGCCAAAATTTAAGGTCAAATTTATAAAATTTGACCCTCGTACTCCGAAAAAGTTCACACAAATTGAAACGGAGGGAATATAATTTTTTAGGTAAGCAACAGGCGAAATCAAAATTTAAAACTGAGTTTTAAGCTTTAGAAGAGAATTTGAACAAAAGCTTTGTGTTTTATCAAATCCAAACCTTACATATTAGCTTCGCCCTTGATGAAAGTATTATAGTTGGATCTAGGGTGAACTTTATTGATTTAAGCGAACCAATTATTTTTAATTTGAATTACTTATAAATACGTTAAGAAATTAAAAATATACATATAAGATCATATTCATTCTGATTCACTAAAATTTGAATTTATGTATGTAAAGTACTACCCCTATATACAACAGCATAAATTAGAGCAAGAAAAACAAGAAATGACAGAAAACAAAATAATTGATGTTTTTTCCAAAGCCCGTTTAAACTTTGATGAATAGAGTTACTCAATATTTGTGTTAGTAGGAGATAAAAAGATGAGTATGCGCGAGTCGGCCGAGAAATCACAAGCTTAACAGGTCTTTGTTTATCATTTTCACATCTGAACGTCGTTATCGAGTTGGTTGAAAGTCCAAATCGTCAAAATAAATCAAATTCAGCAACCAACATGCATAACTGGTTCAAATACCATACGTACCCGATAAAATAATCAATAAACGTACAAATTGATCATAACATCACGATTTAAAAATATAAAAATAAAAAAATAAAATAAAATAAAAAATAAAAAGAAAGAAAGAAGACATGATGGAACAAGGTCACATAGAATTGCATCTTTTTGGCTTGCAACTTGTAATTACACATGGTATTGTCTATCACCTCAGCTCCCAATCTTGTGGTCAACTTTAAACAATCTTTTGATTGCCCCAACCAATAATTCATCCATTTGCACTGTACACCAACCCCTATTACTCCTACGGTCGTAAGGGTTAGGTGTGTCGAGGGTTATACAGAAAGGGAAAGGCAAGTCAACAAATGCTCGAATTTTCAGAATGCTCTATGTTGAGTTTGTATATGTTGTTTGGCTAGAAAGGAACCAAAGAGTTTTTGAAGAGAGAAGTCGAGATTGGGAACTGGTTGCAAGGGAAGTAGCTTACATGTGTAGTGTTCGAGCTGGGCCTGGGATTGCATCTACTATCCATCAATTTGTATTTTAAGTTCAGTAGTTGTATCCTGGTATAGGTTGCTGTAGTCTCATTTGAAGAAATAGTATAAACTTGCTATAGTTTTGTAAAGCTTTACTGGTGATTAATTAATGCAAAAAGTTAGTTACCAAAAAAAAAAACAGATGGAGCATACAATTGATTACATTACACTGATTCTAAACGCACTGATGTAGGTTGACACGACTCTAAATTTGGAAACAATTTAGCTTAAACTTTTCATTTTACCTTTAATGACAAGTTTTTATTAAATGTTATACCATGATCAAAATTACAAGTTTCAAAAGACTTATGGCCACACAAATATTTTGTCATATCTAAGACCACGAATTTTTATTTACATACAAGTGGAATATACAATTGATTACATCACACTAATTCTGAATGCATTAAGCGACTGAACCAGCCACCCAAATGAGACTCCCGCTGAAAAACATTTTTTTCCCGACAAAACCTGCCACTAAGCTTTGACAAGTCGCTAACTTGCTCATTTTGTGATTGATGCGTGCAGGTCAACACGACTTTAAATTCGAATCCTTTGCCTTCGTAAAGATATTTATTGGGAAAAGAAAGAGTGCTAGGATAGTTTTACTCATCATCCGAGATTTATGAGGATTAAAGGATTTCTTAGGAACGAACGTGAAATCGTACTTTTAACTCAAGTATTTATAAAAAATGCTTAAATGTTTGAGGAGCTAGTAATTCAGTGTAGTGATGGTGTTTCAATACAAGGAGCTGGAACTATTCTGGGATTACTATCAGTGCCAGAGCCTTTATTAATGTGTCTATAGTCTTGAATGCCTGAAAATTGACAGTTATATCAAAAGAGCAGTCGGTGATGATTCATGTAGTCGACCCCAATTTATTTGCATATAGGATGAGCAGCCCGTGCAGGGGACTTGATCTATGCATATTTCATCCTGTACTAAGCTGCTTTAAATGGTATTAGCTGGGATTTGGACAAGGGTTACAATAGGATTGTCAGTACTAGATTTAGTATTTTTGGACATTTTTTTGTGTGTGATATGCAGGCGGTGTAGTTGAATTATTTTTTGGTTACAAAAATTAATTTTTCTACCTTGAGTCAACACATTTAAAGTTTGATGCCCATCCCAGAAATTAACTCCATTGAATCGACAAAATTCGGGTAGTCCTCTGGAAGCTGCAGGATGGCAAGTATGATGTGAAGCAAATATATGGACCGTATAACACCCAAGAAGAGGTTTCAAGTTGAAATCCTAGCAACACTAGTGATTTCGTCCTATCTGTCCAAACCTTAGTTCATAGTGTTGGTACCCAGGGGCGGACTTAGAGGGTGGGTGTCACGACCCGGTGTTCGCGACGAACCCGGTGCTACCCCACCGGGTACCCCTTTATCATATAATCACATAATATAAGGTGAGCCATAATCATTTCATGCATTCTAATCATACACCATAATAGTTTGGACATCAATCATCATATATCATAAATTCGTGCCACAAAAGGTTGGGCCGACGAGCTCAAAGAAATATACAAAATATAGGCCGGTGTTCATAGCTATCCACATACACGTGACTACGAGCCTCTAAGAGTTGACATACGTACAAGGGACAGATATGCCCATAATTATGTACACAAAGAATAAGTTAGGCTCCGAAGTTGTTATATTTTTCGCCGCGACCTCCGGATAAGCGAAAAGGGTCAAACGTCTCCGCGTGCATGGCGGCGATTGTCCACAAACTGTCTAAAGAATGTGGTGTGAAAAATAACGGAATATAGGATAATAGACAACATATAGCTAACATAGGAGGGAGGCAATAACGTCATCATCGTATCCCGTAATAATATCACACGCAAGCATTCTTTTACAAGTCTTTTCACATTCATATTCATAGTTATATACATATCTATAAGAGATATTTTGCACCACTGATATAAGACTTGGCCGCCCAAGGCTTATTGTACTGGGTTATATATTGAGAACTAATTGCCATAGGCGTGCGCGCGTTTCGTAATCGTATACATCTCTTTATACATATACATATTATATATTCGTTAATATTCTTTACAAATAAGAAGTGGACTTATTAGAGCCCTTCAAAAGACATACATATAATCGGCATCCTTGACATCATTTAGCTGCATTATACTAATCATCACTATCATTACATCTACATTATAGACTTAGTTAGTGGTACAGGATGCTTCGCATCTTTTGCCATAACCTGCCATTGTCAAGAATGCCAACCAATTGATCAATCACTAATGTTGAACTAGGAATTGTCAAGAATAGCATAATGAAGGGTTGTTAATCGTCTATTCTATACTTGCACGTCCCTTTGAGCACGTTTCTATCAAGGTCATACGATCGTTAGAATAGGTATCTAGCATATATGGCTAAGCTAGAGAAAATAGGATATATCTTTATTTATATCAGTTCCCAATATAATGCCCCAAACGTTACTAACATATTCACAACATCATAACAATCACCATTAGTCATTCACACATTATCCACATTCTTAAAACTAATTATCCAACTCCCCCCCATTTGTATACAATTTCTATTTCATGGTCTTAACGTCCTTTATAACACATTTATGTCACAACACAACAACAATCATAATTCCAATCAAACTACTTCTCAAAAATGTCACTATTCATCATTCATAACTCATCTTGCTATTTTCTTATAATGAACTTTGGACAACATGTAAAAATCATGAATCTTACCTTTTTAGGAACGAGCCTTAGTAGATTACTCTTCCCAGTAAAACCTAGTTTTCTTCCAAATCTTGACTTATGAATGGTTCTTGAAATATTATTCACTTGTTTATGTTGTAAGGTCTAAAAAGGTTGAAAACTTGTATAATAGAGTCATAGAGAGAGACAAAATGATTTTGAGTAAATATCTTCTAGGTTCCATTAATGGTCACAACTTTGAAGAAATTATTTAGTCATTTTCCAAATTATAAATAAAATTCACATGCCATAATATGGTTTATCAATAGGAAATGTCGAGATAAGGCAATCGAAAAGGAAAACGTGCAAAATAGTTTATGGAAATATTGATTCAACTTTGGCCTTTAGCAAAATGGCACTCTTTTGTGGAAAGACGAGGGACAAAATCGTAATTTCACAAAAATCACTAGAGCAATTAAATAGGAAAGAAAATTCTAGAAATTAAAAGAGAGAAAAAGGAAGAAAAATATGACATGAACTTATACATATATATATATATATATATATATATTTATTTTTAATTAAGAGAGAAGACCCCAAGAAAGAAAAGAAAAAAAAAGGAAAAAAACATATTTTGGCCAAGAGAAAATAGTTTTTCAACATCCACCCACTAACGTCGTGGAATAGTCATTTAAAACTCGTTTTAAAAAGAGCAAGCTTCGTGTAGATAGTTGTTGACTACCTTATTTTTATGTGTTTTGCATGATTTATGGATCTTTTTATTGAAATTATTTTCTTATTTGGTCGAGCATATTGTGTGTGATTGTTGTTGTGTTTTGGTTGTTGATATAATGTGTCTATGAAATTCATGGAAATATTGATATGTTGTTTCGTGTATTATCTTGTCTGTTTTTGTATTGGACTAAATATATCTAGATTTAATAGATATTTGAAGACCTAGTTGTAACAAGTCAATATGATTCTAATATGTTTTCAATATGTATGAAGGTTATTTAAATGTATGGAATTAAGATTGTATAAATAAAAAAAAATAAATATTAATTGGAAAGGAATAGTATATTGTCGAGTTGTTTTGAATTTTTAGAAACTTTTAAATCGTGTAAATGGTTGCGGATTATAATGAATATACAGCATTGGAATTAGATTGGATGAAGTACTTCTATGCGGAATTATAAGAAACCTTGAGAATGGAATGTATTTTGGGTTGAATATTTTATTGAACAACAACGGGTTTTTTTTTCAAAAAAAAAAAAAGAATCTCGGGGATTTTTTTGGTTAATATAAACGAAAAAACTAAGGCGAAAAAATAAATCTAATGGCATTGGATGTTTTCAATGTAGTGAACAAGTTGAGTGAATTTAACAACTTAACTCTTTACTAAAGTGTCTAGAGTAGCTATGATAAAGTCTAGAAAAACTCGTTCTTGAAATGTATATCCAAAATAATTTAAAATATAAATTTATTTTATTTTATTAGTAGGGATAAAAAGATGAGGGTTCATGTCTACATGGCATAAAAAAATTGATTAATATTGCCATGTCAAATTTCCTTTGATGACACATTTAGTTGATTTAAAAATATGATTTTATGAGAGTAAAGGCCAAAGTTCAGTGATTTTATTGATATGTAGCATGTCTCACACCGTTTAGTGATTTTGTACTGTGAATCTTTTATGGATAATTCATCCAAAGTTGAGTGACGTCCGGCGTTTGACGATAATAGGTAAGGATTGATCTAAATGCTCGAATATACAAGAATAAATGATATTACATATTAGAGACCATATGTTCAAACGTGTTCATTCCTTTCATAAATTCTATAGTTTTGTAAAGTTCGATTAAATTATGTCAATTGATTAAACTAAAAGTGCGACTTACTTGGGTCGGTGCAAACAACGAGCGCAGAATTACCAAAGTGGCAATTCCAATGGTTCCTTCATTTTTTTTAGCTTGGTAATAAAGATTCATGGCAATAGAAGCATGGTTCATGAGGTTATCTGGTAACGAGGCCTTTTACAAGTGCACCCCTTTTGCAAAATCGACTGTAACAATCCACTTGAGAACATGCATAGTTTATGTTTTCTTTTGTAGTGTTTTTTCATCTGATGAAGGTTTAGATTCACACACCAAGTTTTCTGCAAAACCAAAATGTAAAAAGATTAGATATTCCTTTCACTTGTTATTAACTTGTAATTTTCTCATTTAAGTACTTGTCATTCTAACAATCATTCCACATATAGGGAAGTGAAAGAGCATATCACCCCTCAGAATTTGATAGAAAATTCACCCGAACACCCTCGGTAAAAAATTACACGGTATATATAAGGTAGATTTTCTGTGTTTGTGTACATATTTAAGTTTTGAACACCCTAAATAAATTCAAAAGGTTAGCTCAAGTGGTTCAGGGTGTTCAAAATTCTCTCCGGTGTCCAAGGTTTGATACCAAGGGACAATATTTTTATTTTTTTTTATGTTTAGCTTTTGTTGTTTTTTCCGAACTCCCTGAGTGAAAATCGTGGATCCGCCACTATTGATACCTATGCTGGTGTGAAAAATAACATGTTGGATATAACAAGTACCAGATGAAATAGCCAACCGTAATTATAAAAGAAAAACAAATATATGGACCATATCTATAAGAGATATTTTGCACCACTGATATAAGACTTAGTTATTGTACTAGACCATATATTGAGAACTAATTGCCATATGAGCTTCTATGTCTCTCACTAGAGCAACATATTATACACGTTAATATTCTTAAATAAGAAGTGAAAGAGAAAAGACAAAAAGAATGGCCTCTTTATTTAGCTGCTTATGCTAATCGTGTCTTCACTCATAGATACAGCTGCCATAACCTGCCATTGTCAAGATTCAATAATTGATCAATCACTAATGTTGCACGATATTGTCAAAATAGCATAATGCGGGTGTTAATGTCTCAATAGTAAGGGTCGGCTATATAAATACCTGATATATCATTATATCACTCCCAATATTATGCAAAATAAAAAAAAATCCATGTTACATAACAAAAACTAATTATCCCCCCCCCCCATTTCAATTTATCTAACATATTTTCCTTTTTAGTCCGTACAGAAAAGAATGACACACTGCTGAATTTGGAAACCATTAAATTTACACTTCTCATTTTACCCTTAATGAAAATCTTTTATAATCGCAAATATTACAGCGTGTTTAAGGTCACAAGTTTCAAAAGTTATATAGTCATCATACAAATGATGAGTAAATATCTTAAAAGGTCACTCAACTTTGAGAAATTATTTAGCAAAGTCATTAAAATTTGCTACAATAAAATCATTCAACTTTGGCCTTTACTCTCATAAAATCACTCAACTAAATATGTCATAAAAAAAAATATGACATGAAAATATTAATTAATTTTTTATGCCTTATAGACATGAACCCCACAAATTTAAAAAAGTATATATATTTTAATACCTCAACATCCACCTATTTTCATTTAAAACTCATTTTCTTTGTTGTTACCTTATTTTTATGTGTGCTCTTATTTTTTTTTGAAATTATTTTCTTATTTATTTATTCCATTGTTGGGAGCTTCTACAATCTTTCTTTTCGTCTCTATTTTCTTATCTTTCTATTTTGTGTATCTATTTAATAGATAGACTTACCATACAAGATAGTTACACCAAATCAATATGTGGGACATTTTATTATAATTAAAATAAAAATACATATTAATTAATCATAATTAAAGAATATAGGTAAACATGAATGTTATTATTGTTGAAAGGAAGAGAGAAAAATAGGACTGGTTGGACCCTTTCCTTTTGTAAGCAACAACAATTTTTATTTTATTTTTACCAAAAAAAAAACAATTTTTTTGGTTAATATACGTTGGAACTAAGGTTAAAAATGAATCCGTTGGCATTAGTGTTTTCAATGAGTCAATTGAAATTTAATAAGTTAGCTCTCACGTAAAGTGTTAAGTAGTAGATTAAATTTTAGAAAAAGGAAATGTATATCCAAAATTAAAAATGAATTTATTTTATTTTATTTTTTATTTGTGGGGTTCATGTTTACTGGATAAAAAAATTGATTAATAGCCATCAAACAACTTAAGTGGAATCTTATGAGGGACCAAAGTTCAATGATTTTATGGACAAAGTTTAGAGAAGTCCAATTAGGCAGACTTCATGAGATATTTATACTACAAATGATATTACATATTGTAGACCATATGTTCAAACGTGTTCATTCCTTTCATAAATTCCGTTCGATTCAAACTATGTCACGTAAATTAAAAGTGCGACTTACTTGGGTCGGTGCAAACAACGAGCGCAGAATTACCAAAGTGGCAATTCCAATGGTTCCTTCCTTTAGCTTGGTAATAAAGATTCATGGCAATAGAAGCATGGTTCATGAGGTTATCTGGTAACGAACAAGTGCACCCCTTTTGCAGAATCCTACAATCCACTTGAGAACATGCGTAGTTTATGTTTTCTTTTAGTGTTTTTTCATCTGATGAAGGTTTAGCCACACACCAAGTTTTCTGCAAAACCAAAATGTAAAAAAGATTAGATATTCCTTTCACTTGTTATTAACTTGTAATTTTCTCATTTAAGTACATATGTTTTTGAATCTCCACAAGAGGGAAGTGAAGAGCGTTCATCATTTGCTAACACCAATATCCCAATGCAAAAACAAAAACGAACAGTAATAAGTACTTGTCATTTTAACAATCATTCCACAAGAGGAAGTGAAGAGCATATCATCAAATTTGACTTAATGGACCACCAACGTAAAATGTTATGAACTTTGGTAAAAAAATGCTCGATAATTCGACATGACAAAAGTTATTCACTTATTTTTGAGGATTTGATACGCATCCATTATCTTTAAAATAAGAATATAGCAAAGAACATTAAAGATAAGGCAATAGATTGCATCGATAATATAAAAACTTATATTACGCTATCACCAACTGTCAAATGGACACCTAAACTATCATTGTGATCACATAGACACCTCTTGTTGGTAAAAGTATATCTCATAAACCCCTCAGGCTGACATGACAAAATGCACGTTATTCACTTAAATTTGAGCATGAAACCCTTTTATCTATGTAAATTCAGTGGCAATTCAGTGGCAGATATATGCACAATATATATTATGGTTGGTCTGTAAATGTTAGACTTTTATTTTAGGCCTAAGACCCTATAAGTGTGTTAAAAATTTCACTAAATATGTACATATAATAAGTTACGCAAACCCCCGAGACAAATGAATTGGGTTTCTGGTGGAAAGGTGAGTTACTTAACTCATAAACTTTAAATTTTGATCCTCTAATGGGCGTCAAGTTAAATCCTCCAAAAATCCTCCAAATTAAAATAAATGAACACTTCATATAGATATGAACAAAATGAGATGTCTAAATCAATTGTCATAAGTTAGATACCTCTGTTTTTTTTTTTGTTTTTTTTTGTTTTTGTTTTTGTTGGGAGAAGAGTTAAAATCATTGTGTACAAATGCTAGAGCCTAGGAGTTAGTCTACAAGCCTGAAATGTGGGACAAAAATAGGAAAATGATGAGAGTTGCTTTAGCCATAGGTAATAATGAGTGTTGTACTCGTTGAAAAAGAGATCTGGCGGTGGTGGTGGTAGTGGTTGTCGTGATGGTGAAGGTGATTGGTGTGGTGTGATCTGGCGGCGATAATGGCGGTTATGATGGTGAAGGTCGTTTGTGGTGGTGCTTTTGCAATGGTGGCGATGGTGGTTGAGCCGTGGTGGTCTGGCTAGTGAGTGGCAGCTGATGGTAGTGGTTGTATGGTGATGTCCAGTGATGGTTAAGGAGAAAATAGTGAAAATCATCTTCGTAAAATCTTTTAAAAGTCATCTTAATAATATTAAAATTTTATTTAAGATCTGAATAATTTAGATTTATTCACTCATTAAGTGATGAACTCTTGATAAAGCAAATGCATTTAATGGTCAGAGGTTCATAAATCCATTAAGTGTAATCAAATGAGGCTTAAGCTTAATCCCATGCTATGATTATTTCGTCGTTCTCATACTCGTCTCGATCGGTAAATTATTGATGCATTTACAAACAATCTCTAAACTAAATTTGCATAGTTTTTTTTAAAAGATCTTACATTATTAAAAGTATTAATTTATTTTATATCAAATTCTTTTTATCAATTCTTAATGTGTGACTTTGTGAAACAATTTCTCTACCCGTCAAGGTAGGGATAAGATCTATATACACCCTATCCTCTTCAGATCTCACTTGTGAAATTATACTGGGTATGTTATTATTATCGTTGTTGATGTGTGATTTTGTTCACAACTCAAACGGAGAAAATTTCGAAGAATATACCAAGGGAATAAAGTAATACTCCATTCATTAGGGTAGAGGGACCAGACTTCACAGTGATAATTCATAAAGGCTAAACTTTACCAATAATAAAGATCTTTAAAATTAAAATGAATGGACCACATTGAGCAAAGAAACTGAAAAGTTCTAACAATGATGGAAGCAACCAAGTACATGCAGTGCAGGAATATAATTTTAGATTCCCCACCATTGACTCAACAAGAAAAGAAATAATAAAATAAATTTCTTAGGTTGTATTTTTGTGGTACGTGTTGTACAAAAGCAACAAGTTGTGACTCGTGAACAACCTATAATTATATAATTTTGTATGTAAGCAACAGATGGAATCAGAAATTAAAAATAATGATTTGAGGTTAGAAAAGAATTTGAACAAAAGCTTTTGTGTTACATCAAATTCAAACATATCAGCTCCGCCCTTGATGAAAGTATTATAGTTGGATCTAGGGTGAATTTTATTGATTTAGGTGAACTAATTATTTTTAATTTGAATTACGTATAAATACGTTAAGAAATTAAAATATATACATATATAAGATCGTATTCATTCTAATTGACTAGCTCCAAGTTTTGAATTTGTATATGTAAAGTACTACTCCTATATACAAAAGCATAAATTAGAGTAAGGAAAGCAAGAAATGAAGGAAAACAAAAATAACATGTGCTTTTTCCGACTCCGTTTAAGCTTTGATGAATGGAGTTACTCGATATTTGTGTTGGTAGGAGATAAAAAGACGAGTATGTGCGAGTCGGCTGAGAAATCAAAAGCTTAACACGTCTTTTTTTATTTTTTTCATATATGAACGTTGTTGTCGAGTGGGTTGAAAGGCCAAATCGTCAAAATAAAATCAAATTCAGCAACCGACATAACTGGTTCAAATACCATACGTACCCGATAAAATAATCAATAAACGTCTAAATTGGTCGTAAAAAATTAGAAAAAAAAAAAAAAAAGCAAGACATGATGGAACAAGGTCACATAGAATTGCATCTCTTTTGCTTGCAACTTGTAATTACACATGGTATTGTCTATCACCTCAGTCCTCAGCTCCCAATCTTGTGTTCAACTTTAAACAATCTTTTGATTGCCCCCACCAATAATTCATCCATTTGCACTGTACATCAACCCCCTCTACTCCCAATGGGTTAATTTGGCAACTAAGTAAAGCAACCTGACATCTAAAGTGCCACGTGATACTAACCCTTCAACTTTTCTTTTTTATATTTTATGTGTCACATATTTAATCACATAAGAAAGTTTATTTTACCTCTTAAGTTGACGGTGAGAGAGCAACTTAAGCTCAATCTACTAGATACAATTATTGGGGCAATTACTAATTTTTTTTTATTTTTTTTTTAACTTTTATAATCATCTAATACTCAAATCACTAATTTGATTAATTCAAATTTCGCTTATGACTCATTGAAAGAAAACGCTCCTTATGAAAAATTTCTTTTATTTCAAAGTTTGAATCGAACAATCTAGCTAATTAAGAGTAAAGGAATCTCATTCATTCACCACATTTTTTAATTTGATTATAGATAATTACAAATTGAATATAAACAAAGGAAAAGCAAATAGTAGATTGTAGTAACCTCTACAATTTTTCTATTTTCCATTTTGTAGACTTGTGGTTGAATTATTACTGAAACATAATCAACTTAAAATAAGGTAGAAAAATTTTTGCTCCGCATATTTGTACTAATTACATTAAATTTTCATGATTAAGTGATTTACTGAGATAAAAAGTACGTATAAATTAATCATGGTTAAATGAGATAAATATATGTGCAAACACGTGTTATACATCTATTAATAAACACTCGGTGCGCCTTGGCAAGACCGACCCACTTAGTGTGTTTATACCAAATCATATCAAATGATCACGATTGTATAATTGATTTTGATGAGGTGAAAGTACATATTAATTAATCATGATTAAATGACAAAATGTATATGCAAACACGTGTCATGCACCTACTAATGCAATTAAACACACGATACAGATAAATTTTTATCATGACATAATAAAACTTATCTGACATACACCATATTACATCAAATTACCATGGTTAAGTAAATGAGAAATCAAACTAGTTCTACATTTCATAAATTTGCATTATCTTTAAGTTAAAGCGAAAAAGATTTTTGATGTAAAAGAACATCAAATGCAACGTTCTTTTCTGCCCTTTCTTTCTCAAAACTATTGTGAGGTGTTAGTTGGACTTCCAGTCATCAAGAATGTGAATGGTGGTTGAATGATTTAATTGAATTTACCTTTTCTCTTGATGTATCTCTTTCATTCTCTCCCAAAATAATGTTAGCAATAGTGACTAGGTTTATAATTTATTTGCACAAAAGAATAATTAATAAGAAATTGACTTTGCATGATAATAATAAAGGCAACAATTATGATGTTCTGATCTGCATTCCAAAGAGGAAATAAGATATCTTGATCTCTTACAATTTGAATTGAAGAAAATGTCTTTTTTAGATTTTTTATGTGTTTTTTTTTTCAGATCTCTTATGTGTAAAAAATGAAAATCTCTTGTAAAAGGGTCATAAAATTAAAAAACAAAAAAAATTGTAACGGGCCAAAAAACCATTTCTCCTATGCGCCCCCCCCCCCCCCCAACCCATAAGCTAACTTTTTTGGATTGAGCAGCTCACATCCATTTCTTTACACAGACGAAGCACGACTCATCTCACCCGATGTTGGGCCCCCAAATTAAATTGCTCACGCCCCATCCTCCCCTCATAATCTAGCTTTTGGGGTTGTGTTAGGCTCAGAATCCATTTCTTTACGATTAATATTACTCCTTCTGTCCCAATTTATGTGATACACTTTTCTTTTTTACTATTCCAAAAAGAATGATACATTTACTTATTTGGCAACAATTTAAATTTAAACTTTATCTTTTACGCTTAACGAGATGATCTATAACTACATATATATCTTTGACTTATTTTAGGTCACAAGATTCAAAAGTCTTCCTTTATTTCTTAAACTCCCTGCCCAGTCAAACTATATCGCATAAATTGGGACGGATGTAGTAATGATTATTAAGTATATAATTAACATGATGTGTGAGGCATGCTTCATGAAGTAATACAAATAATTAAAAAATAATTAGGTTTATACATAAACATACACGTACTCGGCCGACAACCTTTTCTAACCAATTCAAAGTTGAACTGTCATTATACAGCTAGCCAATAAGAAAAATTTATATATGTAATTATATATTGGGACTTGTTCAATATGAATAACACTTGTATTTTCGTATTGTTATCCAAATGTTTATGTGAGTATGTTTCCTTAATATGCGCGTTTAAAAGTATATAAGACAAGACTTTTTTATTTGTATATTGTTATGTGAAGTATTTGAGTGTGTGGTTTATTTATGTGTTTAGTATATTATACTTTGAAGTTAATCACTGTCATTGAGCATTCAAAACTCTGAGTATTTTTCAACACGAATGTAATAAGGTATAAATTTCTCATATTGTCAAAGTTAAGTTGATCTATAACATATATGTAAGCCTGATAAGATCGGTGGAGTAGGTAGAATTTTTTGTAAAGTAATTTCAACATTTGAAAAACAAAATAAACAAACGAATGAATTATTAAAATGACAAGTAATGCCATTCTTTATATTTATTCTTCAATATTTTTTATTTTGCTTATTATCTATATGTATAGTAAAAAAATCGACCGAAGCGAGGAAAGGGAGGAGCCAGAGCTTTGAACTGCGCGTCTAAACCTACTAAAGCCGTAGCGAAAATGAATCTTCACATAAAATTTATCACTGCTTATGGACCCCAATTTGCACGATTTATCAATGATTAAGATGAAGTTTGGGTGATATTAATTAGAGGTTCGAACCAACTAATGTGGAAGAATTAGCAGATGAGTTGTGGTTTGGGGTGAGATGTCACTTGAACCCAAAGCAGGCTGGTTCTCGAAATGCATTGAGGCGCAGTAATTAACTGGACATCTAGGGATAAAGCAGTGTGTTTTGATGCAGGTCACAAGGTAACAAACGAAGGTTAATTGTGTTCCTTAACCGCGCTTGTAATAATGTATATCCGCCCTTGAAAAAGATAATTAAAAAATAGAGTAATAAGTTATTATAGTCACTTATATATATATACATATACTCAAAAAAAAATGTAATACTCCTCCTTCCCAATTTAAGTATTTTAATTTGATTGAATACGGAGTTTAAAAAATAAAGATTTTTTGAATCTTGTGGTATTAATTTAAAGATGCGTGCAGTCTTTAAAATTTTGTGGTTCTAAACTTGCCATACAAAATGTTGAAATTGAAAAACTTATTAAATATAAAAAGATAAACTCTTTTTGGAATAAATCAAAAAAGAAAATAAGACATTTAAATTAGGACAGAAAAAGTTAACTTCTTTATCATCATTTCTTTTGTACGTTTCCTAATCATTTTTCCAAATATTACAAAAACTCAAAAACACCATGAAATTTCATCAAATTAAAAAGATGAGAAAAGGGTCAAAAATGTCCCTTTACTTTATGAAAAGGGCTAAAATATCATTCATTATAAATTTGGGTAAAAAAATACCCCTTTCGTCATTAAAGTTTTCAAATATATCCTCTTCTTAATGAAAATCTCTAACATAATCCAATTTCATTTTTAAACCCGACTCAACTAAATAAAAAACGCATATGGATTACCTGCTCTTATGCCTAATCCAGATGTAGGACTCGGGAACAAGTTGATCGCATATAAATTTTTATATAGTTAAGTCGGGTATAATTGAAGCCGGTTTAAAAATAAAATCTGGTTATGTTGGAAATTTCCGTTAAGATAAATATATATTTGAAAACTTTAATGATGGGAGGGATATTTTTTATCCAAATTTATAATTTAGGATATTTTAACCCTTTTCTAAAATAGAGGGACATTTTTTATCCTTTCCCTAAAAAAATAACATTGCCGTATAAAAGACCGTACCAATCAAAACAAACTAGCAGCTTTCCTATCTTTTTTTTTTTTGGTTTCTTTTTTTCCTTTCAGTATTTCTATCCATTTTCAAAACTCTTCTCCTTTCTCCTTTCTCTATTTCTCCATTAGATCTTCAAAACCCATTAAAGGGTTTGTTCTCTATTTGATTATCTCTTCAGTTTCTTTCAAAATTTATTGTTCTTTTAGCTCAATTTATAGTTTTAGAGTAGTATTTGAATAAGTTAGTAGCTGAGTTTATACAGTTACTTTTAGTTTCTTGAATTGGGAGAGAAAAGACGACGTTTTTGCAATTTTGGACATACGTAGTAGCAGTCGGTGGTGCAATTGTGGCTAATTTTGTAATTTCTGTGTTTTGTGTTTGATCTGATCTTTTTGTTTAAGATCAGGGGAAAAATTAGAAGAAAATAGAAGTTGGTGTAGTGGGTTGTTAGAAATTTTCTCAAAATTAAGATGCAACAAGATCATCGCAAGAAGGTTTGTTTGCTTTGCTGTCTTTCTCTGAAAATTTGATTTAGTTGTACTAAAAGAGAGATCTTGAAGAAATATGAGGGTCTTTTTTGTAAATTTTTGGTTTTTTGGGGAGCTTTGAAATGTTAGCTCAACAATGTTTGTGTGAATTGAATATATAGATATTAGTAAGACAAGTAAAAATTGGACTGAATCTAGCTGGAAAAAATGGTATTTTGAATTTTTGTACTCAAGTAGAAATCTTGAAGAAATATGAGGGTCTTTTTTGTAATTTTTTGCTTTTTGGGGAGCTAAGAAGTGTTAGCTCATTATTGTTGTGTGTGAATTGAATAATAGATATTAGTAAGACAAGGACTGAATTGAAAAAAAATTGTATTTTGAATTTTGTACTCAAGTAGAAATCTTGAAGAAATATGAATTTTTTGCTTTTTGGGAGCTAAGAAGTGTTAGTCAATATTGTTTGTGTGAATTGAATATATAGATTTTAAGTAAAACAAGTGTAAATAGAAATTTTGTCTTTTTGTAATTTTTTGCTTTTTGGGGAGCTTAGAATGTTAGCTCAACAATGTTTGTGTGAATTGAATATATAGATATAAGTAAAACAAGTAAAAATTGAACTGAATCTAGCTGAAAAAAAAAAAGGTATTTTGATTTTGTTGTACTCAAGTAGAAATCTTGAAGAAATATGAGGGTCTGTTTTGTAAATTTTTGCTTTTTGGGGAGCTTAGAATGTTAGCTCAACAATGTTTGTGTGAATTGAATATATAGATATAAGTAAAACAAGTAAAATTGAACTGAATCTTGCTGAAAAAAATATAGGGTCTTTTTGTAAATTTTTGCTTTTTGGGGAGCTTAGAATGTTAGCTCAACAATGTTTGTGTGAATTGAATATATAGATATAAGTAAAACAAGTAAAAATTGAACTGAATCTAGCTGGAAAAAAAATGGTATTTTGATTTTGTTGTACTCAAGTAGAAATCTTGAAGAAATATGAGGGTCTGTTTTGTAAATTTTTGCTTTTTGGGGAGCTTAGAATGTTAGCTCAACAATGTTTGTGTGAATTGAATATATAGATATTAGTAAAACAAGTAAAAATTGAACTGAATCTAGCTGAAAAAAAAAAAGGTATTTTGATTTTGTTGTACTCAAGTAGAAATCTTGAAGAAATATGAGGGTCTTTTTTGTAATTTTTTGCTTTTTGGGGAGCTAAGAAGTGTTAGCTCATTATTGTTTGTGTGAATTGAATATATAGATATTAGTAAGACAAGTAAAAATTGGACTGAATCTAGCTGGAAAAAGTATTTTTGAATTTTTGCAATAGAAATCTTGAAGAAATATGAGGGTCTTTTTTTGTTTGATTTTTGCTTAGAATGTTAGTTCAACAGTGAATTGAATATATAGATAAAACAAGTAAAAATTGAACTGAATCTAGCTGAAAAAAAATGGTATTTTGATTTTGTTGTACTCAAGTAGAAATCTTGAAGAAATATGAGGGTCTTTTTTGTAAATTTTTGCTTTTTGGGGAGCTTAGAATGTTAGCTCAACAATGTTTGTGTGAATTGAATATATAGATATTAGTATATACTGATAGCTGGGAAAAAATGGTATTTTTGAATTTTTGTACTCAAGTAGAAATCTTGAAGAAATATGAGGGTCTTTTTTGTAATTTTTTGCTTTTTGGGGAGCTAAGAAGTGTTAGCTCAATATTGTTTGTGTGAATTGAATATAAGTAAAACAAGTAAAATTGAACTGAATCTAGCTGAAAAAAGTGGCATTCTGATAATTTGATTTTTGTTGTACTAAAGGAGAGATCTTTAAGAAATATGAGGGTCTTTTTTGTAAATTTTTGATTTTTGGGGAGAAATACTTGCTTGAACTGAATACAAGTAAAAATTAAACTGAATTTTGGTATTTTGATTTTGTTGTACTCAAGTAGAAATCTTGAAGAATTATGAGGGCCTTTTTTGTAAATTTTTGCTTTTCTAAGTTCATGACCATATTGCTGCTTGGAAAAAAGAGTGTTTGAAGTTGAAGAAAAATTGTATTTTGAAGTTGAAAATTTGTATTTTGAAGTTGAAGGTGTGTTTGGACATCATTTCAGTTGAAAAAAGTTGAAGTTTTGTTAGTGAAAAAGAAAAAAAAAAAAAAAAAAGGGGAGAGTCAAAAACTAACAAAAATTAAGTCCAATGTATAACCAAACAATGTTATGAAAATTCTCAAATTAAGATGCAACAAGATTATCGCAAGAAGGTTTTTTCTGTTTCTCTAAAAATTTGATTTTGTTGTACTTAATGAGAGATCTTGAAGAAATATGGGGGTCTTGTTGTTAAATTTTTGCTTTTTGAGAGCTTAGAAGTTTAGCTCTAAAACAATGTTTGTGTGAATTGAATGTATAAGTAGTACCACAAAGTCAAATTGAACTGAATCTAGCTGAAGAAATTTGGTTTTTCTGTCAGTTGGGATTCTTCATTTCTGGTCAGTTCTCTTAGCAGATGTTTGGCCATAGATTTGGTTGAAATTTGGAAGAAAAAAAAAATTGAAGCTGAAGTTGAAAAATGGTATTTGGAAGTTAAAAGTTGTGTTGGGACATGAAATTTACTTGAAACTAGTGGAAAAAAGTTTCACTTGAAAAACTGGTCTTGATCATCAAACTTGAAAAACTAACCAAAAAATCATTCCAATGTATGATCAAACAATGTTATTTGAAAAAAAGGAAGAAAATCTCCATGTCCAAATAGGCTGTGTCGTCCAGTTTCTTGATTTTAAGGAGGACAAGTTTTCTTAAAAAGTTCAGGTTCATATTGCTGCTAAAGAAAGCAGCTTTGTTAGTTTTATCATGTTTTTGTTTTTGGAACTTGAGGATATGTAGTAGTTTAATTACTTAACTAGTCATCTGTTTTTTGGTGTTATTTAGCACTATTAGATCTCTAGCTGCATTACCCTTTATTAGTGAAAAAATTGGTTCTTGGAATTTTTCAGTTTATCGATGCTTTAATTATGGCCTTCCAGTTACTTTTCTCTGACAGTTTGGAAAAATCTTCACTTGTTTTTTCATTCTTAGAAATAAAACAACCTTGTGACTGAGAAGGGGGAGACTAGGTAGATGTTTGGACGTAGATTTGGTTGAAACTTGGAAAAACGAGCTTTTGAAGTTGAAGTTGTGTTTGGACATGCATTTCACTTGAAAAAAAGTTGAAATTTTGTTAGTGGGAAAATAAATTTCACTAAAGCCTGGTTATTAAGCTTTTAAAAACTCATCTTTACAAACTAACCAAAAAATCATTCCATTGTATAACCAAATAATGTTTTGAAAATATTTTTTTGAAAAGAAAGGAAAATATTTCTATGTCCAAAAATATTTCTATGTCTAAATGACTCCTTGATTTCTTACTCTTTACTTCATGCCAATTGGTCTGTTTGTTGAATATGATCAAATTCTTAATTCCTTATCCTTTTCTTTAATGTTCTAGAATACCAAAGAAGTCGAGTTCTTTACAGAGTATGGAGAGGCAAATAGGTATAAAATTCTGGAAATTATTGGAAAAGGAAGCTATGGAGTTGTTTGTGCTGCCATCGACACTCATACCGGTGAAAAAGTGGCAATTAAGAAAATAACTGATATTTTCGAGCACACCTCTGATGCGATTCGAATTTTGCGTGAAATTAAATTGCTTAGACTTTTAAGGCATCCTGATATCGTGGACATTAAAAGAATCATGTTACCACCTTCAAAAAGAGACTTCAAAGATATTTATGTTGTTTTCGAGCTTATGGAATCTGATCTTCACCATGTCATCAAGGCTAATGATGACTTGTCACATGAACACCATCGCTTTTTTCTATATCAGATGCTTCGAGCACTGAAATATATGCACACAGGTAAATTATCTTGTGCATGTGGTGACTAGTCCTTTTTTTTTTTCCTCTCTATTTTCCGTGTCTGACTTGTATGTGTTTGTTTCAGCGAATGTGTACCATCGAGACCTTAAGCCGAAAAATATATTGGCAAATGCGAACTGTAAACTCAAAATATGTGACTTAGGATTGGCAAGGGTTGCATTCCATGATACTCCAAGCACAGTACTTTGGACGGTATGCTTTCTTTAGATCTTTGTCCCATCTGAGATCAATGTCATTTATGTCGTTTTATTTTTTCTTGATATAGGGTTAACTTTACCTGAAGTGCATTTTATTCGCTATTATCTTCAGTTTTGGATGTATTTTGTTGACCTTTTGTCTTCTGACACTCTATACAGGATTATGTCGCTACAAGATGGTACAGGGCTCCTGAACTATGTGGATCTTTCTTTTCCAAGGTAGTTCATGCTAACAATGTGTCGCTTGATTTGTCTTCTATTTAATAATTTCTTAGTAGGTGGTAGTTTTTCATGTAGCGATGCACTCTACATCCCTTCCAATACATCCATCCCCCAGGTTAGGAGTGGCAAACAAGCGGGTCGGATCGGATATGGGTGGGTCAAAACGGGTTAAACAAAAACGGATTAAATATCCGACCCGTCCATCTTTAACATGGATAGAAAATGGGCTAACCGATGGATAATATGGATAGTCAGGTAAGAACACAAGCTAAAAGCCACAATAAGCTTAAACTCCCAAAAAGCAAGAACTCATGAAAAATAACAAACAAACAAATGGTATGGATAATATGAATATCCATATTATCCGTTTGGATATCCATTTTTAGTGGATAATATGGCTAATATCCATATTTGATCCATTTTTAAATGGTCAGTTATCCAATCCATTTTTAATGGGTCGAATTGGATGGTTACTTGTTTTTTTAACCATTTTGCCAGCCCCACCCCAGGTGTTGGACAAAGAAAAAGGGTGAGAAGAGAACCACCACCCAATATGGTGCACATAATTAGTTGAAGCGGAAAGTCATGAATAGTTTGTTTTCTGTTTGTTTGTCCGTCTTAGGTCTTCAGGTTTGGCCATTCTGTAGTCAATCATTTTATGCATTGCGACAGGGATAGAGCATTTATACTGTTAGAGGTCGTTCGGTTCCTGGTTAGGATGTGAATTACTCATGTATTAAAACTAGCATAATTAGTACCATTTTTGATAGCATTTTAGTTAGTATGTATAAAATTTAGCAGATCAAGTACGGTGTTGGGTTGCCAGTTTAAAGTCCCTCATAACTAATACATGTATAAGTTATGAGGGAATCTATGTATTATGTATTATTTTATGCAGGATAGAAGATGGAATAATTACATGATTAACTCATTTCTACATAACTAAACCCTGTATAACTAATACATGAATAACTATCCCCTGCATTATTATTACCTGTATAACTAATACCAGCTTAACTCAAGCAACCAAACAACCTCTTAGCCGTTTTGCCAGTTTTAGTTGGTTCTGATGCCGTTGAATTATCATGTATAGGTTCTTTTTTCCCAATAGCCATAGGAAGGCAAAAATGTACTTGTCCCATTCTTGTTGCAGCTTCTGATATGCTGGTACTGTTCGAAGCTGGGGTATTTTGGTTAGAACACCAGTTTTATATAGTCAACACATTATAAGCGTATTACTTATTCAAAAAAATACATTATAAGCGTATAACTTATTCAAAAAAATACATTATAAGCGTATTACTTATTCAAAAAAATACATTATAAGCGTATTAAAGAGTGACGTGTAGATTAAAACCGTTGTTGTTCAGGGAGGACTATTGAACTCTCCTGGAAGTTGAATTATCTATTCTTCAGGTAACTGTGTCACGTACTGCATTAATTTTCCAGCAGGGTTTTACTGATGTTTTCTAAATCTCTATATTGTCCTTGCATTCCTTTCAGTATACGCCTGCCATTGATATTTGGGGTATAGGCTGCATTTTTGCGGAGGTACTGACAGGAAAACCATTGTTCCCGGGCAAAAGTGTTGTTCATCAGTTAGATTTGATGACCGATCTTCTTGGGACGCCGTCAGTTGATACCATAGCTGGGGTAAAACCCTTCAGTCTACTTTTTTTTTTTTTTTTTTTTTTTTTTTTGTTGGTGGATGACTGGATATCAGCCTTATCTTGCAACACATTGATAGTGGAGCATCCTCTCTTTCTGTGCAGGTTCGTAATGAGAAGGCAAGAAAGTATTTGACAACCATGCGGAAAAAGAACCCAGTTCCTTTTACTGAGAAATTTCCGAATTCAGATCCTCTGGTGCTCCCACTGTTACAGAGGTTGTTAGCATTTGATCCAAAGGATCGACCTACTGCCGAAGAGGTAATTGTGCCTCCTAATATATTCATGATTTTCAACATTAGCATAAATGGTACTCCCTCTGTCTCAATTTATGTGAAGGTGTTTGACTGGCACGGAGTTTAAGAATGAAAGGACGAATTTTGAAATTTGTGGTGTAAAATCAGATATTTGTAGTGGCTATAAATCATCTTATTATGGGTAAAATAGGCATTTTAAAGTTAATTTGTCAGTAAATATAGACATGTGTCATTCTTTTTGGGACTGACTTAAAAGAGAAAGAGTGCCACATAAATTTGGACGGAGGAAGTATCCTTCTATGCTCATCCTTATCTTGCTTAGTAGTTGGTTCTAATTTTGCTTCCACTGATTCTCGCCCGCTCCTCCCTTTCTTCCAGGCTTTGTCTGATCCTTACTTCAAGGGACTGGCCAAGATTGAGAGGGAACCTTCTTGTCGACCAATATCAAATCTGGAATTTGAATTTGAGAGGCGAAGGGTAACAAAGGAGGACATTAAGGAACTAATTTTTCGGGAGATATTAGAATATCATCCTCAACTTCAAAAGGATTACATATCTGGAAATGACGGCACAAATTTTCTCTATCCTAGGTTCTAGCAAGCTCCTTGACTCATGCTTATCTCTACTTTCAGTTAGCATATTTGATCTTATCTCACTTTGTGGAAATCGTTTACATTTGCAGTGCAAGTGGTCAGTTTAGAAGGCAATTTGCATATCTTGAGGAAAATAATGGTAAAAGTGAGCCAGTTATTCCTCTTGGTAGAAAGCACGCCTCTCTTCCTCGGTAAGATTATACAGGATTCGATTTGTCAATCTTGTTGGTTACTTTTCACCAGTACTCGCTTCATGTATGCTTCTCTTTGGAGAAAATGACAATAATGGTCCCTTATCTTTGGTAGCAGGTTCAAGATAGTCCCTTAAGTATCACTTTAGTTTTGGTCCTTTAAGTTTGCCAAAAGTGAGCACTTTTGGTCTCCGCCAGATATTTACCAAACTCTGGTTGTTAAATTTAATCAGTTTGTGAAAATAGAAAATATTTAATCGGACCTCACAGTTGGAAGTACACATATTTGATGGAGATTAAAAGTGTTAACTTTTGGCAAACTTAAAGGACCAAAACTGTTAAATGTGTACTAAAGGAACTATTTTAAACCTACCCTCAAGCATAAGGGACTATTTTGAACCTTTTTCAATAAGAGAAAATAAGAAGTGTTTCATAGTGGGGAATACTTTCCCGCTTGCTGTCTCATATTCTCTTTGTTTATCTTGGGCTTAATCACGTCCCTAAATGTGTGCAGTTCAGCGGTCAATTCCAGCACCATTCCTCCCAAAGCTAGGCAAAACTTCTCTGTGTTTGATCATAGACAAGCAACAGAAAAAGCAACTACTGATAGAGTCACAGAGAAAATCTCAGGAACTATGCAAAACATTTCACGACCACTACATCGAGTCCATGGAGGTATAGTTAAACATGTACTACGCGTTTGGTCTTGTGATGTGATGTTATATCAAATGCCTGTCGATGGAATAGAGTCAATTGTTTTACCATGTGTAACTCGATCTCAATTGCAACTCAACTATGGTAAAAAGCCTCTAATCTTATACCCTCCCACGAATGAAGGGGAATCAAATATGGATCAGACATGATCATGTCTTACTCAGACCCTCAATGAATGTATATATATAGGGTGTCAAATAGGCAGGTTGAGCAGGTCAAAATGGGCGTGTTATTGACCTGTTCTAAAGTTACTTGAGCTGAAATAGATTGCAGTCATAACCGGATCTGCCCAATTCTTATTACTCCCTCCATTTCAATTTGTTTGTCTTACTTTCGTTTTTAGTCCGTTTAAAAAAGAATGCCTCTTTCCCTTATTGGCAACTATTAAATTCCAACTTTCCACATGGTATGTTTAAGACCACAAGATTAAAGGACATTTTTGTACATTCCACGTATCCTTAATTTAAGGCCACAAGATTCAAAAGTCCTCTTTACTTAAACTCCGTGCCAAGTCAAAACCAGAGAAACAAATTGAAACGGAGGGAGTAAGTTTTAATTTCTTTGTTTGTTCTTTTATAATGTTTTAATACCTAATAAAACTATTTATTTTATTTTATTTTATTATGGGTATATATGTAACATATCAAATTAAAATGATGTCTTTTGGAAAATATTTTGACAAGATTACCCATGGGTCAATTTGGGCTACATATTAGCCCAATTTTTTGATAGACTGAAGCGGGTTGGGCTGAAATAGGCTGAACTTATAAATGGGCGGGTCATGTTTTCATGGGCTAATTTTGCACATGAATATTGTACAGGATTTTGTTCACAGCATGTTTATTGGATTGTTATCTAATAGTTATTCTATCCTTTTCAGCCAAACCTGGGAGAGTTGTAGGGCCAATTTTACCGTATGACGGAAGAGTACATACACAGAATACTGACCTCCCTCATGGCATTTCTCCGCAGTATATGTTCAGGACAGAAGCTAAGGATACCACTCAAGTTAGACCCCTACCTGCACAATGCAACACCAACCCGTATTATCAGACACAAGAAAAAGTATCTCAATTGGGTGGTCAAATTGGAATAGATGCAAAACTACTACAGGCACAAAGTCAATTTGGTGCAGTTGGCGCTGCTGCTGTTGCTGTTGCTGCTGCTGCTCACCGAGAGGTTCGCACCATCCAATACGGTCTGACTTAGAATGGATTAAATCCACCTTGGAGGTAAAAGAATTCAAGATCTGCATGTTCGTTTAACGAAGCAGTCCTATCGGAGATTCAATGATGAAATTGTCAAAACATACATCATGTATGATATCTGCCTATCTGGTTAGTGTTAGGGTCTCTTTGCCAAAATTAGGCATTTCTCAGTTCAGTTTACCTCGTTAGTATCTACGCCCTGTAAATTTGTAGTGCTGTAGCTACTGCATTATTGATTTTATTAATGAATAAAATTCTTGATCTTCACACCGCCTTTTGATTCATCGCGTGACAATTTTTTCTTCTTGACAAATCTTGTTGTCGTGCATCTGATCCGAATTGTTTCTAATACTCACAGCTAAAAACAGCCCCTAAGAATACAAGGTATTCAAGCTGGTTGTAACTTGCTTACACAGTAAAGTCCAATGAATTGTATTGTTTTGTCAGCATTATGGGGAAATAATTGAGAATTTGGAACTTGTCATTCTGGAATCCTTTTTTCTGCTTCTTTATATGGACTCTTTGATATTTAACACCCTTGGGGCAAAGTAAATCAAAAGGTGTCCAAGGAGAAGCACATTTCTGGACTTAAAACTACAATGAAAGAGTTTACTATGCAACTCGGACTCTTCAAAAATGTTGTTGCATTGATGAGTCCGTGAAACATAGGTTCCTGATATCATTTGCCACTAGGAGCTATGATGTCAAAGTCAATAACTGTCCATTAACAATAAAAAGAAAGTTACTAACTGTCCATTCTGCATATTCATTGCCAATGACAAAAATCTATGTACCCAAATTAATGGATAGCCAATATCTCTTGGTTGGTGGAGTACCAGGATCCTGCATTATCACAAAATCACACAGTGAGATTGGATCCTTAAACAAAATAGGGAAAAGGGGTCAAATTTGCTCCTATATTATCCGAAATTAAGCAATTTCGTGCTCCGTTAGGGGTCGTTTGGTAGGAGGGATACAGTTTTGGTCTAATCTTATCCTGCCAATAAGGAATTTTTTTGATTTTGTCCTTGACTGTCAGAGCCCTAACCTGAGGTTAATTTTCAACCATAAGAAAAAATTGAGAGGTAAATTTGGACATGTGAAATCCACCGATTTCACGGTGGACTTCAATTAAGGATAAAGGCCTATGGACATGAATGAATAAAAATTCTAAAAGAGATATTAATATCATTTTAAATGTTTTAAGTACAGAAGGGTAACATTTCATCTTTGTGAAGTTATCATAGAACTAAATCAAAATAAAGTGTACCAGATGTAATTTGCATGGATCATAATTAATAGAATTACATGGATCATAATTAATAGCGAGCAGCAGTCTTGCATCTTTGATTTTTTGGCATTAAAATAACAAATGGAGTGGAGTGTAAGTAGTGCAAAGTAGTGCATCTATCAATGTTTCAAGTCCCAGAAATTAAAGACTTTTATTCAAGACCATACTAGTCATGGGTTGTCCAGTTTTTCAGCTTAAAGATCTGTGCAAGCTCGAAGTTCGATTTGCCACTCATATAAAATATTGGGAATAAATTATTCATGAAATTCAATCACTGAAAACATACTTGAGGATCTTTAAATTGTAAGTGAACTTACTTAGACATATTAAAAATTGTGTTATTGTAAATAGTCTTCAAGTTCCATTAACTGACGGGGTAAGAAAAATAGTTCCTATATAATTAAGTTTACTTAAAATGTAATTGCATGTTGATTAACTCTATGTAATATGTAATAGCATTGAACAGTAACTCGAAAAGGTCCTAATTAACATGTTGTAACATTTTAAATCACAATGATAACCTAAGGGTGCGTTTGGTATGATGGAAAATGTTTTCCTAAGCAAGATTTTCTTTCTTATTTTCTAGTATTTGATACGTAAACAAAAAATATTGTCCCAAGATCATTTATGTGGAGATGTGTGTGTGGGGGGGGGGGGGGGGGTTGGGGGAGGGGTGAGGGGTGGGTGAGTAGGTGCTACCGGCTACGTGAGGGGGTCGGGTGCGAGGAGAGTGGGGTAGGGCGTGGAGGGAGTGTTGGGGTGCAGGGGAGAC
Organism: Lycium ferocissimum; assembly: GCF_029784015.1. Classification (NCBI taxonomy): domain Eukaryota; kingdom Viridiplantae; phylum Streptophyta; class Magnoliopsida; order Solanales; family Solanaceae; genus Lycium; species Lycium ferocissimum. The sequence goes on along the minus strand of NC_081345.1, from coordinate 45,602,792 downwards.
AATAAGCATGGAATATTATTTATTGGACTTGTTTTACCTAGTTTCACTGGGAAGTCATTTTCTTTTGACTTTTATAGAACTTGTTTTGCTTGAAAAAGTATTTTTCAAAATATTTTAACCGATCAAATATGAAAAATTGGAAAACGTATACTGAAAAATATTTTCCTCCACACCAAACACACCCAACACACCCTGAAACACACTTCCTAGAATACTTGATATTTAAGTGACTTATCATGTAAACTGTCTTTATAACAACATAAATGGATAAAACTTACACTTCTTTCCTGTTTTTTGTGTGTGTGTTTGTTTGAGCAAAGTATGTTGGCAAGAGCATTCCTTAATTCCTACTACATGTATCTCGTGAAGGGCTTTTATTCCTTCCAAAACCAAAACGGTGAGTAAATGTTAGCACGAAAATAGAATTAAGTGTCGGTGAACTTCAGAAAAAGCTTAGTCCAATTATACAAAGCAACCTCTATTTTTTCCAAATACATTCATCAACTCATTATCCTCTTCTCTTTACCATTTCATCAAAAATAATTGTGCACATTCTTGAACCAAAAGAATGGAAGCAGCTCTATGGAACTTGGAAGACAAATGGAAACTCTCAACTCAAGAATCAGTTGCATTTTTCGTTTGCATTTGTACGTTGGTAATTGGAATTTGCATAGTTGTTGCTTTTATCAAAAGAAGAGCAACAACTAGGAGAAAGGGGCTAGTGGGCCCGGCCCGCGATATAGAATGGTCTGAGCCAAAGTTTTTGAGTTTGAATAGTAATTGTGTGAAGAAAATGCTGACGAGTACGGTACGATGGAGCGGGCCGAGCAAGTGGGAGGAGAAAAGGAGCAAGAGTCATACGGAGAGAGTTTCTCCGTTACTTGTTGCTGCAAGTCAACTTAAGGGCGATTCCGCCAGGTGGCAGAGCCACAACTCGGACTCACCCGTGTGGCAAAGGCCTATACTTATGGGTGAAAAGTGTGAGTTGCCGAGATTCAGTGGGCTTATTTTGTATGATGAGAGAGGCAGGCCAGTTCATCATGTTGACAATGATCCATTCAGCATTGACCAGGTCAGTTAAATTATATTTACCGTACATCTTTTTGATAAGTATTACTGTAGTTGACTTAACTAATTCTATGTTATTACAGATTATAAACTATATTGATAGTGTAAGAATATATTTACATATATGGGGTGTTTGTCAAAAGTTTCTTTTGTAATTAGCTAGTGAAAAGTTTATATAATGTTTAACTAATTAACAGCCTATTGTTTGTAACTAATACTAATTATTTACTAGTAATTCTAAGAATAAATTATCCTTGATAGAAGGATGGATGTATAAGATTTATAATGTCAATGTATATATTTAATTTTACAGATAGTTGGTTTATTATTTGACTTTCTCTTGTAATATCATTTTTGGTGGAAATTTTATATATCAATGGAGAGAGAATGAAGAACCTTTTACTGATTTTTAAGGGTTTGACACATTCATTAAGAAGATCATTTAATAGTATTAGTTAAGGTAGCCAGGGGTTATTTTTACTAAAACATCCTTTAGTATATGCATAGAAAAATATAGATGTATAAGATTTATAGAAATTTGTTATTTATTATAATTAATTTGGAATTGAAAAAAAATATATATTAGTTGACTTTAAAAAATCACTAATATTGAGACAAATTTAAAAGGCTAAAAGCGACTTAAAAAGGAATGGAGGGTATATACTTTTGACAATTATACCGAAAGTGCTTTAAGAGTCTGTAGTTTAAAACGTGTGATGACATTCTATAACTATAAGAACATGATATTTAAGGGTAAAATGAAAAAAAAAAAAAAAGTTTATCGGAAGATGTCGTTCTCTTTAAAATAGATACTAAAATATTGTAATTGTATTTGTATATCTCCGCTGTCTTAGACTTTTCATCCATTGTCCTGATGCAATATTTTTCACTCTCTTTTGCACCATTTTTTAGGAAAATGCTGTTGAGAGAACTACTCTGAAGGACTTGCTGCTGTGACTTTTGCTTTAATTCGATACATTCACAAAGTTTTGTATAGAAATTAAGTTTCTTTCTTGATCATCTTTCAAAAGCATGTAAAAATATTCCTGTTTTTTAAATTAAGCTTCCAATCAATAGCACGTTTTGCATATTTTTTTTTCCTCTTGACAGATATGTGTTAAAGATTTCAAGTTTGATCCAGAGTAAGTTTTTTTTTTTTTTAAATTATACCATATAAAACAAAGGGCAGTCCGGGGAAGGACCGATCCCTACTACTAAGTTTATAGTATGAGCGTGAATTTATTTATTTATTTATATACAAATCAAAGGGCAATTCGATGCATTAAGCTTCCGCTATCCGTGAGATATCTGGAAAGGTTGCATCACATTGGGTTTACTATAGCAGACTGACCTTGCATTTCTGCTAGAGGTTATTTCCACAGCTTGAACCTGTGCAAAAAAAAGAAAGAGAGAGAGCATGTCTGGCGCCTTGCTCAAATGAAGTAGCTAACCCTGCCTCTGCTGTCCCCTTTCCATATTAAACATGAGATCATATAAGACAACGGTAGAAAGCATCCAACAACCTCCTTTGAGTTTGAGGAGAGAAAACCCCCCTTTTGCCGAGGTCATACATCTCTCAACAAATCTAAATTGAAGTCGAAAAAATATTGGAGGTCAATGTCGATTTTTTCAGAATCATGTCTGGGACCTTCTAGTCACACAACGACAACTCTTAGGTTTTTTAACTATATACAACTAAATGTGTCACGTATATATAGTTCGAGTCGAAAGCAAGAGATGCAACCGTTTCACTCATTTTCCAAAAACTTAAACCCCTATAGAACTTTAAGTCAATCCAATGTTAGAGTAAGACCAAAATATTGATTTTGTGGAATTGAATGAAATTTAGGCACGAGATATTAGAAGTTTCCAGCTGAGGGTTTGAGACTTGAACCTCTAAAAAAGTATATGGGCAAAAGCTTATTCCCTGTTTTTCTGAGTATATTATTGCTTTAGCACCATGCTAATTTAGTGTTATAACTGGAGAAGTTAGTGTATATTTAGCTACTATACAAGCTGATTTAATCTCAATTATAAAGGACTATGCAAATCTAATCTCAATTATATATTCGGCCTCAAACCTTTATTTTCATGAAAAATTGTTGAATTTGATATTTCCAAAACCTAGTGAGGGAATGAATGAAGGTGAATCAAAGGCGGATCACTTATGGTGTTCAAAATGTGTGATGTATATCTCTAATTGAACCCTTCATTTTCGGTATATGCATAAATATATAGTTCGTGTAATCCTGAGTTTGGTATACTTCCATTGATTTTGACACACTTGCCACCAATGTTTTGGAGTGTTGGCTTTAAAAGCTCACGAATAATCTTTTAATTCATTTTTTAAATTTAATGAATTTGTGCTATATTGAAGTATAATTTTTACTTCATTGAATGAAGGTGTTTAGTGACAGAGAAACTGCAACCAACCTAAGCTTGCGATTTCCATCATTCTTCTTGTATTCAATTAAACACTTCTTCTATCTATGACCATATAAAGATAATTGTATACTTAAGAGGTTTCTTGTGCAGCTATAAACAAAAAGCAGCAATAAATTGAAAAAAAATATATGCACATGACTGATTATTAAGAAGTGATCATTGAAGTGACAATTTGGTTATTTCACTAGCTCACCAATAACGAGATCTGGCATAACTTTGATTTTCTCTCTCTCTTCACAAAAATAGGAGTTCAGGATTTGGGTTTGTGTTTGTGTTAAAATGGGGATTTGGGTTTGGGTTAAAATGGATGTGGACCTCTAATTGAAGGTCACGTGTGCAAAAAATTTTAAAATGCACTCTCCTTGAGCCCATTTGAAGTTCTTCAACAATAATTTTTTTTTTTTGGACAGCTGATTTCAAACACGGTGATGGCATAAATAAAATTAAAAAAAAAAAACACTAAAAACTGAACAACCCAGGCCGTCGGTCATCCTCACCCCTCTTCGTCTTTTCACCTAAGAATAAATTTTTCTTATCTATGAATAATTTCGGAAGCTATGTGCTTGATCTGATCTTCATTAATTTTAATTCCCCAGCAGATAATTAACTTTCCTTCTTAGCGACAGTCATGTGTCCTGATTGATGCTTGATTGACATTTTGTCTTCTGATTTGAAACTATACCATGAGCATATATCTCATTTCCATTTCAGGTTTCCTATATTCTTTTGGTACCAGCTAATCAGATACTTCCTCCATTTTAATTTATATGATGGTTTTTTATTTGGTATAGAATTTAAAATCGTGATAAAAATACTCCATGTATTTTTCTAATTTTGGTATTCGGAGTAATTTATTTATTCGAGTAGAAAAACTCTTACAAATATGTTAATTTTCAATTTTCATCATTAAAATATTTTTCTATATTAACACAGCTAACTCGTGTATTTTTCTAGTTTTGCAAAATAGAGCACTTATCTTCATGTATTTTGTTTCTTCTTGAGTAGGAGGCGGAGGCTTTAGACATGGGTTTGATTCTGTTATTCTTTTTTTTTTTAAAATAGCCATTCAGTATTTTCAACTCACTGGCCGATTAATATGAATTCGTACCACATAAGATTTAATAATGGTGGGGGGGGGGGGAAAGGCTTTCTGAAAAATTTTCGGCGATTCGAATCCGAAAAGGGGGGGAGGTGCGGGGGGCGAAGGAGATGAAAATGGAATGTTGTATAATTATTTTTAATTATTATGGTCGCACATTCTTATTTCTTAGGTAGCAATAAGACAATAGATTTTCACATTTTTCACTTAATTAGGCAAATGCCATAAATAATGTGAAGAAATATGGAGTTAAAGTACTTACTGCATAATAATGCATATCCGCACATTATGGTGAAGTGATGACTCATGACAATTGATTTAGGATTTGTGAACTCTTTTTTATCCGGTAACATAGTAGCATGTTAGACTATTGTCATGTAATGTAGAATAAATAATATTCTACTAGTACTAATTTAAAAGTACTAAAGGAAAAGACGATCTCTTTAAGAAGGAAACAAAAGGTAATAATATTTCGTGCCTCTTAAAATACATGAACACTAGATCTGTCCACGAATTCCACTTCTAAGTACACTAAGTAGGCGTTTGCCCGTGAAAACCAAATTTTTTCATTTGATTTGAAATTTTTTTAAACCTCTTATATTTTCAATGTATGAAGTTTTTTGGTTATACATCATTTTTAAAAATATATTTGGTAATCTCAAATAGTATATGAAAGTGAAAAAGAAAAAAAAAAGTGATAACAAGGTGTTAGGTGTTTTTCAAATTTGAAATTTTCATAATCAAACGTTGATTTCCAAATAAAGTGAAATAATTTTTCGGAAAAAAAAAATGAAAAATTGTAATGGCCAAACGGGTAAATTTTACATTTTTCTTAAAAAGTAGGAATATTTTTAAGTCATAATGTGTAAATTAAAAAAATAGAGCATTTTCTTCAAAAAATTGTTGCTTTATGAGTGAAAGGAGGAGGCTTTAGGCGTGGATTTGGTTATGTTCTTGTTCTGAACTACATAAAATTTGAATAAGAAATCATAGGTATAGGTGTCAAAGAAAAAAAAAAAGGCATAAATAGAGTAAAAAATAAATATTTTATATTTCTATTATGTCATTGAATTCTTTGACATTTAATAAATAAAATTAAATCAAGAATACATATCTTCTAACCATAGTCAAATAATAAATGCATGTACAAAAAAATATCTATCTTGCATTGTTGGGTGTAAATGTGAAAATGAACTGAAATGTCAAAGAGAGAGAGACATTAGAATTTCATAAATTTTACTTAGGTGAATGCCATAAATGATATGAGGAAATATTGAGTTAAAGTAATTGTATATTAATGCATAGCCGCACATGGCAACATGTTAAGACTGTTGTAATGTAATGCACATTCTAACAATAATTTATGACTTGGTCATAATAAAATTGTGTGATTAATATTAACATCGAACGGGTACGTTCTTATACTCGCTCCGTCCTATATTACTTGTCCACTTTCCCTTTTACACGCCCCTTAAGAAATCATTAAAAAAAAAATATCTTTACTAGCTTACCCTTATCTCTCTCTAATAGATGCACTCTAACACTATTGATTATTTTCAAGAACACTTAATATTAAGGGTAGGATGAAAAAAATTTAATTAATTCTATCTTATTTTTGTAATTTAGGATTTAAAATTATTTTTAGTAATATAATTAAATGGGACGAGGAAGTACTTTTTGTTCGCCTTTTTATGAGTAGGACCCATTGTGAGGAGGTAGTTGGTAAATATGGAATGAATGAATCCCCTTCACTATTACCTTTCAGGTTAATCGTATTTTTGATACTTTAATAATTGATAAATTTTAATTTTAATTCGTGTGATATCTGACTGAACATATTAAACTTTTAATTAATTAAATTATACACTTTAGATCTCTTCGCTTATGAATAATCATAAATGTACCATAATTGTTAACCGTTGCACTTTGACGAATCTAAAGCATAGTTAATGGGTTCATAAGTATGATTTGCGTAGACCTTATATATATATATATATATATATATATATATAAACGTCTTCCTAATTATTATTTGAATATTAATTTTTCTTGCAGTTCTTGTCCTTTGATTATTGATATTATCACATTTGTTTCTTGTATATATAATTAACGATTAAAAGTCCTATAATATATTTAATTAATTAAAATTAAATATATTTTTCTAATATAACTTAAAGATGGCAAGTATCTATTTATCTCTTACCTTTTTCCCTTTCATCGGGCCCGTTTGGATAAATACCAAAAAACTTTCCACACTTTTTGTGATTTTTTGAACCGACTATGTCGTTGTTGTATCTTAACAAACTCTTCTATAAGATTTGAGAGAAAAAAATTAACCACAAACATTAGAAAAGTTCAATTGATTTCTAAAAGTAATACACAAAAAAAATTTTATCCTAAATATTAAAATAGACCAAAAATAACTAAAAAAAAATTCTAAAAAAAATGAAAATTAAAAAAAAATGTCTCTCTCATATAAGTTATTCTAAGTTTTTGTTTTTCTAACTGTTCACATCAAATATAACAGATAATATTTATTAAATATCTGACAGAGATTAAAAATTCTCACTTTTTGGCAATGTTAAAAGATTAGAAGTTCAGAACTAACCGGAATATATCTTAGTCCTTAGGTATTTTTCTAAATTTAGAGAAAAGGGTCAAAAATATCTATTTTTTTTAAAAAATTTGTGTCCAAAAACTTATTTTCGTCGTTAAAGTTTTCAAATATACCCCTTTTTTAATGAAAATTCCCCAAAATAACCCGATTTCATTTAAACCCGACCCAACTAAATAAGAAATCCGCTCATGTGCCTTGTGGCTCCAAATGCGGATTCAATTTATTTGATCGCTATGGATTTTTTTTTAGTACAAAAAAATGTATTTTTACCAAATTTGAAACGGAAATTATTTTTGACCCTTATCCCAAAACATGAAGGACCACTTCTATTATTTTCTCTCAAATTTTCACCCCCTCTCTGTTTCTATTCTTTGTTTCTTAATTTTCTGAAATTTTTGGTCTTGAAGAAGGAATAATTTATTTATTTATTGAATTATTCTTTGGTAGTGGAATCTATCTATCTATAAATAGAGAAAAACACGCTCCTTAATCTTTCTTGTCCTAAATCTCTCTCTATAAAAACCCAAATCACACTCCTTTTTTCTTTTTCTTTTTTTCTTTTTTTTCTTTCTTCTCAATTGGGGTGTGGATCCTAATCAGGATTAATATCAGTAAGTTAATTTCATCAATTCTCTCTTAATCCTTTTTTTTTAATCAAATTTCTCTTAATTAAATGCTTTTTACAATTAATACGATATTATCTGTTACAATTTGAATAGAAGATTTGTTTTATTTACTGATCTCTTATATAACATTTGTAATCTAGGTACGTGTTACATCTTTATTAAATTTTCCTCTTCTTAATTGTTATTACCATACATTTATCTTATCCGTTACGATTTGAATAGAAGAAAATGACCTTAATTTTTGATTTTGTTTTATTTACTAATCTCTTATAATATTTGTAATCTAGGTTAGATCTAGTTTCTTCAACTTCTATTATTTATTTATTTTCTTAATTGAATTTGTTCTTCATTATTTATTACTCGATTTGTATCTAGGTTAGATCTGTTTAATTATTTATTTTTCGTTAATTGAATTTTTTTTTCTTCATAATTTATTACTATGATTTTGATCTCGATTGAGCAAAATAATTTCCTATGATATCTGTTACAATTTGAATAGAAGAAAATGACCGTACGATTTTATTTTTGATTTTACTGATCACTGTATTGTTTTTTACCGATCTCTGTATTATTTTTACTGATCTTGTATAACATTTGTATCTGTGTTAGATCTATTAAATTTTCAGTACTTTTGATCCCATTTTTTAAATTGGCATTGCTTAATTAATTCAGATCTAATAGAAATATGCAGTTGAATGGTGATTGTTAGATCTGGGGTTTATTTTTTTGTTTCATTTTGAACTTTGTGTTTTTCTATATTGTTTTTAGTTTTGTTTTCATCGCATGCAACCAGAGGGGGATCTAGGATTTGAACTTTATGGGTTCGACTTTTACAGACTTCATGCAATTTTTGTGAATCTTTGCATATAAATTTATGCTCTGCGTCGAATATACGGGGTTCAGATGAACCCATTAGCGGCGCTATGCATCTGCCTCTGCATGCACACCCTAAAAGAAAGTACAACTGATGAAGGTTGGAACAATTATTAGGGGAGGCATGTTAACCCCTCCCCCAAATGTTGAGGATTTGTTGATTGTTCAATGCTGTTGTTGATTTATACATAGTTGTCGACTCAGAAATTTTTGCAGTGTTTTGTGCTATTAGCTACACAAATGTTGGCTTGAAGAAGCGGTTTTTATGCTTTTCTTTTTAGTATATATGTCTGCTGGCTGTTCAATTTGATGAAATTTATCTTTTTACTGAGTGGATCTGAGTTTGCTATAAAACCTTAACATTGATTTGGAATTTGGTATATGTAGAAGCTGCTTCAAGATGTCAACATACACCCCTAAGAATATACTCATTACTGGAGCTGCCGGATTTATTGCATGTCATGTAGCCAACAGGCTTGTCCGGAGCTACCCGGACTACAAGATCGTTGTCCTTGACAAACTTGATTATTGTTCAAATTTGAAGAACCTTATTCCTTCCCGATCTTCCCCTAATTTCAAGTTTGTTAAGGGAGACATTGCCAGTGCGGATCTTGTCAACTACCTTCTCATCACTGAGTCCATCGACACTATAATGCACTTTGCTGCTCAGACCCATGTTGATAACTCCTTCGGTAATAGCTTTGAGTTCACCAAGAACAACATCTACGGGACCCATGTACTATTAGAGGCCTGCAAAGTTACTGGTCAGATCAGAAGGTTTATCCACGTCAGCACGGATGAGGTTTATGGAGAGACCGATGAGGATGCAGTTGTAGGAAACCATGAAGCCTCACAACTCCTTCCCACTAACCCGTATTCTGCCACAAAAGCTGGAGCCGAAATGCTTGTTATGGCTTACGGTAGATCATATGGGTTACCTGTTATAACCACAAGAGGGAACAATGTTTATGGACCTAACCAATTTCCTGAGAAACTAATCCCAAAGTTTATACTTTTAGCCATGAAGGGAAAGCCTCTTCCTATCCACGGAGATGGTGGTAACGTACGTAGCTATCTTTATTGTGAGGATGTTGCTGAGGCTTTTGAAGTAGTTCTACACAAGGGAGAGGTCGGTCATGTTTATAACATTGGAACTACGAAAGAGAGAAGAGTGATTGATGTTGCCAAAGATATATGCAAACTCTTTAACATAGATTCAGAAAAAAGCATTCAGTTTGTGGAGAACAGACCGTTCAATGACCAGAGGTACTTTCTGGATGATCAGAAGTTGAAGAATTTGGGTTGGGAAGAGAGGACTATATGGGAAGAGGGTTTGAAAAAGACTATTGAATGGTATAAGAATAACCCTGATTGGTGGGGAGATGTTTCCGGAGCATTGCTTCCCCATCCTAGAATGCTGATGATGCCCGGTGGGATAGAAAGAAATTTGGATGGAGCTGAGAAATATGATTCGGAGTCCACCGAATTCTCGGGAAAGTCCAATGAAACAACCCAAACGGTTGCTCCAGCTTCGAAGACCGTGCCTGAGAAATCACCTTTTAAGTTCTTGATCTATGGTAGGACTGGGTGGATTGGCGGTTTGCTAGGGAAATTGTGTGAGAAACAGGGGATCCCGTACGAGTATGGTAAGGGACGATTGGAGGATCGGTCAAAGCTTTTGGCAGACATTAACGCTGTCAAGCCCACACATGTATTCAATGCTGCTGGTGTCACTGGTAGACCCAACGTTGATTGGTGCGAGAGTCATAAACCAGAAACAATTCGCACAAATGTCGCTGGTACTCTAAACTTGGCAGATGTTTGCAGAGAGCACGGTCTCCTAGTGATGAACTTTGCCACTGGTTGCATATTCGAGTATGATGCCAAGCACCCAGAAGGCTCCGGTATTGGGTTCAAAGAGGAAGACACACCCAATTTCGCTGGTTCTTTCTATTCAAAGACCAAGGCCATGGTAAGCACTCCTTAAGACTTTGACCCATAATACAACATCATTCTCTGATTTAGACATTAATATGTTTTCTTGTTTTCTTTAACTAGGTCGAAGAGCTGTTGAAAAATTATGACAATGTTTGCACCCTCAGAGTCCGCATGCCAATATCTGGAGACCTCAGCAACCCTCGCAATTTCATTACCAAGATTAGCCGCTACAATAAGGTGGTCAACATTCCTAACAGTATGACCATATTGGATGAGCTTCTTCCAATTTCAATTGAGATGGCAAAACGTAACCTCACGGGCATATGGAATTTCACAAACCCTGGTGTTGTGAGCCATAATGAGATTTTGGAAATGTACAAGAAATATATCGATCCAGCATTTACTTGGGCCAACTTCACATTGGAAGAGCAGGCCAAGGTAATCGTTGCAGCTCGCAGTAACAACGAGATGGATGCATCAAAGTTGAAGAAAGAGTTCCCTGAATTGCTACCAATCAAAGATTCACTTATCAAGTATGTTTTTGAACCAAACAAGAAAACCTCTGCATAAAAAGGCTTTTGTCTTCTCAAGGATTTTGTATGCTATTTTTAGCCATTATTCATTATTAGTACCGCGAATTCTCTATTGTTTTAAATTATCATTAGTGGTTAGAGGTCACTGTTATTCCTTGTTATTTTTGTATGAATTCATAATATTTTGTGCTTTCTTTGCGGAAGATTTGGATAGGCTGTTCCCCTGTATTTGTGGTCAACTGAGTATGCTTAGGGGTGTAATTTGTTGAATCTGATATATGAAATTATGAACTTTTTCTTGCTCGACCATTTTTTTTTTTCCCTTCTCACACAGTGATTGATTAATTGCTGTTGTTCTTGTATTTTAGTGGCAAAAAACGAAGTTCACATTCATTGTCACAAAATAGTATTGTGTCAGTACGATGAAAGTCATTTTCATAGAAACATTTTTCGGTGTTTGATTGATGAATGAAAAATAATTCTCAGAAAAGAATATACATTTTTAAGATTTATAACAATACTAACAAATCAGAGTGTGCTTTGGTGAAAATTTTAAGTACAAAAGATTAATAATAATAGCTAGAGTTAGTTGGAGCAAGTTACATGAAATTGAAAATTTAGCTTGTCAAGAGAACGACTTCCGTCATTAAAAAAAAAAGAAAAAAATCTAATGACTAAAGTAGGCGTTTGGCCATGCCATGGTTTGAAACCATGGCTTCAAACAAGCGTTTGGACATGTGTTTGAAATAATGGTTTCAACTTTTTTAAATATAAATTTTAACTCATATTTTATAAAAAAAGACCCATAAATTGGTAGATATTTTTAACAATTACCCCCCTCAATCATTTACCAATCTCATTAACTTCTACCAAATTTTATTTATGTCTACCAACCTTTTAATTTTGTAAAAAAAAGAACCATAGTTTAATTTTATTTATTGAACTAAAATTTGATCAATTGATGTTGTATTTTTAGAAAGGTCTTCTAGTATTAATTTTGAGCCGGTTGTTATGAATTAGCATATTAATTTTGTTATGAACTATGACTTGCTCATTTGGGAAGATTGTATAAGAATTGAGAATGTTCTGATAGTTTTCACAACTTGTGGGATTTTTATGTCTATAAGAGAAAATCTTTCCTTAAAATATTCAAATTGCATGTCCAATCATGGTTTCAAACCATGTCAAAACGGGACCTAAACACGAGAAAAATATTTCCTGAAAAAATAACTTCCATCATGCTAGATACACTCAAAATGAAACTTTGCATTCCCCAAGTAAATAAATCAGGCTGTCGATTTTAAAAGTAAGTTGCATAGTTTAATGCATGAAATCGGAGTGAATAAAATCACATTGACGTTGAAATTTGAAGTCATGGTAGTACGAAGGGGAGCAAAATCGTATATGAGAGTGGTTCTCCGAATCGATCACGCAAGCTAGCAAGAACGAAAGAATGAGCGAGAACAGTGAGGCTTAAGAGAGAAAGAAAAGGGTGGATACACAGATTCTTGGCCCCATCCTTTGGGAGCAAAATAAACCCAACAAACAACTATTACTATAGCCCTATCAGTAAAGTGTGTACTTCTTGCAAACTTTCCCTTCATATGCTTTTCCAAAGGGACAAACATTTAATTTTCATATTTGCCTAAAGGTTTTAAAAAGGGATCAAAGTCATTTTCCTTCTTTTTTTAAACTTAATGTCAGATGTCTCTTCTTTTTATGACTGGAAATAAGGAAGACGGAGAAACCTCAACTCTATTCAACTGGCATAGTCCCTTAGTAGGGAAGCATGTGGTTATGATATGGAAATGGGAATGAATTTTCTCGAATAATAATGTGCATGGTTATACAATTTTTGCTTTTTTTTATAACCGAGAAATCCACAGTGGTAGATGGTTCAAATTCGGTAGCTAACCAGCTGCTCATCTACCCTTCTTCACTTAAATAGCCGTGATGTGTGGTTGTGCTCTTACCACTAGACCGATGCCCCGGGGCTGGTGATACCAATTCTGCTAGGCCTTATCGAGCACAAGTGACTTAGCAGCCAAATAAAAGTAGCTTATACCGTCCCATTGCCCCCAGCCACAATACCAGAAGGTAGACATCAAATAAGTCTGATAAAGAAATATTTACTTCACGTCAAGATATCTACCTGAATAGAGAGAGAGAGAGAGAGAGAGAGAGAGAGAGAGCCACTACACACAAAACAATAGAAAGATACATCTTTGAAAACACCACATCTGAACACAACCTTCCCTATAAACTCATCCCTAGAACTTGTGAAAGTTTCCAGTCCTTGAAGGAAACAAACACACCCATTCCCTGGCGAAACAACATATCGCGACTGCAATCAACATTTACAATTGATAAAAGGCAAGAAAATGGCAAGAAATTGTTGATCCTAAGGCAATACTCATATTTAAGAATAAACTTAAATCTACTCTCTTTGCACTAATTTGATAATAAGTTCAAAGTTACTGAAAGAAATCAAACACTGGTGTCTTGATCCAACGATCCTCCAATCAAACCTTGCAGGAATACACAATAAATTAGATGATCGACACACGTAAGAAAAGCTTGGAATTGGAAACTAGTTGTGAAGATAAGGAGACATACCAAGCATGCTCTACTTCGATTCCACTGAAAGAGGCACGGCGGTATAGATGTGAGGCGCGTTGGTTTCTGATAAGTGAAGTTCAATCATCATTTAAAAATTAAAAAAATAAACCATAATTCTGTTACCAAAATGACAAGAATGATCCCTTATGTTTGAGGGTAGGTTCAAAATAGTCCCTTAAGTATGCACTGAACAGTTTTGGTCCTTTAAGTTTGCCAAATGTTAACACTTTTAGTCTCCGTCAATATTTAACAATTTAAGTTAGTTAGATTTGATAGAAACAAGAATACAAAAGAGTTAACCATAAACAAAACACCAAGAAGTCCCATCAAATACTAAAATATGCAGCACAAAAAATTGCACCAGACACTACAAGGATATAAAAAATATTAGCAAATATTACACCTCAAAAAGTTGTGCCAGACCCTACAAATAAATCAAAAATAGCAGAAACTACAAAAATCTCTAAACGAGTTCCTGCTAATTTCCTCTTTTCCCATCAAATCTAACAAACAGAGTCCAGTAAATATTTGACAGAGACTACAAGTGTTAACATTTGGGGAACTTAAAAGACCAAAACTATTCAGTGCATACTTAAGGGACTATTTTGTACCTACCCTCAAACATAAGAGACCATTTTCGTCATTTTCTCTAAAAAATTTTCAAGAAGAAATTGTAAATCAGATGTAATTAATTACCTTCAGCTTCCATGCGCAACCAGTCTTGACCACATATCAAAGCTTCTCTTGCATCTGGATTAAGTGAACTACGCTGATTGTCAAGCACCCGATCTCTGTTATGGAATGCCAGATCTGGTCCAAGAGTGGATGCAGGAACTCCCAAGATATCACGAGCCATCATTGATAATGTAGGGTACCTTGGTGTGTGAACTTTCCACCAATTCAATACACTGAAATCATAATTGCGTGGAAAGACCGGCTCTTCCAAGTATTTTTCAAGATCTGATGTTATGTTGTGGCTTTGTGAAGTTTCATGGAGAAACTTGTCGAAACCCCTAAGTCTGTCCCTCGTACCAATAGTGGTACTGGTTAAGCTTCCAGAAGCACCCGCTGTATCTGGATCAAGCGAAGATGAGCCCGCGCCCATAGCATACTCATTGGAAAGCTCTCTTATAGCATCAGATATTTCTTTGATCTGATTTGAGGCATCAGAACCATAAATCTGAGGATAGTAATACTCCACCAACTTCATCTTGAACCTGGGATCCAGTATTGCTGCTATTGCCAACGTCAAACTACACTTGTTCCAGTATTTGTCAAACTTTTCTTTCATCTTCAGCGCTATATCGCTAAGAAAACTATCAGGATTTTTACACCATTCGATCAACTGGATGTGAATATCACATATTTCTGGGAAATATAGGTTGGCAGTTGAACATTTATTTGCCGTGAAAAAGTTAGTAACTTCAACAAAAAGTTTCACATAGCCCGCGATGGCACTAACATGATCCCACTCTGTTTCAGACAAAGGGGTAGTGTAGGAAGGATCGCTCTCTTCTAGTAGATTGAAGGCTCCCCTATAATCTAAGGCAGCTTCAAGCATCAAATATGTTGAACTCCACTGCTGTCCACAGTCAAGAATCAAAGGTCTTTCACCATTAACCGAAGCTTGTTGAGCAATCACATTGAATTTTCCTAGGGTTAGTTGTGAACTCTTAACATGCCTTATGCTTTCTCGGACCTTGTGGGTCACATCTCGAAGTGCTTCCATGACATCGGAAACGATTGATTTCATTAACTGTACTGCACAACGCACATCGAACAATTCACCATTCTTTAACAGAGGCCTGTTTTGAGAGAGCCAGTCTTTGATCCTAAATATCATCACATCATAGCCCGTAAAATGATCGAAAGTCATAGAAAACAACTTACGATCAATGGCCCATTCGGTCAAACTTTTTATAACAACTTCTGAAAGTATGTCATCCGTGTGAGAAGGGTCTAGTGTGATGAAATTCAGCATTTTCTTCTGAAGCTTCCAGTCTTCATCAATGTAAAAAGCAGTCAAGCACAGATACCGCGCATTTTCTGACGAATCCCAAACATCAGCAGAAAGACTAATTCGTCCATGCAAGTTATGGATCGCTTCATACACTTTCTGTTTCTCCTTTGAGAAAATTGTCAGACAGTCAAGTTCAACAGCACTGTTAGTCAAAACCTCAAATTGTGGCTGTAAATTCTTGACAAATATTTTGAAACCAATATGGTCAACCATGGCTAAAGGATAACCATGTAACATAATCATACGGGCGAGATCCAGACGACTCCGTTCTTGATCAAATCTAGCACTGCCAAGATTGATAGGCATGTTAACTTCCTCTTTCTTTACCCCTTGATCAAACTTAAAGGTTGTCATAGGGCTAATGATTTCTTCTTTCCTTTGCCCTTCTTCATAGCTGACAACTGCAAGAGTAGTAGTTTCTTTTCTCTTTCTCTTCGCAGCAAGTATTGAGGAAACATCATAGTTGGATCTTTTTAGACACCGCAACAAATGATTCCTCAGATGAGTTGTTCCACTGTTACTTGATCCGCTAAGCTTCTTTTTGCAATGCACACAGACAGCATAACAGATATCGGCCTTTCGAACTCTTTCAAAATGGTTCCATACAACGGATGTCAACCTCTTTGGTTTCTTTATTGGGATCTCAGTTGGAATTTCCATGGCATGGATGAAGACAAATTAACCAATCTGTTATCACAAAAATAGTTTGGTCTAAATGCTGTTAAATGACAAAACAAGTAGAACGCAATGGCAAATTTTAAGGAATTGAAAAAGATTTGTACTTAGAAGTTATTAACCAAATACAGCATCTGAAGAAAGGAAAAGAGAAGAAAACTAAAATTCTGAGCCTCATAATACTTTTCTGATCATTGTAGACATTGCTGTAGACTGTGTTAATTGGCAAAAAAGATCATCGCTTCAAATAAATCATAGCCATTTTTTTCATAATGGAAAAAAAAAAACTGAGGGCAAAATAATGATGAGCAGTATATTTGATCTTTTGTTTCTTCATTCTTTTTCTTTTGCTGAGGGCTGGGGGTGAGGGTGTCCAGAAGAAATGGAGCGGCATAGCCACGAGACAGGAAATCAGGAGTCTCCACACAACTAAAGCTCCACCGAATTACAAAAGAAGTCTATATACTTAACTGACACGAATCACCGACTGCATCGTTCAACTATCCATAAACCATGGACAAACAACTCATAAAGTCAAATGCAATAGAAAGGTATGTTCTTCTACATCGTAAACTCTACTGAAACGAAGCCAAAGACTAGCCACCAGAAAAGGACATAAGAAAAAGTGCTTTCAGCTGGTTTGACCAGCTCCTACACCAATCCAAACACCCTCAAATTCTTGTATTCATTGGGCTGAGAACGAGTGGCATTTCCCTAAAGAACATGTGTTCACAAAATTCACGACAACATTGGTCCACGATACTCGTCACAGCAGCTTAACACTGGAAAAATTCTATGCAAACACACCCGCACTTAAGCTCATTAACCAGCTCAACAGATCTCCAACAGTTAGCATCAATTGTGTCTGTGGTGAACACCAGATTTCAACAAAACTTGTATAATTTCCAACGTCCACATGATCCAAATCCCCATTCATAACAACAAAACTGGACATCCCATTGACATAATTATAACCCACAAAAGAAAACATTCAAAAAAACAATCTCTACCTAAAAATGTCAATCAATCAGTCAACTATGCCTCAATCTCAAACAAAGCTCATTAACCAGTTCAACCGATCTCCAACAGTTACCATCATCGTGTCTATGGATATCTGATTTCAATAAAACTACATATATGATTTCCAACACCCACATGATCCAAATTCCCAATCATAACAACAAAACTGGACATCCCAATTTATATAGTTACAACCCACAAGAAGGCTTTAAAAAGAGCAATCTTTGCCTAAAAAGTCAATCAATCAGTCAACTACGCCTCAATCTCAAACAAAGCTCATTAACCAGCTCTTTACCTAAAAAGTCAATCAATCAGTCAATTACACCTCAATCAAACTACTTGAGATCCATTATATAAATCCTACATCCATTCCACTTTATTCGACCCCAATATATTAAAAAGCAAAATGTACAAAAACATATCTATTATTATGAATAAGAAGTAAACTATCAAAAGGGATCATCAAAATTGAGCTCAAATAGAGATGCTTCAAAAGGATTCACGTTAAAATCCACCCACAATAACAGATATTCTGTTATTGTTAAGTAGTAAAAAATCAATTTTTGCCTAAAAAGTAAAAACTGGACATCCGTAATTACATAATCATAATCCCACACAAGAAAACATTTAAAATACAATCATTGCCTCAAAAGCCGATCAATTAGTCAACTCACCTCAATCTCCGAAAATGTACAAAAAATTCAAAAGAGATCAGCTCAAAATATATGTACTTGAAAAGGATTCGGTTAAAAATCCGGCAATAATGGACAGAAAATTTCTATTATTGTCAAAAAGTAGTAAAAAAATCACAAGAGATGACCAAAATTCAGCTCAAATATCTGTATTCTTTGCCTAAAAATTCAATACAACATTAAAAATACAATTTTTTTTTTAAAAAAAAACAATCTTTGCCCTAAATCCGGCAATAATGGACAGAAAATTTCTATTATTGTCAAAAAGTAGTAAAAAAATCAAAAGAGATGACCAAAATTCAGCTCAAATATCTGTATTCTTTGCCTAAAAATTCAATACAACATTAAAAATACAATTTTTTTTAAAAAAAAAAATACAATCTTTGCCCTAAATAGTCAATAGAACATTAAAAAGGTCAATCAATCAGTCAAGTACATCTCAATTTCAAACAATTTGAGATCCGTTATATAAAATCATCTACATCTATTCCAACTCCTATATACTAAAAATGTATAAAACAAATCAAAAGAGATCATCAAAATTGAGCTCAAAATAAATGTACTTGAAATAAATTCGGGTTAAAAATGCGAACCTGAGAAAAGTTACGATCTTTTATCGTTAACGTTGTTGAGAGAAGATCCGATCGGAGGATCCGAATAGTCAATTAGGGTTAGGGTTTGGAGAAGATCCGGTAAAGAATAGCCCGATTGTGTGATTTGGGTAATGGGTGGTGGTTCATACATTCAGGGTCCGTTTTTTAGGCTGTAAACCCAATTTCGGGTCGGGTCGGGTTTAAGGGTTTAGGTTGATGGATCTTTTTTTTTTTTTTTTTTTTTTTTTTGGAGATATTTTTTGTTATTTGTTAGGGATAGTAGTACTTCTGGTCCTTAAGATATTGGTAAATTATATTTTTGATCCTTGAGATATGTCAATTAATGAAAATGTGTCCTTCTCTTTTGAGATATTTTGTTAGGGCTAATGTACTTTAGTCCCTCAGTTATTACTAAATTTTAATTTTAGTCCTTTAGATGTGTGACTTAGCATATTTAATCTTTAATTGATGGAAATGTGTGTTTATGCCCTTCATGTAGAAAATATATTATATTTGACTATTTATAAAACTATGTTGTTGTCAAATATGGAGTTTTTCTACAAACTTAACATATTACATGAGTAATTAAGTGGTGGAACGGTTAATAATTATATCAAACTTGATGAATATACACAAGCATACCGGGATCAAAATACAACAATATACACAGTGTAGTCTCACATAAAGGGATCAAAATGCACAATTTAATCAAATGGAGGTTTAATGTGCTCAATCAAATATTATAGGTACTAAAATCAGAATTTGTTAATAACTAAGGGAGTAAAAGTATTATTAACCCTTTTTCTTAACTTTATGGATTTGTTTCTGGAATAAATGTTAGTCTTGTAACTTGATAATTCTTGTGTAGGTTTTGGTTAATCTGTAATTAATTCAAGATTACAAGTCATAAACTTTCTTTTCTGAATATTTTCGTCATTATACAAAATTCTTCAAAACTAGAGTTTATAAGAAAATTTAATGAATTGATTATATGTAACCTTTTCTTGTGTTACTTATAAAGGTACTATTTTAATTTGACTTGTGAATGTGTTTTGACATGAAGCTGTAGAGACTCTTAAACTTTACTTCTTGTTCTAAATTGATGTTGATTTTACAGTATTTTCAATGGTGTCTATCTATACGCACATATTGTTCTTTTTAATGTTTGAGTTTGAAATGATTTCAAAAAACTACCCTTAAATATATAACACTTATCTTCCATTTGATTTGTAAATACGTTTATCTCCCTTGTTTTAAGGCATCAAATGACACCCCTTGTACATTGGCCCCTTAAATTGATCTGCTTTTTCGTTTTGACACTAGAACTTCGACTTGTTCATATTCAAGACTCACACTACTCAAAAAGTGTACCTATTAGACAATTTTCTTATGCGGGGAAGCCACCAAATCATCAAATTTCATTCATATATGAGATTGAGATTCATGATTAAAGAACAAATCCACTATAGCTTCAGAAAATCATTTCTGGAGCAAGATTGTGTACAATAGCTCATTCCAAGAATCTGGAACACCAGCTACACACCAGTGGCTGCAATCAGTATTTGTGCCACTGGCAAATCCCGCGGGGTGTCCGTCTTTTCGTAGTTGTGTAAGCAGTGCAATATCAAGTAAAGTCACAGGTTTTGTCATGTTACTTAGGACACTCTTCACAACTGCTTCTCCTGGATATCTTTCACCTGGATAAGTTGAGCCTTCTATTGGTTTTGTTTGTCCACTGCAGTCCTGCACAGTTGGTTCATCCCAATCCTTGCCACTGAAAAGAGGAAATAGAACCAAGTTGAAGAAACTGGTCTGAAATTTTACAAGACTATCATATACTAAATATAGCAAGAAAACATGAACAACGGTTCATTGAGAGTAAGGTATCGTTTGGTTCGCATAGTAGTATGTTCATATTCCAAAGGTGGTCCGATGCACGAAGCATCCCTCGTCCAAGAAGGGTCCGATGAAGGCTCGCCACCGTAGGTGATGTAATGTATGTAGTCTACCCTGACACAAGCATCAGTGGCTAATTCTGGGGGTCGAACCCGTGATCTATAGGTCATAAGGTGACAACTTTACTGTTGCTCCGAGGCTTACGTTGGGATCATAATGCAAAAATTATCAATGTGGTGTGAATAATGAAGAGATTGTCATAGGTGATTAATAAATAATGAAGGGATTAATATGCGATGAATAATAAAAAAGGGTTGGTTATGTAAGAATTACTTTAAGAGCGCTGTTAATTTATCTTTAAATAGCTTAATCCTCGTATTGCTAATGATACACCTATACTTATTTCATAGTTTATCTTGCATAAGATAATACATAAGTCTCGCATGACTAGTTGAGCGGATAGTATTTTGTGCCGCCAACTGACCATTACGTTCGCACAGAGATTACTTTTTCCTTAGGCAACCAACTAAACTCTGCATTGGTTATGTGGTAATTATTATTTTTCTTATGCAACAAACTCAACACTGTATTTCTTTAATGCTGGGATTAATTATTCTGATACGATCAACCAAAAGACCCCCTAAATATTTACGGGAGAAAAGAAAAGCTGTCTGAGAACTTACCGGAAATGAATAGCAGAAATTCCTTGGAAGAACACTTTAGTCACGGCAGGATCAATGTTGGAATCAACCCAATTTGCCCAAGTTGTTAAAGCAATCTTGTATGCTTCCATATGGTCCATATCCTTGTAAAGTTTGTCACCAACTTGAAAGTAGTCCCATCTGCAAGAAATAAAAATCAGGAAAATGTGATCTTTCTTGTAATTCGAAATAATGGAGTCTGGTTTTAGTAAGTTTAGTGAAGAAGAAGAAGAAGCAGCACACGTTTGTCTATGTCCTGTATGTATCCACCAATGGTAGCTGTTGAAAATTAAGACATCAATTCCTTTCCATTGTTTGCTACTGCTGAGAGAGTCGAGCTTGAGAACTCGTCCAGCTTCCTCGACCACTAGGTTAACAAGAAATCCGTCTTTCAAGAATGTGACTGTGAAGTCAAACTCCTTTCAGATGCAACAAAGAAGAGTAGCATGAGAAAGAAGAGCAAAATGCATATCAGAAGCTAATAGAACTTTCAGAACTCAAATCTTCCAAAAATGTCGGTGTACCCATCTGCGGTCCTCCAAAAATGCATTATTTTCGGAGGATCAAACACACGGCGGGCCGGGCGGCATTTTTTGGAGGATTGGAGCAACATAGACAGTAATAGGATGTCATGCTAGCAGGGTAATTACTAAATATTCTTCAACTATTTAGAAGTGTTAGGCTAAACGACCCAAAGATACTCTTAACATGATGTGATATTGTCCGCTTTGAGCTGTTTAGCCCAACAATTGATATCAGAGTCAATGGTTTGGCGGGACGAGTATGAAGACGGTGGCGTGGGGCCTGGCTTAGTACCTTTGCCCATCTATGGGCCGGTTTACAACCTTTACCCGTAGCTGTGAAGACGCATATATAGCCTTTGGGCTTCGGTGACCGTAAATACTCTGATGATGTGGGTAGCACACCGACATGTTGAATCTCTGACACGTGAATTATGAGCCACGTGGAACTTAGTTTGAGGGGGAGATTGTTTGGATGTGCGAACAAAGTACCAAATTGGTACCTGAAAAGAAAAAGGAGTTACTTATAGGGTGTTGGATACTCTTAATGATGAGAGGTCTTGGGGGAAAATCGTGCGGGCTTGGCCCAAAGCGGACAATATCACATCATGTTAAGAGTATCTTTGGACCGTTTAGCTCAACAACTGGTATCAGAGTTAATGGTTTGGGGGGACAAGTAAGAAGATGACGGAGTGTGGCTTGGGGCCCGGCTTAGTGCCTTTGGTCGTCTATCGGCCTGTTTACAACTTTTACCCATAGCTTTGAAGACTCATACACAGCCTTTGGGCTTCGGTGACCGTAAATACTCTAACGATTGGGTGGCATACAAATGTTGAATCTCTGACTCGTGAGTTATGGTAATGAGCCACGTGGAACTTAGTTCGAAGGGGAGATTATTGGGTGTGCAAAAAAAGTATCACATTGGTAGCTGAAAAGAAAAATGAGCCTACTTATAGGGTGTTGGATATTCTTAATGATGTGAGGCCTTTTGAGGAAAACCGTGCAGGCTTGACCCAAAGCGGACAATATTATATCATGTTAACAGTATCTTTGGACCGTTTAGCCTAACAGGAAGTTGATGCTTCTTTGTGTCAGACTGAAAATTCATCATAGGCTAAGCATTCAAAGAACGATTGCAGTTTAACCTCTTGGCACCTAACCAGTAATCACAACAATTATGTATGAAAATTTGCTAAATTGATGACTCAAGATTTGTATAAGGGAAAGGAGTGTGATGGGAAGAGGGGCAGCCCTCGATCCAATTGTCGCACTTTTACCAAGTCTACCAAATAGAAGACGATAGAAGGGCAACGATTAGCCGGACCTACCGGGATTGAGAGAACGGAACGGTTCCTTGTTCTGTCAAATGTGTAATTAGAATTTGGAACTGCAGCATGAAGCATGCATGCTAGTGATTGCCACTGGTTGCTGCTCAAGGAATCCCCCACAAACATGAAGCTTTTGCCTCTAAACTTTTGCAGGAAATCATCACCATTGAACCTACACCAAAATCCACAAAAATCATCTTAACAAGTATATTCTAGTCACCCATTGTGAAGCTTGAAATCAAATTTTTAATGTCATACAATCGCGCAATTTATGTAGTACATGTATATCGACTGATACCTGATGCAACTCACATGTTTTGCATATGGAAACAATTACAAAAGATCATGAATATTGCAGCCTTCGTAGGTTGAGGAATTTCAAATGTTGGAGACGTCTAATGCAGTAGTACCACAAATCTAATGGTCTAAAATATAATTTTGAAGCAGAAAGGAATTCTTTTTTTTTTCCCGGGATCGGCTATACGAATCCTTGTAGACCATGTTGCTTCTTTTAAGCTCATCTCGGTCTAATATTATACAAAATAAAACTAAAAGCATTAAAAGTTTTCTATATTTTCTGTTGAGATATAAAATTATAAATTTCGCTGGACCAAAGAGTCCTAAAAATCATAGAACATTTTGTTTATAAATAATTCTATAGGCTTATGTGAAAAAGCATAATCTACTCCAGATAGAGGCAAAAATACTAGGGGTCTGTTTGGAAAGCCACCTGGTAATTGGAATTGGTGTAAGTACTAGAGTAGTAATACACACTATAGTAATTACGACGACATGTTTGTTTGTCAATTTTAATTTACATGGGTGCCTTTCCAAACAGGCCCTAGGTGATTTTTTTTCCATCTGTCCAAGTCTTGGTGGCAGAATTACCTAGTATCTATACTAGTGGGAGGTAGCAGATATCCAGGAGAATTAGTCGAGGTGCGTGCAAGCCCCGGACACTATTTTTGTTTGTCATATTTGTCTTATGCACTCCCCTTAAGAAACAAGCAACTAAAAGGATAAGTTGACTAAATTACCCTTATTTATTTTTTTATCTCAATTTAATAACACTTTTTATTTCACCACATTAATATTCCTTCACATTAAAACAAGAGTAAAGGTGGAAAAAATAATTAATTCTTTATGTTGACTAATTATGATCTTTTATTTAGTGTAAACTATGTGTTGTCTTAATTACCCGAACTTGGTAATATGATAGTCTATTCTGTTGTATTAAGGCGGGTGGAAGTCAAAAATCGAAAATCGGCTTCCAAGTGGAGTATTTTTCAACTATTAATTGCCATATAATCAATATAATGATTTATTTTTCCCAATTTTGCTTCTTTTTGGTTTTTCTTAATATTCATTGCATATTTTATCCCAATTGTTTTTTTTTCTTTTTAGATATAATGATTATTTATTTCAACTATGTATTTTTTTTTTATCCAAATCTAATTAACTTAGTTGAAACTCTATTTATTTTAGCCAAATAAAAAGAAGGTTTAGCAAAAGTAATGAAGTTTAGACGATTTATTTTCTACAAAAAAAAAAATTGTGTATTTTTCTTTTCATGCAATTACTATTTATTTTCGGGTCAAATTCTTAAAATATTTGGTTGATATTTTATTTCTTTCTTTTTAGATACAATGATTATTTAATGTATTTCTTCTTTTCTTGACCAAATATATAAAAATAACTTGATTAGAATATCATTATCTTTAGCCAAATAAAAAAAAAGTATGGTCAAAATATTGTTGTTTCAAGTTTTTTTTTTTTTTTTTTTTTTTTTAAAAGATTTCTCGAAAAGATGATCTAAATAATTATTGAACTTAAAAAGGTAAAAAATATATATTTTATCCTTAAAAATGTCACATGGACAAAAAAACCCAATTCACACGTCCATGGGTTGTCGGCGTCTCCGGTTGCCTATCATATTGTCAAGTTGAGGGGGGTAATTCGGCCAATGTAAAGTTTAGGTGTACACCGAATAAAAATCGACAAGTTCAGGGGTGTCCCCAGATATTCTGCCTTAATTCTATGTTGACTTTTAGTAATTATGACGAATAAAAT
This sequence comes from Lycium ferocissimum, assembly GCF_029784015.1. Lineage (NCBI taxonomy): Eukaryota > Viridiplantae > Streptophyta > Magnoliopsida > Solanales > Solanaceae > Lycium > Lycium ferocissimum. The sequence goes on along the minus strand of NC_081345.1, from coordinate 45,577,458 downwards.
TGACCCAAGGAAATGGTTACTCCGTAAGTAATACTGGTCAAACCATAACGAATTCTCTAATTACCAGACAACCTGAATTAAAGAGCGAATCTAACAAAAATTACAATTGATTGATTGGGGTTGGGTTAGCGTGGGGGGAGGGGTGGTTGGTGGCAAGCTAATTTATTCCATAAATAAATTTCAAAGAGAAATTTTTTTTTCTTAAATTTTGTGTAAATCAAACATAGTCGCATAAATTGGAATTTGAGGAGTGACAACAAAATTTCCTCCGTCTCAAATTATCTGTTGTGTTTTCCTTTTACACGTTCTTTAAGAAAACATAATTAGGAGGGATTTTTGACTATTTACCTTCATTTATGTCTTAAGATATGATCTCTCTTCATTAAAATTTACTCTCATGAGGTGTTTGTAGTCTTCAAAAACAATTACTATTAAGGATAAAATGGGAAAAAATAATTAATTTTGTCGTAGAACTTCTAAAAAGACAATTAATTTGAGAAAAATATTTTTAGAAATCACAATAGTTAATTTGAGACGGAGGAAGTAATCTACAACAAGCATTCAAGGACGGAGCTACATTTCTGCTTATCAATTTGATAGAACCGAATAGCTTTAGCCCAAATCCTGTATTTATGTTTAAAATCCACTTAATATATATAAATAATTTATGAAAAACTCAACAAACTGACTTTTCTAGAATTCAGAATCCATAAACTCAAAATTCTACATGTACAAGTACGGAATTTAATAGGAAAAGAGAAGTCATTTTTGTTACCTCGGCATGTCACAATCATTTGGCTGCCATCTGTATTTGAGGTATAAATTGTCTGTTCTTCCATTTTTGATACAATTGAGACTTGGGTCTATAAATGGACATTGCAAGGAGTCATAAAGTGGATAAGAATCATCAAAAACCCAACTTCCTTGAAATAAATTACAGCTATTTGATACTTCAACTGGATGTGATATTCTTGATAGGAGAAGAAAAACTAGAATTTTATTAATGTAGCTTATAGCAGACATTGAGAAAGTTAGAAAACAAAAAATTGAAGCTAGTAACAAATGAAAGAGAGCTCTCAAACATAGGCAAAAAGAAAATGTGATGTTTGTTATATTTAGTGAGTTTTTTACTTTTTTGGTGTGGTGAATTTGTTAGTTGTCAGTTGTCACTTTGTTAATGTTACAATTAATTTAGTGATTTTGGATTACAGTCAAAAGGACACTTAGTAAAAGTAGTAACCAACTTTTAATGGAACATTCTTTGAGTGAATTGCTATGTATCGGACAAAATTGTAGACCTATTTCTCATTCTTTCCATTTATTTGCTATATTATTAATAATCTGAAACGTCACTATTAATTCTTATGCGTTATGACCTTTCGCCTTTTGTAGCAGTTACTGATCCAATTATATTAGTTTGTGGAATTATTCTTCCTTTTTTTTATTTCTAATTTTTCAAACTTATTGACTTATTTGTTGTTTATGCAGGTAGATCAGTGTATAAATTTGTTAGAATTGGATTATTTTATTTTTGAAGATATCTGTTAAAGCTATTTCACAAGTGAATTCTTCAAATCTGTACGAGGACTAGTAATTATTGCATCGATTATTACCTTTTACGCACAACGTGTTTTTTGGATGTGACGTTGCATGGAATGATCATTCAGGTGTGAAATTCATTGCCTTCATAGACAATGCACTACGTCTCCTTAGTTGCTCTAACATTAAAAAGTTCCATCTAAATATCTATTTTGATTTCGTCGAGGACTACCATTCCAAATTGGATGAATGGATTGGTATTTCTGCGGAGAAAAATGTGCAACATCTTGTGCTGAAAATATTGGATCAACCTCCTATAATCTCTAAGTTGCCACAAGTACTCTGTAGCATCTCACCGCTTAAAAAACTAGAATGCTGCTATTGTAGCATATCAGAAGATTCTGTAATAAATTGGACATCACCGAAAAGTTTAACATTGTATTATTGAATCCTTGGGGTATGTGGACATTGCAAAAATAATTTCAGATTATCATCGGTTGGAATTTTTTACTTGTGTGAATTTCAGGTTTTCGACATTTGAATATGACATCTCCAAAATGTTGGAGACTTCAGTTGGCTGGTCATAAGATTCATTGTCCATTTGAAGATGATTGTTGCTTGGAAATTTTTGCTCCATATGTTCAACATTTAGAGATTTTGGGGCAGCTCAATTGTATGAAAATTAGACTCAGGGACATGTCGTCTTTGGTCCGTACTGAGCTTACTTTTGACTATTGTGACACACTATATAGGTGACTCCAAATGGCTTAAAGACATGGTAAAACATCTCTTGGAAAACATATGGTGTGCTAGTGAGCTGATAATCTCATAATGGTTTATCGAGGACTTTCAGGCCCTAATGTCCCAACTCTTTTACGTTGACAACAATTTAATTCTTTCCCTTTTATGAATAGCAATCATATAGATCAGGGGGGACAACTTCAGTGAACTAGAGTTCTCAAAATTTGATTCTTTTTTTCTTTAATATATATATATATATATATATATATATATATTTTTTATTTTTATTTTCTAACATGAAGATGTAAGTAGTTTAATTACATGCAACTCATAAGCAAAATTGTAGTTGGGGCCTCAAATTTTGGTGCAGTTAAAAATTGAAGGTAATAATAAATAGTTTTTAGAAAGAGAGCTCCTAAAAAAAGCTAATGGTGTAAAAAGATATATTATGTTGTATCTCAATGTTTGTTATTTGTGAGTATTCATAAGTGTATAGATAAATGGGAAAACGGAGAGTAACTTGGTGTGTATTGTGTATAGATAAATGGTCCTAGTTGGTAGTGATATAATTAATGTACTTATGCTTTTTTCGTCACTTTGTGTATATATAAAAGTTGAATATAGAATTAATTATTTGAATTTTGGATTATGTTTATGTTTAAAAAGCACTTATAAAAGTAGATTCTTGGGAAAAGGACTGCACCAAATTTAATTGGAAAAAAAGACAAATGGGGAGGTCACAATCCATTTGGCCCATTTATATTTGAGGTATAAATTATAGTATTCTTCCATTTTTTATGCAATTGAGACTTGGCCTAAGAAGCTTAAAAAACATCTCCAAAATTTACACCATTTTTAAGATATGATGTTCATTTGTAGACAGAAACCAGCTTTTTCTTGTTTTAACTAATGCAGTTAAAATTGAAGGTAATAATAAATGAAAGAGAGCTCCTAAAATATGGGCAAAAAGAAAATGTGATGTTTGTTATAAGGAATGTGTGTATTTTGGTGAAAATGTATCATTTGTATTTGGATAGTTTTTGTATCATTGTTGTATAATTTGTGTTAAATAAATGTAAAAAAATCCACATATAATTTCATTTGTGCTTTTTTCAATTGTACACGTATTTAGAAAATGTATCATTTGTATATAGTTTTTGTATCATTGTTGTATAATTTGTGTTAAATAAATGTATAATCCACATATACTTGCTAATTATACACATGTTATACAATATTATGTACATGTTTTGGTATATTCTTGAAGGATTAATCAGTGTATACTTGCTAATTATACACATATTTTGAGATATTTTTGAAGGCTCAATATGAATTTTTTTCGTCGACCTTTAGTGACGACCTTTTGATCTTTGTGGCAACTTTTAGTCGCCATAAAAAGTCTAATCTTTTTGTAGTGAATGGGCTACTGGACTAGCGTTTGACAATAGTTTGGGCCGAACAGCAATTCGTGACATTAAGCTCAAACATGAGCCAAACAAATTTATAATGGCCATGTAATGTTCTTTTCCCAAGTAAGGAATTGAATAATGCTAGAGATGTAATGGGATATTCTTCATTTTTTTTGCGCGAATTGTCCTTCTTTTGGGGTGGTGCTTAATTTTTGCCCCTCAAATTGGTGGTCTTTAAATATTTGCCCTTTGCTTAACACCCAAAGGTCCTGGGTTCGAACCCAGGCTAAGTCCACAAAAAAAAAAAAATCCTAAGGCATTGCTGGGATTCGGAGGGCGGAAGTTGAGATTCGCAAGGTATAAGTTGGACCCCAATGTTACGCCCCTCGTCTTCGTCATAGTAGAACTAATGATTTCTTAGTCGAGTATGTCTTGAGAATGGAGACCCGTGCCCGAGTTTGGGGACATAAAGTGTTGTACCTCGTGTACAAATGTACCGTAGGCATTCTACCGGTAATTTACGGAGTATAAGTTGAACGGATCGAATCGATGAAATCTTAACTAAATCGGAAAATTTGCGTACACCCGGTCGGTGTCGACGGAGCACCATCCATGTGTTTCTACAATCAGAGATTTGCAGACATAAGTCGACGAACCGTCGACACGTCGACGGGTCGTCGACCCGCTCGTCGAACGGCCCAGCCCCTGGAACTTTCCGGTTCCGAGTTATAAATAGACGAACCATGCTCTTATTTTTCGAGATTTCACTTTCCCACAAGTCTTGAAAGCTTTAGAATATTCCCTCCACCATACCAACACAAATCCAAGAGAAAACAAGGATTAATTACCCGAATCAAGGGGATTAAATGCAAAAGGGACGTAGGGTTGATAGAAGCCAAGAATTCATTTGGTATTGAAGTTGGGGCCAAGAATTCATTTGGTATTGAAGTTGGGGTTTTTCTCAAGTGGAGTATTTTCATCCAAAGTTCATCCTTACATAATCAAAGGTGAGTTTTACATCTATCTCATGATTACTAAAAGTATTGAGTGGTTGAAAGGCTTGGCTTAGAGAAAAAAGTAGAATATGAGTTCAAATGTGGAGAAAATGGTATTTTGAGTAGTAAGTTAATGTGAATCATGATTCTTAGTATGAGATGAGTATAATCTTGTTATAAATGATGCTAATGTCGTTGAGGAAGAATTATGTGAAAAACGAATATGTTGTTGTTTTATAGTCATGGTTGTGGGTGATTTTGAAGGTGAATTTGAGGGTAAACAATGTTTAACTTGAAGAATCTATTGATTATGATATTATGGGTGTTCTTATTGATGTTGGGAGTTGTCTTACTATATGGAGGAAGTTGTCGAAACAAAGGAAATGCTACCCAATTTTTGTTAGCTCTTAGTCACCTTAGCTTAGCCTTAAGCATGTTTCTAATGATCTAATGTAGTACGAAATCTCTTGAATGTAGAGTTGTGAGCTTGCAAGGAGAACGCTTAGTCGTTAAGGAGACGTAAAGGTATGTAAGGCTAGCCCCCTTCTTTCAAAGGCATGACTCCTATATTGTAATTTTAACTTTTTATATTCCCGTGATCTTTTTACGTCTAAAAGATGAAGGTTAAAGGTTCTTAAGAGCTTAATGAAATAGAGATGAGATGTGTTTTATGATAATGATGAGGTTGATGGTTCTAATTCTAAAGATTCCAAAGTTATGAATTAATGCTTTTATAAGGTTTATGATCTTATTCTATGTTTTCCTTGATGATTGTTCATTGTTGTTAGTCTCACCTCGTATTACTTAGTTCCTTCAAGGTGAGACACGACGATCGTGACTATTCCATGGCATAATCGGAGGTTACCGACCTTACGTCACTCTGATAGAGTTATAGCTTTCTGCGGCTCTCGTATGTATGCATTATGTTATGTATACGTATGATTACACCGCGCGCTATATGATCGGGTAGTCACCTTACGACGGGCGTAGCGGGCGGCTATGATGGTGATTACACCGTATACATATGGCATGGGCAAACACCAGCAGTGGGCGGCTTGAGATGTTTACCCCGGACGCCGGAGGGCCGGACGCGGGCTAATGATTATGCTATATATATGTATATGAGAAATGTTTTCTTTAAAGTTAGCGTATGTATTACGCAAGAGGGCAATCATATGTACGGGTTATTTTCTTATCTCATGTTATGCTCCATATTTCTTATCATGTTATTATTTATGTCTTACATACTCAGTACATTATTCGTACTGACGTCCTTTTCTGTGGACGCTGCGTTCATGCCCGCAGGTAAACAGGTTGACGTGTCTGATCCTTAGGAGTTCCGTCAACAGACCTAATACACCTTTACTATGTTGGAAGCATAATGAAGATGTAAATGACAATGTTTGTTCCTTAAAGATAAGTTTATGGTGGAGATTGGTCGGAAAGTTAGAAGTTTAGTTTCTACTAGGAATTTAGCTGCTGGACTATGGAGGCTTTAGTTGCCTCAGAGAGAAAAATATTGTAGCTTTAGGGTTTTCTAATTTTGGAGGGGAGAGAGAGGGAGAAATACAAGCCATAAATCTAATGTATTTGGTATAGCTACCAATGATAATTTACAAAATTATTATAGCTACTAAATATAAATAAATTAAAAGGCAGTTACTATCCATAATTACCTCTTAGAGATAGCTATGTCAATTAATTATTTTTTCATTTTTTGCGCTGATTGTCCTTCATTTGGGTGGTCTTTAATTTTTGTCCATGTGGTCTTTAATTTTTGGCCTTCTGTCTTGTGAATTCAAACTCTACCTTGCAAATGTTTTTAAAATTTTTGATTGACCGGGGTTCGAACCCGTAACCAAGGGATTTTTAGCGAAGGATAAAAATTAAAGACCACCAATTTGAGGGACAAAAATGACCACCCCCAGCGAAGGGCAATCCTGCAAATAGCCCACTAACTTTTGCCCAAAGTTGTTACACCTCAAAAAAAAATCTTCACGTTGTTTGCCTTGTAGGTAAACTAAAGTAAGCTGGGAGAGGTTATGGAACCCTTATAGGGCTAATGAATACTCGTAACAAGTGTTAAGCAAGTGCCTAAGGGTTCCGGGACCAAGCAAATCGAAGAAAATAAATTTGTTGAAAATTTGGAAAAAGTTGACAGAATTTTGAGCAGATTTTTAGTCAACTTTGGAGGGGTATATCTCCTAATATATTAGGAGTTTTAAGGTATTTCAAATGCCTAAAATGAAGTTCGTCGAATCTAGTTTCCAACGCAACAAACCGCTCATCGATACGACATCGGAATAGAGAATTATGAACATTACAAGTTAGGCTGACAGAGCAGAAACGCACTGCTACAGTACCCGGGTGCTACAGTACCCGACCCGAACCACACCTATAAATACCCCTCTAACCCATTAATTTTCATCATTTTTCACCATTTTCTCATCCCTTACACTTCTTGAGAGTTTCTATAATTTTTCATAACTTTTCATAATCCTCCATAATCCTTCCTAACCTTCCATAATCTTCCAAAACCTTTCCAGATCATCAAGAGACATCAAAATCTCAGGGAAAATTTATGGAAGATAATTGTTCTTATTTCTCTTCAAGGTGGTGATGAACTTGATCCTGGAAAGGGGTGAATTGAGTGAAGTTCTTCTATTATAAGGTATGTTTTTCCTATTATTATTTACATGATTGAGATGATTAAGGTTTATACTTAGAAAGGAAAGAATCATAGGAGAAAAAAATCAAAAGAGTTGAAAACAAGTTGATGGCCATGAGGTGAGTTTGAAAGAGAATTTTGGATTAATTTGAGATTAAAAATATAATTCTTTGATCATAATTGGTTTGTTATGGTTGGTTGAGAAATTGGGAAAATATCGTGTGGGATATTTTATGGATAATGATGTTGTTGATGTTACATGTGTTGTTGGTTTTTATTATGATTTCGGGCTAGGCATATAAACGGGAGAGAAATATTTATGGGATATAGAATAGTTTAATTGGAACATTTAACACAAGTATACGACGATGAGAATAGTTTAATTGGAATATTTTTCATAACCTCTTTACTTCCAAAAGGTAGAAGTGCATGATTCTTAAAAGTTTCTTATGATGCTAAAGATGAGATGTTTTCTATGATGAGCATGATGATGATGATTTTAATCCTAGAAATTCCAAAGCTTGTTATTTTAATGCTATTATGAGATTATTGAGCTTATTTCATGATTTCCTTGATTTTTATTCATTGTTGTTGATCTCTTTGTAGTAATTGTTTAGAGAGTGAAAATAGCGATGATAATTATTCCATAATATAATCGGAGGTTCATGTAATTACGTACTCCGATAGAATCGTAGCGTTTGATTGGGCTCTAGCATACTTATATTATGTATATTTGTTAAATGGCATTATGGTATTTTTTTTATGGCGTAGTTAATTATGAATAATGATAATAACACCGTGTCAATTGGCATTATCTTTTGCGTGAGATATTTTATTACGGGAGGTCATGAGCTAATGATTCTTATATATATGTATGAGAAATTTTCTTTAAAGTTAATTATATAGTTGTATCTTACTAGGATCATAAACGGGTTGTTTTCTTATCTCATATTATGCTAAATATTTATATATGTTATTATTTATGTCTATTCCAAAATTAACGTCTTTTCGTGGGTTATTTGCGTTCGTACCGCCGAGGTAAACGGGTTGACGCGTTTGCCAGTTCCGTCGGCGACATCTTGGGAGAGCTCCGAGGTTGTTCCGAATTTTATTGGCTTGGTACTACTCTTTTGTATACATACATTTGGGTATGCAATTGGTTTATCTTTTGGGTTTGTGTAATCTATTTACCAACTCGATCCATGTACATAATTGAGATGTTCTTTAACTTGCCCGGCTTTAGCGTTGTGTAATATTTTGATAAGTCTTGTTGGCATATGTCAAATGTTTATGGGTAATGTTGTTGAAGTTCTACGCATGAGATGAGTGTCCATATGGCCCGCTTAAGTAATGAAAATTAATGTCGGATCGAAGGTGCTCGATAGGCTAATTCTTTGAGTACTTCATGGCCTCTATTATGGACAAAATGTTGTTATGGTTGGTTTGAGAAATTCCACACACACACACACACACACATATATATATATATATATATATATGTATGTATAATTATTATTATTTTGCCTTAAAGTAGAGTTTGAAACCTAACTTATCCCTTAAGGCATAACTTATGCCTTGCGAATTTTTATTTAATTTTTGGTAGGCGAAATAAACGGGGAAACCAATGAGAGCTTTTAGTGAAAGACAAAAATTAAAGAATAGTTTAATTGGAAAATTAAACACCCCAACAAAGGACAATCCTGCAAATTGCCGACATTCTTTGAGTGAATTGCTATGTATCGGACAAAAGCCATGTGCTTGCACTTTCGCTGAATTAAATAGAAAGAACCAAAGTTCTCAATATTAAGGGAATGCTATCTTTTAGGGATCGTTTGGCAAGATGTATTAGAGAAAATAATATATGTAGAATTAATTATGCACTCTATTTGGCATTGTTCCGTGTATAACTAATACATAACAAATCATGGTATTAGCAATTCCAAGATTATTACCACATGCATAAGTATGGTTAAAGACAAAATTACCCTTGGAGTCACTCGAAGCTAAAAAATGTGGAGGCTATTTTTGTAAACAAATATTTTTTTTTTTAGAAATTATGCAATGTGTGTTAGTTTTAATGCACCACACCAAACAGTCGATAAGAAACAATCTCAACATAATTGGGCTCTCATGCATTGCTTAATTATGTATGATTATACCGTGTCTAAATTAACATACACCCTACACACTACCCTAGGCAAAAGAGTGGGCTATTAGACACTTTTCTTATACCGGGAAGCCACCTAGCGATCATATTTCATTTATATATGAGATTGAGATTTGTGATTAAAGAAGAAAGACAATATCTTTCAAAAATCACTTCTGGAGCAAGATTGAGTACAATAGCTCATTCCAAGCATCTGGAACACCAGCTACACACCAGTGGCTGCAATCGGTTGCGCCACTGGCAATTCTCGAAGGGTGCCCGTCTTTTCGTAGTTGTGTAAGCAGTGCAATATCAAGTAAAGTGACAGGCTTTGTCATGTTACTGAGAACACTTTTTACGACTGCCTCTCCTGGATATCTGTCACCTGGATAAGTTGATCCCTCTATTGGCTTTGTTTGTCCAGTGCAGTCTTGTACCATTGGTTCATTCCAATCGTTGCCACTGAAAAGAGAAATAGAACCAAGTTGAAGGAAATGGTAACAAAATTTTTCAAAGACAATCATATAATAAATGGAGACCTGCAAGAAAATGTGATCGATGGTTCGTTGAGACTAGGTGTTGTTTCATTCGCACACTAGAATGGTTGGGTTTCAATGATAGCCCGTGCGCAAAGTATCCTGTGTTCACGCAGGCTCCGAGGAAGGGTCAAACATTCTAGAAAAAGAAAGTTAATGGGTTCCTGATAAATTATTACGCGTAGTAAGTGGATTTCTTGACACAAATATAAGATCTGTACCAAAGCTACTGGGTTCTGCCAAACCTGCAAGCGGAAATACTAGCTCAGCCCCTGACCCCAAGGGATGTAATATAAGCAGTCTACCCTGATGCAAGCATTAGTGCTAATTCCACGGTTTGAGACAACTTTATTGTTGCTTCAAGGCTTATGTTGGGATTATAATGCAAAAGCAAGTTATGCGGTAAATAATAATGAAGAGATTGTTATACAGCGATTAATGATGGAGGGATTAAAATACGAAGATTAAAAATAAAGGGTTTGTTATGTCAGGAATTACTTTAAGAGCACTTTTAATTTGTCTTTAAATAGTCTAATCCTCGTATTGCTAATAATACGGCTATACTTATTTCATATTTTATCTTGCATAAATAAATACATGTCTTGCATGACCAATTTATGCGGATATTATTTTGAATCGCCAACCCACCACTGCATTAGTCATGTACGGAGAACATTTTTTTCTTATGCAACCAACTAAACACTGCATTAGTTATGGCATATTCTAATACAATCAACCAAACAGCCCCTAAATGTTTACGGGAGGAAAGAAGAAAAGTTATATAAGAACTTACTGATAATGAACAGCAGAAATTCCTTGGAAGAACACTTTAGTCACAGCAGGATCAATGTTGGAATCAATCCAATTGGCCCAAGTAGTCAAAGCAATTTTGTATGCTTCCATATGGTCCAAATCCTTATAGAGTTTGTCACCAACTTGAAAATAATCCCATCTGCAAGAAACTCCGGAAAATATAACTTTTTCTTGTAATCCGAAATAGTGAATTCTGGTTTCTATTAAGTTAGTGAAGAAGAAGCGCACGTTTGTAGACGTCCAGTGTGTATCCACCAATGGTAGCTGTTGAAGATTAAGAAATCAACTCCTTTCCACTGTTCAGTCCTGCTGAGAGAGTCGAGCTTGAGAACTCGTCCTGCTTCCTCAACCACGAGGTCAACGAGAAATCCGTTTTTCAAGAATGTGACTGTGAACTCAAACTCCTTTAGAAGCAAAAAAAGGGAAGAAAAAAAGAAGCATCAGAAAGAAACGCAGAATACATATAGAAGTTAATAGAAGTTTCAGAACAAGAAGATTCTACATAGATTTTTAGTGTTCATCAAATCCCTCACTAATTCATGTTTGCTCGAATCTTCCAAAAATGCATTAGTTTCAGAGGATCCGACACACAACGATGGTGTTTTCGGAGGATCCAAGCAACATACAGACAATAATAGGATGCGATGTTAGCAGGGCAATTCCTGAATCTTCTTCAAGTATACAGAAGTTGATGCTTCTTTGTGATAATGGAAGCTTCTAGTGTAGTTTTAAAAAAATCAACATCGATGCGTCTTTGTGTCAGACAGAAAATTCATCGCTGGCTAAGTATTCAAAGAATGACTGCAGTTTAACCTTTAACATTAACCACAACAATTATATAGGAAAATTTGCTAAATCAAGTAAAAAAAAATCCAGTTACATCAAAGGAGTAAGGTCTGGATACATCCTACCATCCCCAGACCCCACTTGTGGAATTACGTTGGGTATGTTGTTGTTGTTGTACATCAAAGGAGTAAAGGCTCTTGTTAGACATTCATAATACACACAGGTTTGCACATTATACTGAGTGTAGATGAATGACTTGTTCGAATGTGGCTAGTATTAATTGGTCCAAAGCCTGGAAGAATTCCAGCAGTTAGCCTCTCAGCAGGATCTAAGAACGTTTACTAATATGTTATGCTAGTATTGTTGAAAATGGAGTCGGATCATATTCAATCATACTATTGTAGTAAATTAGTACTACTTGTTTTCGAAAGCTTTAATTCCTCGTGAGGCGAAAGGAGGCAAACAACGTTTACAAGTAACAGGAACTTTTGACTCTTACTGTAATCAAAAGGTTAAAGGCCCCTCTTGAAGATAGGTCACTAAATATGACCTAGAGTTTCGCCTTTTGAAGCGCCAGTCACGCAAGCGCGACCAGGCCCAACTAAGTGGCTTTGATGACTCAAGGTTCGTATTAAGGAAAGGATAGTGATGAGAAGAAGGGGCAGCGATTAAGTGGGTTAAGATGATAGAGAGGCCACGATTAAGTGGGTTAAGAACCATGAGGTCTCGGGTTCAAATCCAGTGGAGACAACACACTAGGTGATTTCTTTCTATCTGTCCCCGCCTTGGTACCCAGAACTTATGACCTCGCGGATGGAGAGGGATTCGAACCCCCGGTATTTCACAAAATACTTTGGTTTTCAAGACTGACTCTTTCAACCGCTCAGACATCCATCCCCTTCGCGCTTCGCCGGCCCTATCCATCCGAGCGAGGGGCTTTAGAGGGAAAAAGTTGGGGGGGGGGGGGGGGCGGGGGCGAGCTTTAATTGAAGTAGGGGCGGAGCTCCTCTCCTTAGAGTCAAGTGGCTTTCGCTCCTCATAGAGAGTTAGAAAGCGTCAGTTCTCATAGCAAGGCTTAGGGGCAAAGAATAAGACCACTTAGATCAAAATAGCATTCACAGAAATGTTCTACTAGGCGGCTAGGAAGGCTCGCTAGACCAGCAGCCAGCTGCGCCCTGAATCAATCAAAAAGCTTATTGATTTGATTCATCCTGTGCTTGTGGGAGGTAGCAGGTACCCTGTGGAATTAGTCGAGTTTGGGCGCAGGGTAGCTCGGACACCACGGTTATTCAAAAAAACGAGGGGCAACGATTAAGTGGACCTACCGGGAATGAGAGAACGGAACGGTTTCTTGTTTGGTCAAATGTGTAATTAGAATTCGGAACTGCAGCATGAAGCATGCATGCTAGTGATTGCCACTGGTTACTGCTCAAGGAATCCCCCACAAACATGAAGTTTTTGCCCCTGAAGTTTTTCAGGAGATCTTCACCGTCGAACCTACGTCAAAATCCACAAAAAATCATATCAACAATATATTGTAGTCACCTATTGTGAAGCTTGAAATCAAATTTGAAGTATCATACAATCGGAATTAACGTAGTAAATGTATATTGACTGATATCTGATGCAATTCACATGTTCTGCATTTATAGGATAACTGTAACTTTCTTTAGGGTAACATGGAAACTATTTCAAAAAATCATGAATATTGCAGCATTCATACATTGAGGAATTTTAAATGTGTGAGAGGTCTAATCAAATAGACCACAAATCTACTGGTTTACATATAATTTTGAAGCAGAGGAAATTCTTATTTTTTCTGTATAACTAACAACTACTATTACTATGCCTAATCCGGACCAAGTTGAGGTCAACTTTATGAATCCTCATATATTGAGCATGTCGCTCTATGTAGCTGATTTCATTCTAATATTTTACAAAATAAAACTAAGGCACTAAAAGTTTTCTATATTTTCTACTGGCATATAAATTTCACTGGACCAAAAGACTCCTTAAAAATATAGGACTTTTTCTTTATAAAAATAATCTTAGAAAATTATAAGGGAGGAGGCATTTACTATATGTTTATGTGACAAAGCATAATCTATTCCAATTCCCACTAGAGGTAAAAACACTGTGTGATTTATTTCCATCTGGTCAAGTCTTGGTCAATATTATATGGTATTTATGCTGGTGGGAGGTAGCAGTTAACCCATAGAAATAGTCTATTTGTGCACAAGCTGGCCCGAAATATATCTTATCTGGCCTTTTTTATCTTTTATTGAGCAGGCAAATGCTTTCGGAAATTACTGCCTACGCTTGGTAGGAGTGAGGTCTACGTACGCTCACGCCTCCTGACCCCCACGTTGTGGGATTTCACTGGGTTGTTGTTGTTGTATATATATATATATATATATATATATATATATTGATACACTTTCCAGTCTATTTTTACTTGTCATGCTTGTCTTATGCACACCCCTTAAAAAAAAAACAACATTAACTAAAATGATAATTTAACTAAATTCAGAACTCATAAACTCAAAATCGAGCTTGGCCTCTGTAAGCACGGAATATAATAGGAAAAGAGAAGTCATTTTTGTTACCTGGACATGTCACAATCAGTTGGCTGCCATCTATATTTGAGATAAAATTTATCTGTTCTTCCATTTTTGAGGCAATTGAGACCTTGGTCTATAAAAGGACACTGTAAAGAATCATAAAGTGGATAAGAATCATCAAAAACCCAACTTCCTTGAAATAAATTACAGCTCTGTGATACTTCAACTGAATGTGCTGTTCTTGATAGGAGAAGAACAAGAAGAATTTTATTAATGTAGCTTAGACAAGAAATTCTTGTTTTAGCAGACATGTTGTGAAACTAGAACTCAAAAGCAAACAAATGGAGACCTCAAAAAATGGCAAAAAAGAAAAATGTGCTAGTAACTACTGTTTGATTTTATAATAAATGTGTGTCTGTATATTTTGGTGTGGTTATTTAGTTAGCTGTTACTTTCTCAGTGCTATAATTAATTAGTGTACTTTGGATGACAGTCTGAAAGGCACTTAGTAAAGTAACCAACTGAATAAAGCCAGAGATGTAATGGGGACAGTCTTTGAGTGAATTGCTATGTATCGGACAAAAGTCACGTGTTTTACACTTTCGCTGAATTAAACTAAATAGAAAGAACTAAGACATTCTCAATATTAACGAAACACAATCCTTTTTTTTTTTTTTTTCCCTATCAAGTGTTCGAGTAATTAGATCGACTATATCGGATTCGCGCGCGTGAGCTTCTTTGTCAATTTTTTAAATGCAGCCTCAAACTCGAAACTTGTCGATTAAGGACGAGCACCACATCAATTTTGTGAGATCTTTTGATTATGAAACACAATCTTTTAATGTAGCACCACAGAGAACTAGTCGTGATGGAATAAATGAGATTTCTTCGCTTCTTAAGATGTATTTGGTATGAACAAAAAAATTATAATCTTTTTTTAAAAAATGGAAGTAACTTTTTACTTATTTTTTGATACTTGAAAAGTATATAATCTCAAAAATATAATGGGGTGGAGTAGGTGTTCGCAGGTGAGGGGAGTGGGGTGATCAAGGAGTTTGGGGTTGGGTATGTTGGGAGTAGGAAGAGACAACGATCTTGGAATGCTACTTATAGAACTTTTTTTTCCTACTATTTTGGTAGGGAAGTCAATTGTTTGATTTTCAAAGAACTTGTTTTTATAGAGAATGTTTTACTAAATATGAGAAAATTAAAAATATTTTTCAGCAAATCAAATACACCCTTAGAGATTTTGAGTTCAAGCCCTGTAATAGAGAAATTTTTTATAACAAGTATTTTTGTTCCTTTAATAATCTCTACACGTGCATATTGGATTAGTCAAGTTGGTAGATATTTCGAATACTGGATGCTTATATCAAAAAGGACAAACTGAGAAATAGGTTTGTTAGAGTAAATAACTTTTTACAATGTTAGATTAGCCAAAGGATATTTACATATAAATCTCTTTAGATGTGAAACTTTAATCTTGAAAATAAGGTAATATCCTACTACAGCAGGTATATATGACTTGATAGTGTAAAAATTTCTTGCAATGAGTATGCATATAACTTCAAACCAACAAAACTGAATTTGTGTTACTAACTAGTGTTCTTTTCGATCACTACAACTACTTCTATAACTCAATGAATTTAAGAAGCAATTTAATAAGCCTACTTGTACACATCCAAAGTTGAAAGATATACTTACCAGTTGAGGTCAAATTTGAGAATCTGTTTATGTATTATGCCTTTCTAAATCTTTTCGAAAATTTATTAGAGAAGTAATGGTAAAATTGAAAAGAAAAATCTTTCTTACTTTATTAAAACGATAAATATTTTGGAATAACTATCTTTAGCAAAAGTGATAAGTAAAGAGTATATATTTCTCTATAAAATATATGATCCCTGGCGTCAATTGTCAATATTACCTGGTATGTAAAGCCTCTGATAAAAACAAAAAATAATACATATATTTTTACAGAACAAAATTCCTCGAGGTACTGATTTTGTTTTCTATTTTTACCTCGATTGAAACAAGACAATCTCTAATTATAATTTCCACTACTGAAGAGGCACGGCATTGAACCTCGAAGTTTACTATTTTATGCTCTATTGTCTTCCAATACAAGGACTTCTTTGGAAAAAAAATAAATATTCTATCTGCTTTTGTAGTTTGATTGAAGAATATAAGGAAACTTTTGGTAGGTCATGTCTTAATTTGTACAGAGAGGCGGAGTCAGAATTTTTAGTTTATATATTCTGAATCAAAATTCATTTTACTTACTAGTTATGACTATATAACTTGTTCATATTATATAAATTTTTAACATAAATACAGAATTTAAAGGAAAGTTTCTAATTTCTTTTAAACCCGTGAGTTGCATTGTGGCTCCTCCCTTGAACATGTTCACAAACAGCCGGCCTTTCACCGGGTTGTTGGCATTGCTAAATGCTCTACCACAAAGCAAGTTTTCCCGAATACTATAAATGTGGAAGCGGCTAAAGAAGTCAAAGGAAGAAAGTTGTTGGACAACCATATACACGAGATTACATTAGTATTCTTAAACTAAATGTGTGTATAATAAATTTAAAAAAAACTCTTTAAATCTTGTAGCTTTATTTAAATATATCATGTCATTCTTATAGAGAGGGTTGTTAAGAGTAAAATGAGGATATTAAAAACTTAAAAATACAAAAAAAAAAAAAAGTAATACACGTAAATTGAAACGAATGAAATAGTAGAAAAATGAGCAAATGACAAATTCATAAGTTTGCAGATCCTGATTTATGGAGAAAATGAGAAGTTACTTTCATCCGATGTTTTCTTAATCCAATAAACACATGACATGTATTTTTCATATAGACCTTAATCACTAATCATGATTAAGAGTTCATTTTCCAGGTGGGGTTTTCTTTGCATTCTCATTTGTGTTTTTGTAAATGGAAAGGGATGATTAAATCACTACTTTTTTGTCTCTGAAAGTGCAAGTGGAGTCCTTTCAAGCAGATGGCAAAGTGACAGCCAAATCAAGTTATCCAAGCATGCTGAAATCCAAAAGCCAGCCACACAACCAGCACAAGTGCAAAAAGTTGTCGAATTGAGATCTCATTCTAAGTTTCTAACCAAGGATTTTTGTGATTTTGAAAGATCCAATACAGAAGAACCAAGAATAGAGGGTCCCCCTCCATTGTAAAATAAGCCATTGCCCTTTTTTGACCCTAACTGTCGGAATCCCAAGAGCGGACATTGTCGTTAATTTTTGACAGGGTTAATGCGTTTGCTATCAGCTGACCCAAGGATGATTTCATAGTTCCTATGTGGTGGAGATGATGGGATTGGTGCATGAATTTTCCTTCCTTTTCTGTTGCTGCATTTCACTCAAAGGGTTGAGGCAAAAGCTTGGGCTTAATATTACTTGCCCCAACTAACACTTAGACATTATTATTAATCTTTAATACTCAACACAATCCAACGTAAGCCTGTAAAGTAAAACAAATTCATAATCAAGCAAGGAATGCTCTGGAACCTTAACCATTCTGCCTCAAAAAAAACTTGAGATGTACTATAAATCGTTAATATATTAGGGAATTGCCACTTAGTGTTGGCATGGAATATGACATGCCTCTTCCACACTTTAAATCAGTTCACTCATGTTGACCTTAGGATGAGAAGTAATTGTTAGTATATTCATATATCGTACATTCATGGAGAAAATTTTCGATATATTTTCTGCTAACGCAAATATTTGACTTTGCTACACTTTGTTTATCGGTTCAAAGTCATCATATATCTTCTGCAAAAGTTGAATGAAATCTTGTTAAATATGCCTGTCCTTGGATCAAGAAAAAATATGTTCTGAAGGAGACGCGTTTACAGATTTCTTATAAGAAACAAACACTTGACTTCAGCCACCTCCACCAACTAAGATTCCACCACTTATCCAGAGATTCAACCCGACTACCCATCTTGGCACATAAATTCATATTAACATAGGCACTAGTCGTGGAATAAGCACGACAAAATATAGTGCAACCAGGTATAGAACTAGCAAGATCGTATCAGCATATTTTTGTATTGGTGGGAGGTAGTAGGTGTGAAATTGAGTCGAGGTACGCGCAAGAAAAATGGCTGGATGACCACTAAGTATCAAAAAAGAAACAAAAAAAGATCGTGTCAGCATATAGCTGTATGCTGATCTACTTGTCTGATACTGAAGAAGCATTAACACACAGTTTGACTAAGTCTCAAAATGTCCATCAGCAATCTATTGACAGAAGTCTTTATTTCATCTGGTATTACTAACTGGGGAGGAACTGATTCCAGCGCGTACAGAGTAATAACCCGCATTACTACAGGCAAGTGTAAATTGTCCATATCGCGGTTCCAAACACTCTGATTCACAAACTTGCATGACGCTTTTAAGGCACATTTGCTGCATACCTGAAGTGAACACATAACATTTCAGATAATGAGAGGAATAGGGAAGAAGGGGGGAGGAAATTTGAGAATGTCCTCAGAAAAAGAGGATTCAGCATCTTGTTTGATCTTAGGGAGCAGAGAAGGGAAGTTTAGCCTGTTTGGTCAACTTTCTCCAAGGTCAAAAGTGTTTTTCCCCAAATATAAGTGCTTTTTTTAAATTGACGTGTTTGGCCAAGCTTTAAGAGAAGAGAAAGTGCTTTTGAGTAGGAACAAAAGTTGTTTTTGAGAAGCTGCAAAATGTAGCTTCTCTCCAAAAGTACCTTTTTGGAAAGCACTTTTGAGAAAATATACTTAGAAGCACTTTTAAAAGCTTACCAGACACTAATTATTGCTCAGAAGTGTTTGTCAAATTAATTAGCCAAACACAAACTACTTCTCACCAAAGTACTCTTTTGAAAAGCACTTTTGATAAAACCACTTTTCAAGATAAGTTGATTTTAGAAGCTTGGCCAAACCGGTAAGTTTCCTAAGAGCAAAAGAGACTCACATTATCTTCTTGAATTCTGAAATATGCACGCAACCTCTTAGCAGAAAAAACAGTCTTCTTTGCGATAGAAGGGCAACCAAAAAGGGCCACCTTTTTCAAGTCACTGCCAGACAACCATCTGAACAACCAAGTTTAATAGATTGAGGAGCTGAATAAAGAAAGTGTTTAAACTTAACGAAGCACAAAAGTTTAGCCCTAAATCGCCTATCACCTCTAATAAGTTTCTAGGTAAACATCGGATGCTTTGAGGGGGAAAATTGTATCCCAGTTTAATTTTTTTAAATGAAAACTTTTCAGGCAGGTTGGGTTTTAATTTAATCGTGAATTAAAAATGTGGCAAGCTTAGAAAATGACACGTGGCTATTCTAAAGACCAAATTTGACCCAGGCTGGTCCGTAAGTTTGAGGGGTATGTTTGAGCCCAAAAAAACGTTAAGGGTATTTTTAGACTAAAAGGTTAACATAGGGTATATGTGAGTCATTTTCATAACGTTAGGGGGGTATTTTTAGCCCTTTTCCGTTTCGAGTTTGAACCCCCCAAAAAATGACCATAGTGTTTCGTCAGTAACATACGCTCACATCATCGGCGATTCGACAAGTAATGTCAAACTTCTTCCTAGGCAAAAAGTTTGAATCTTTAAAGCGCTTCATTGTATAAATGTGTAACAAACATTACCATATCAGGTGAAAGCTCTTTGTACAACGTATGATCCTCCATAGTCAACGCTGCTGACTTTCTTGATTTACCCTCTTATTATCCTCCTCATTCACAAGCAATTCATGTAAATTTTTACTCTTCCCTCATTTCTTACTCTTTCCCTCATTTTCCGACAACCCAGTACCAATTCTAACCTCCTCCCAAATATTAGCTTTTTCATTTTTCCTTTTCTCCATTATCATGTACATTATCAGTTCCAAAACTATTAGCTTCTATGTTTGCATAAGGCTCAAAGCAAGTAATATCAAACTTCTTCCTAGGCAAAAAGTTTGAATCTTTAAAATACCCTTCTTTATTTAAATGTATCACAAACATCACCATATCAGGTGAAAGCTCTTTGAACACTGTATGATCATCCATAGTCAACGGCGTTGACTTTCTTGATTTTACCCTCTTATTATCCTCCTCATTCATAAAAAAATTCATGTAATTTCTGGCTCTTTCCCTCATTTTCCGACACCCCATTACTATTTCTAGCCTCCTCCTTACTATTAGCATAGACAAATACTTTATGTTTTTTTCAATAATTAGCATACAGAATTGTAGCAATCTTCTAGCAACATTGGAGGGCAGGCATATGGTGGATGAAGATACAGACAGAATTCTTTGGGGCAAAGCAAAGGATGGACTGTAAAGGAGAGTTATAACTACTGGAGCTCTCAAAATGGCATTCTTGAGGAATGGCCTTGGAAACATGCCTGGAGAACTAGGCAGCCTCTCAAAGTATCCTGGTTCACTTGGACTGCTTTTAGAGAATCCTGCCTAACACAGACAATCTCAAGAAGAAAGGAATAATTCTTATCAATAGATGTTTAATGTGTGGGCAGGACAATGAAACAGTAAACCATCTATTTATTTACGCTGTCCTGCAGCAGCTGACCTTGGCATTTGTTCTACTCCCAACTGGGCTTCACTAGGTAATGCCCTTATCCATGAAAGATGCCTATGCAAGCTGGTCACTGTCGAGAGTTGGAAAAACCATCAAAAGAATCTGGAGAATGATCCCTACAGTTATTTTTTGGTGTCTCCGGAAGGAGAGAAATAGCAGATGCTTTGATGGAATCTCAACTCCTATTAGTACTCTCAAGGCTAGATGTTTAGAGTGCTTATTTAGTTGGCATTTTCTTACCCCTTTAAACAGTGTGGATACGTTTTTGGATTTTGTTAGTTCCCTGTCTTTACCTTAGCTTAGTACAATAGGCAGGATTCCTTTTGGCTGTTTTACAGGTTTTAGTCTAAGTTTGCTTCCTGTTTTGTTTGAAGCAGCTTCTTTTGCCCACCTGTAACCTTACATCTTCTTGATGCTTTACTAATGACATTTGATTACTTTATCAAAAAAAAAAAATTAGCATACTGAATTCTATCAAAAATGTCATTATCGAAAGATTTTGGCAGACCAACAAAACACAAATTAGACTAAGAAAACTCAACCAATTAAACTATAACAACCTGAAATATTGGGCCTTGGCCCATCTAAGTTACTTAGGTGTTAAGTCTTGGCCCATACTACTTCAATCATAAGCTATTTATTACCCACTTCTCGAGTACCTACTTGATAACTTAAAAAAAAAAAAAAAAAGGCAGAGAAGCATCAGCATAGTTCCAAGAAGAAGGGGAAAAAAAAAAAAACAAGAGCTACAGGGAAAGGAAGTGAAGAAAAGAAGCTAGAGACTTAGAACCAGATAAGAAAAATTCAAGATCCAACTAGTTTTTCCATTCTTGACTTTGTGCAAGTAAGTTCTTTCATCACTAAATTCATCCTTTTGTTGGGTAGGGAGCAATAACAACTAAGATTTAGAATCAAATAAATTGAAATTCTCTTCTAGAGTTCTAAATTTGGGGAATAAAACTGAAAAACCTGCTGTTGGTATGCTCAGGCCAGACAGAGAATAGCAGTAGCTAGAAATCAAAATTTAGTATCCTGATGAGCATAGGTTAATTGGGGGAAATTGGCAGCTGATAAGCCCACATGTGACTCGAATATTGCTTTATATATTTTAGATAACTGATACTTCAAGGAGACAATTGTCGGAAGCGAATTGGAGTTATTTGGCAAGAGTACACTGAGTGATAATTCCTTCATAGTTGATTTTCTTTTTCTGTAGCATGTTTTAAATTCGTTTTCTTGCATAGAATTGGTCGTCTAACGAAAGAGATTATTTGCACGCGGACAAGCAACAACATGACCTTATATATAAAAACACATCAATTCACTTTTACACACCGGATGTTCTTGAACTATGCCATTTATGAGTTGTTATATATTCTTTTTTTATAAGGATGAGTTGATATATCTTCGCTGGATTTAAATTCTTGACACGGAAAGAATATATTTGTATTATGAAAAAGGAACTTTCGGAAGAACCTTTGCTGTAGTCCCGTTATCTAACGTCGGGATCGCAGACTCGGTGCACCTTGTAAGTGAACTCGTATTGTACAAAGGCCCTTTAGAGTGAACTGGGCGACGGGGTAGTCAGACGGCTATGGTAATGTCACGCCCCAAACCTGGGCCTGGACGTAACACGGCACCGTTTTGACGATCGTACGTGACCGAGCGAACCATCGTTGATCGAATCAACATGTGATATCAACACATAACTAATTGGAAACAACTAAAACACGCCGATTATACTAAAGGTCACCGAAAATCATAACGCGGAAATACTTAGACAATCCGAAATACCGAAAGTAGCCTAACATGGCTAAAACCAAAAAACGATCGAACAATCGCCAACAAGTGCAACATAATAAATATACGTCTCGAATCAGGTGTATGACCCCCCTCGAAGAGTACTTAATAATTAAGCCGTTCAAACCGAATCAGCTAGATAGATAACAACGCCCCGAAGGAATGCGGGGCTCACCAATAGCCGATACGTGCACTCCCAAAGGGCCGAGTCGTCAACTCGTATATCGTTGTCGCATCGCGAGATGCAGCCCCTGCAATAAAAAGGGACATCGGCACATTTGAATTGTACCGGTATGTAAAGCCAACCGAAGCAATAAAATACCGAAACCGAAACCGAAACTCGATAATCGTAATCGTAATAGCGGGGAAGTAGAGATATGAATACTCCGCTCTATATCTCGAATCATCCGTATTATCCGTGTTTGTATATGCGGGGCCTCCCGACCAATAACAACGCTTGGCCATGGCCTCGGCCTAGTAGTGCGCCACCAACGGCTCTCGGCCTACGTATACGTATACACAAGATCGTGCCGTGCCCTCGCAAAATCACATATGTATAATTATGGTTAATTAATAAGACTCGAGACCATAACAACAATGAACAATGCCAACCGAAATGTATACATCTTTGGACTAAATTGAAAACATTCGACCGTTTCGAGCATACCGAATTTTCTAGGACCGAGACTCGTGGTAACAATACATAAGTCTATAAAGATTACGTGTTGAGTTCATGATATTCAAATTGATAACCATGAACGATTCTCGTAATCGCAACCCTAAGATAACGGTTCTCTACAACATATCATAAAACCAGGGCTAAACCGTATTCGAGTCAAATTAACCGACAAGTATGAAGAATGAGGCGTAGGAGAATCATGAACATTCCCTAACGTAGATAGTTAGCCTCACATACCTTAATTCTGACCTTTGAGCGTAATACAATGTTCGTCAACCTTTTCAACTTTGATCTATATCAATACAAGTCAAAGGATTCTATATTAGCAATAATATTCATGCTTTTGGTCATCTAAGCATTTTATCAAACACTTAGTGGGCATGAAGCTCCATAATCTCCATTAATGGTGATTTCTTCACCCAATTCCCATTCTATTACTTCTAGGTGATTCTACAATCTCAATTAGGTGTAATCAACATCATTCTTCATCACCCACATGAATACAACAATCCCAAATCAACAAATCAAAACTCAGCATAATTCATATAATTTCCTTTATCAAACCCATTTGTTATTCTCCCAAGAATTCATCAATTCTCAACTATAAATGATTTGAGAGTAGGAATATTACCTTTTATGAGCATCCACCACGAAATCAACACCCCAAGTTTGATTTGTAGCTTAGAACGACATAAGAACTTGTACTACACTTTATCCTTCCGAGCCTTGGGATTCGGGGCCTTCAACTTGGTTGATTCTCTACTTTCTCTCTCTAATTCTCCTCTCTCTCTCCCTTTCTCTCTCTAAAATCTGAAAATATGGAGGAAATGGGGCTGTTAGGGTTAACATTTCCCTTAAATACCAAGGGAAATGGGTTTGACCCAACTTGAAATCGGGTTGGGACCTTTCGTCTTAAAACGTCCATATCTCCCTATCCCGATGTCACCTATGATCCCACGACCTATGGTTGGAAAGATATTTCAATTATCTACAACTTTTGTTCTTTGAGTTTTCCCAAATTCCCAATTTATGATAGGGTTATGGCCTCCCGAAGTCAGGTGACCCGAAACGTATATACGGACCAAGATACGGTCGGCATGGTCCCGTAACACAAGGTACGGACCGTAACTTTGTACCGTACCTTGGTGAAAATTTCCGCCGAGCTTCCGGAAATTTTTGGGACGTTACGCGTCCACTGTTACGGCCCGTAACACGAGTTACGGTCCGTAACGTCACCGTTACGCCAGGCAGAATTTCCAGCGAACATGCTTCAGTAAAATGGGCATAACTTTTTGCACGGATGTCCGTTTGACCCCCGCAAGATACCGTTGGAAAGGTATTTCAAAGATCTACAATTTTAAATCAAGGAAGTTTTCCCAAATTCATAACAGATTTTCACGAAAGTTGGCTGGAAGGCAGACGTATCAAAAACTTAACGCCGATTCGATAGGATTTCAAGTGCCTTACTATTAGCCATATTGAGACGATCATATCTCCTTGCTCCGATCTCTGATTGGCTTGGTCTTTATATCGTTAGAAAGGTATTTCCACATACTACGAATTCATTAGGGGTAATTTCCCAAATTCCAAACCGATTAAGGAGTTATCGCCCGAAATAGGCCTATCAACCATTTTCGCAAAACGTTCAAACCTTCGGTGTTTCCACTAGAACTCTAATGATATGAGCTTAAACTCGGTTCCAAGATGCGGGGGTGTTACAATATCTCCCCTTGGGATCATTCGTCCTCGAATGATGGGTCATGGTTAACAATATGGCCGGACATAGCTTGACATACATGAACATGAAGGAAACACGACAGAAATACGGAGACTCGAACTACGACTATTCATATCTCATAATAACCCTCCCAAGTCTTCAATTACCTCACCTGGACTTACCGGCGATTTATGCATCCCCCCCTGCACCAAGGCTAGTATCTTATACTTATAAATTCTTCTTTTGATGGGATCTAATTAACTTTCCTTATCTTCCGTAATTCCTTTGTACTCTATAACATTTATGAATCTTTCGACTCCGTCCGAGCAATTTCTACGGAGAAAAAAACTAAATTTACTTACATGAACGGGTTGCCCCGTATTAATAACTCGGCATACTCCATCTTTTAACGACTTAACTCTGCTTTCACGCTCGTAAATCTTAGGACAAACCCCTTTTTTTTTTTTTTTTTTTTTTAACAACTCTTAAAGGTTATTCTTCTGTAGTTTGCTGTCTTACGACTTAGCTGATTTCTTCTTCCACTAGTCACTCTACTCTGAACTTAACTTAAGCCCTTAGTTTCTAACACACATATTCGGATGTATCTGAACTGTCACCCACTCAAGGTGTTCATCTGAATAGGAAAATCAAATCATATTTCTAATAGTTCTGCTGAAATTGCTAATGCATTGCATCTACTCAAAACTTACGTACTATTTTTCTGTCAATCACCTGCTAGCTTCATATTTTCTTATTCTGCTCTGAATAACCTAAGTTATTTCTAACTCTCCCTCATCATCTGACGCTATTCTATGGCTGTATACTATCTTTTCTGAACTATGGATCACACTTAAGAAACCTTTATCCATCTTATACGAAAGATACCCAAGCTTTCTATACACTTCAAAGTCATATCGATATATACCCATCCGGAATGAACACTTACTCACATAGCTTGTTAGAGGATCGTCACCTCTCTCCTTATTTCATAATAATAATTACTTCGAATTAACTTACGGCCGTCGTACTTCTAACTCGATCTCGACTAAACTTAAACAATTCTAAAATCATTCATATTCGTCCAACCTTCTTCCTCGGTATTCTTGTCTCAATCATACTATTACTTCTTTTACATATAAACTCGTCGTAATTTATCCACTCGCTTATCAACTCAGCCGATCTTCCAATATAATACTCCATTAAGATTGTCACCTCTTCCATATCATCTCTTAGTATCACAAGCCTTTCCAAATTATCCTAGCATTACTTTTTACCATATCGATATTGTCCCTCGTAATTACTATTACTATCAATTTTTTTTTACGATTAACTTTATTTCTCGAAGTCGGCTTGCAACTTGGTCAAATCCTATCATTATCGTTGACACGACCTTTCAGAGACATACTACGAACTTATATCTCATTCTCCTTCTATTTCTAGAAAAATTTTGGCAGGGTTTCCTCTATATTTCTTACTATCCCAAACTCGTACGCAGAAATACCAACAATGCCTCACAAGGCCAATATATATAAATATATGTCATATCATATCATAGCCACACGGGCTCCCAATTTCAACAACAAGTATAAAAATGATGAACTTACCTCATATGTCCAACTCAAACCGTACCCGTTATACTTTCCGTTTATTTTCCTTCAATCTTTAGCTGAGATGGAGCGGGTCCCGACGACCTCCGCAGTGTTCGCCACCACTTCCTTGAGATCCTCCATGATTTACCTTTTTCCCGTTGACTTAGCTCCTTTTTCTAATTTCTCTCGATATCCTCTCCCCGTTGTATTTCATTCTCAAGAACATCATTATCATTCAACATACTATTCATTCCACCACACCCTTCTCGGGCAACTTACATTGTATTCCACTTTCAATAGCACTTGAAATCTCATTCGTTACCGCAAATACCGCACGGTGTACTCCCATGGGTAAACATCCTTAGTTGAACCTTGAGTTACCGTTCATCTTCTCGCGCATTCGAAACGTACGTAATTGGGAAGAGAAGTTACTTATTGCTCTAAGTCATGGCACGATCTAGAGTATGGAAAGAAGTGAAACAA
The DNA here is from genome assembly GCF_029784015.1 of Lycium ferocissimum. Taxonomy (NCBI): domain Eukaryota; kingdom Viridiplantae; phylum Streptophyta; class Magnoliopsida; order Solanales; family Solanaceae; genus Lycium; species Lycium ferocissimum. Next base: position 45,550,427 of record NC_081345.1, on the reverse strand, counting down.
AACTTCGAATGTCTTGGTGGTCAATCGTTTATATGTGTGGGCCCTCACACACATAAAGAGACCCCACCGGACACCTACCATAGACTCCCCAAGACACTCTGAACCCACCGCTTCGATACCAAAGTTTTCCCTTTGTCACGCCCCGAACTCCGGGCTCCGGACGTAACACGGCACCCGGTGCTCGATCGTACGTGACCGAGCGAACTATCTCACCGTCGAATCAACATGTGATATCAAAACATAACTAATTTATAAAATAAACATACGCCGATTATACTAAAAGCCTCACCGAAATATCATAACGCGGAAATACTTAGACAATCTCGAACATATCCGAAAGTAGCCAACATGGCTAAACCAAACAATCGAACGACCGCCAAACAAGGCTAACATAATAAATTCGATCGTCGAATCGTGTTCATGAAGCCTCTAAGAGTACGAATACGTAGCCGCCTATAAACTCGAACCGACCGGATAACTAACAACGCCCGGCGGAACGCGGTCACCGCACCGATACGTGCACCCCAAAGAATCGAGTCGTCAACCCGTATATCGTTGTTCGCATCGCGAGACGCAAAGCCCTCAAGCAATAAAAGGACATCAAGACTTGAATCGTACTTCGGCCGTAAAGCAACCGAAGCAATAAAATACCGAAACCGAAATCGAAATCGATAATCGAGAATCGTAATAGCAAGAGAGCAGAGATACGAATACTCCCTCGCTCTATATCTCGAATCATCCGTATTATCCGTGTTTGTATATGCGGGGGCCTCGGCCGATAATAAATGCACGCTATGGCCTCGGCCTAGTAGTGCGTCACCAATGGCCTCGGCCATGTATACGTATACGTGCGTACGCGCTCGCGCCTCGGGCAAAATCACATATGTATAATTATGGTTAATTAATAAGGATCGAGACCATAACAACAATGAACAATCGCCGACCGAAATAGACATGCCGGGACTAAATTCAAAACACCGACCGTTTCGAGCATACCGAATTTCTGGTACCGAGACTCACGTGGTAACAATACATAAGTCTATAAAGATTACGTGTTGAGTTCATGATATTCAAATTGATAACCATGAACGATTCTCAGAATCGCAACCCAGAAGATAACAGCCTTCTACAACATATCATAAAACCAGGGCTAACTCGTATTCCGAGTCAAATTACCGACAGTATGAAGAATTGAGGCGTAGGAGAATCACGAACATTCCCTAACGTAGATAGTTAGCCTCGCATACCTTAATTCCGGCCTTTGAGCGTAATACAATGTTCGTCAACCTTTTCAACTTTGATCTATATCAATACAAGTCAAAGGGATTCTATATTAGCAATAATATTCATGCTTTGGTCATCTAAGCATTTTATCAAACACTTAGTGGGCATGAAGCTCCATAATCTCCATTAATGGTGATTTCTTCACCCAATTCCCATTCTATTACTTCTAGGTGATTCTACTGATCTCGATTAGGTGTAATCAACATCATTCTTCATCACCCAGCATGAATACAACAATCCCAAATCAACAAATCCAAAACTCTAGCATAATTCATATAATTTCCTTTATCAAACCCATTTGTTATTCTCCCGTTAATTCATCAATTCTCAACTATAAATGATTTGAGTAGGAATATTACCTTTTATGAGCATCCTTACCACGAAATCAACACCCCAAGTTTGATTTGTAGCAGCTTAGAAACGACGGCAAGAACTTGTACTACACTTTATCCTTCACGAGCCTTGGGATTCGGGGCCTTCAACTGGTTGATTCTCTACTTTCTCTCTCTAATTCTCCTCTCTCTCCCTTTCTCTCTCTCTCTAAAATCTGAAAATATGGAGGAAATGGTCATAGCTCAGGGTTAACATTTCCCTTAAATACCAAGGGGAAATGGGTTTGACCCAACTTGAAATCGGGTTGGGACCTTTTGTCTTAAAACGTCCATATCTCCCTATCCCGTGTCACACCATGATCCCACGACCTATGGTTGGAAAGATATTTCAATTATCTACAACTTTTGTTCTTTGAGTTTTCCCAAATTCCCAATTTATGATAGGGTTATGGCCTCCGAAGTCAGGTGACCCGAAACGTATATACGGACCAAGATACGGTCACCGTTACGGTCCGTAACACAAGGTACGGACCGTAACTTTGTACCGTACCTTGGTGAAAATTTCCAGTGAGCTTCGGAAATTTTGGGACGTTACGGATCCACTGTTACGGCCCGTAACACGAGTTACGGTCCGTAACGTCACCGTTACGCCAGGCAGAATTTCCAAGCGAACATGCTTCAGTAAAATGGGCATAACTTTTTGCACAGATGTCCGTTTGACCCCCGCAAGATACCGTTGGAAAGGTATTTCAAAGATCTACAATTTTCATCAAGGAAGTTTTCCCAAATTCATAACAGATTTTCACGAAAGTTGGCTGGAAGGCAGACGTATCAAAAACTTAGCCGATTCGATAGGATTTCAAGTGCCTTACTATTAGCCATATTGAGACGATCATATCTCCTTGCTCCGATCTCTCGATTGGCTTGGTCTTTATATCGTTAGAAAGGTATTTCCACATACTACGAATTCATTAGGGGTAATTTCCCAAATTCCAAACCGATTAAGGAGTTATCGCTGCCCGAAATAGGCACATCAACCATTTTCGCAAAACGTTCAAACCTTCGGTGTTTCCACTTAGAACTCAATGATATGAGCTTAAACTCAGTTCCAAGATGCGGGGTGTTACAGGTAAATCCATAGTGTCAGAACGTATATTTCGATATTGGCATAGGGACCTCCCAATAAATAAGAACGTGATTATTTAACTAGTTTAAACATAGTTTTCATAGATGTATTGTTCTGTTGGTTTAAAGGAGATATCTTTTGATGATTTTATATGTTGCATGATTTCTTAAACATATGCTTGTCCCAAATAAAACGCTATGATTGATATTATTACTCACTCAGTCGGTGTGGTGACCCCGGCTCCCTTGTTTTAATTTCCTACGGATAACTTAGCCGAGGGTGACATTCGACTCGGACGGAGCGATAGACGGAAGGCGACAACGAATCTAGTAAGCCCCGCACTTGTTTCGCGTGGGCCTTCGTATTTGCTGACTACTATAGTATATTAGTTTTTTTTTTTTCAAATCCTAGAGTTTTGCTCCTTAAGTCGGCCTTGTATATCTTATTTTGGCTCGTGTTAGTAAAGTATAGCTTGGGACTTATAAGTTTTGCGAAAGCCCATGGCTTGGGATTCTGATGCTCTATAAAACTTAATATGTTAGTATTGTAGCTTGTTGGATTACTTTACTGGGTGTTGACAGGTTTTGATTTATGGATTTTCTCCCGGTACAGAGGAAACTCTGCCGAAATTTTTACTAACAAGAAATGATTCAGGCTTGCTCGGTTGGCTTAGGCTAACTGAGCACCGGTCATGACCTAGGTGGGTGGGTCGTGACATAAACATAACACACAAAAAACCAATAGCAATCAATATGAAAATGTGCGAATATAACGAAAGTTGGATCCTTACTTAGCAATCTCTTGGTAATCTCTACCAAAGCGCTCAAATTTGCATACTTAACAAAATCGCGAGCATAACTATTCTGAAAGCAAGTAATATCAAACTTCTTCTAGGCAAAAAGTTTGAATCTTAAAAATACCCTTCATGGTATAAATGCTTCACAAACATCACCATATCAGGTGAAAGCTCTTTGTACACCATATGATCCTCCATAGTCAATCGCGTTGACTTTCTTGATTTAACCCTCTGATCCTCCTCATTCACAAATAACTCATGTAATTTCTTACTCTTCCCCTCATTTTCCGATACCCCATTACCATTTCTAGCCTCCTCCTTACTATTAGCACAGACAAGTACTTGATGTTTCTTCAATAATTAGCAAACTGAATTCTATCAAAAATGTAATTATTGAAAGATTTTGGCAGACCAACAAAACACAAATTAGACTAATAAACCTCAACCAATAAACATAACACACAAAAATCTAATAGCAATCAATATGAAAATGCGCGAATATAACTAAAATTTGATCCTTACTTAGCAATCTCCTGGTGATCTCTACCAAACTGCTCAGCTGCATAGTTAACAAAATCGCGAGCATAGCTATTCTCGAAACAAGTAATATCAAACTTCTTCCTAGGCAAAAAGTTTGAATCTTTAAAATACCTTCTTTATATAAATGTGTCACAAACATCACCATATCAGGTGATAGCTCTTTGTACACTGTATGATCATCCATAGTCAACGGCATTGACTTTCTTGATTTTACCCTTTTATCCTCATTCACAAACAATTCATGAAATTTTTTACTCTTCTCCTCATTTTACGATACGCCATTACCATTTCTAGCCTCCTCCTTTCTATTAGCATAGACAATTACTTTATGTTTTTTCAATAATTAGCATACTGAATTCTATCAAAAATGTAATTATTGAAAGATTTTGGCCGACCAATAAAACACTAATTAGACTAAAAAACGTAACGTGGAGAAAATAATCGCAATCAATATAAAAACGGATGAATATAACTAAAGCTGGATCCTTACTTAGCAATCTCTTGGTGATCTCTACCAAACTGCTCAGCTGCATACTTCACAAAATTGCAAGCATAGCTATTCTCAAAGCAAGTAATATCAAACTTCTTCCTAGGCAAAAAGTTTGAATCTTTAAAATACCCTTCTTCATATAAATGCTTCACAAACATCGCCATATCAGGTGAAAGTTCTTTGTAAACTGTATGATCATCCATAGTCAACGGCGTTGACTTTCTTGATTTAACCCTCTGATCCTCCTCATTCACAAATAACTCATGTAATTTCTTACTCTTCCCCTCATTTTCCAATACCCCATTACCATTTCTAGCCTCCTCCTTACTTTTAGCATAGACAAATACTTTATGTTTTTTCAATAATTAGCATACTGAATTCTATCAAAAATGTCATTATCGAAAGATTTTGGCAGACCAACAAAACACAAATTAGACTAATAAACCTCAACCAATAAACATAACACACAAAAAACTAATAGCAATCAATATGAAAATGCGCGAATATAACTAAAATTTGATCCTTACTTAGCAATCTCCTGGTGATCTCTACCAAACTGCTCAGCTGCATACTTCACAAAATCGCGACCATAACTATTCTCAAAGCAAGTAATATCAAACTTCTTCCTAGGCAAAAAGTTTGCATCTTTAAAATACCCTTCTTTATATAAATGTGTCACAAACATCACCATATCAGGTGAAAGCTCTTTGTACACTGTATGATCATCCATAGTCAACGGCGTTGACTTTCTTGATTTCACCTCATTTACAAATAATTCATGTAATTTTTTACTCTTTACCTCATTTTCCAACACCCCATTTTCCTTCCTATTAGCCTTTTCATTTTTTCTCTTTTCCTGCAAAATCCTAACTTCATCCTCTAACTTTCTTAATCTACACTTTAGTCCCTTGTTTTCACTTTCATTGTCAGTTTCATCCTCACTTTCTGATTGTTCAGATTTTTCTAATAGACCAACAGATTCTTGAAAGAAAATACTCAATGGTTTCTTTGTTTTTTTCTTTTCTGAACTTGTTGGTTCTTTTTGTAACTGAGTTGAAACTGAAAAAGGTCTTAAAAAAGATTGTGAAAAGTGTGTAATTTGATATGGGGTTGAAGAGTTTAAGCATGTTGATGATATTATTGGGTTTAAGGCAAGTTTATGGAGTTGAAAATTTGTTAGAAAATGTAAAGATTGAATTTTTTTTAGGTGTATCATTGGTGGTTTTTTTTTTTTTTTTTTTTTGGTTATTTGGTGAATGGATTTTGGATGAGTGTATTGAGGGATGCCATTAGAGGGGTTTTAGGGGTTTTGCAGCAATACATCTAAGGGTGATGACTGTAATTTGTATTGTGTTGGGCCAAAAACAAAAGTGAATCGGGTTCCTTATTGGGCTAAATTCTGTAATTTGCACTTTTGTTCTATTTTGGGCTGATATTTAATTTTTGTTTCATGGGACATTTTAGAATCATAATCATAATATCTTAAAAAATTTATGTCTATAAGTTCGGTTTTGAAGGGTAAAAATTGAAGACCAACCTATTTGAAGGGAAATCGTGCAATTAAATACGATTGAGTTGGGCTGAGAATTTTGTAACCGATCTGTATTAATGGGGTAAAGTTCACAAATAATCAATTTTAACACTGTCGCTTAAATTGTGCCTGTTTTTTTTTTTTTTTTGTACGTGCACCTATTTTGGACGATGTAAAAGTTGATCTTAATAAAGTCTACTCCATACACAAAATATCTGAAGTTTTCATATGATTGAAATTTAGGCACATATAGTTTAGTCATTTTTGTTTGAATAAATTGAGTTATTTTTGCTTGAACTTCAATTTGAAGTTTCCGTCATATTTATCCCACTTTTATCTGACTTCCACCCTTTTTTGCTTGAGAATTTCAATATTTTTTTCTTACTTCAATCATTTTTATCCAAACTTCATGCACTTATAGCTGAAGTTCAAGCAAAAGTAGTTTATTTGGGATAAAATTTACTCCCTCCGTTTTAATTTATATGAATCCATTTATTTGTAAAAGCGCGACATTTAAGAAAAGTGAAAACTTTTGAAACTTGTGGTTCAAAATAAGTCTTGAATATTTGTGTGGTATAAATCATTTCATAAAGTGAATTTGTTTAAATTAGGAAAGAGATCATTCGTTTTGGCGTAGGAACCTAAAAAGGAAATAGGTTCATATAAATTGAAACAGAGGGAGTATATTTTATTCGGCCGAAGAGATAAATTTATACCTTCAACCAAACAAATTATAAATTTTATCCCAAACTTAATCTTAAATGACCCATCTTATCTTATCAAACTCGGTACTATTTTATCCCATCTCCCAAATGAAATAAATTAATTCTGAAACTATAATTTCAGGACTATAATTCGGGAATAACTTAATCCGGGTATCACATGGCCCCTTTTTTTGTCATTTTATCAGATTTTAATAGTATTTTATCAGCCTAACTTTCCTATTCAATACTCAAAGACCAAATTCCAACTGGAGGAGAAAAAAATCAATTCTCCTCCAATTTCATCAATCCAAATGGGAACCTATTTTTGTATTCCCTTTTTCACAATTCTCATCCAATTAATGGCTACTACTGTAAAACCCCAGCCCATATGTCCTGGAACTGATCCTACACTTAATTATCTTCCGGTCATTGGAATTGTTAGTCATCCTGGTGATGGAGCTTCAGGCCGCCTGAATAATGCTAGTGATGTCTCTTACATAGCTGCTTCTTATGTCAAGTTAGCTGAAATGGCTGGTGCTAGAGTTATTCCACTTGTATATACTGAGCCTCCTGAAGTTCTCAATCAAGTAAATATTATACTTTCTTGCTTTAATTCAGCTTTACTTTAGACCCTGAGTGTGTTTGGTATTGATGGAAAATGTTTTCCAAGAAAATATTTTTTTTTCTAGGAAAATAAGTGACTTTCCTACTCATTTTCTCGTGTTTGGTAGGAAGTTGGAAAATGTCATTTTAAGAGCATTTGCATATTCAAAGTGAAGTTTTTGAATATAGAGTGCACCTTCTGGTGGCAGGGAGGGGGTAGGGGTAGAGTTGGGGTGAGGGGGTAGTTGAGGTGTAGGTCAGGGTGGGGGTGAGTGGGATTTGGGGTAGGGGGTGTGTGGGGATTTGGGGGTGGGGTGGGTAGGTAGTTAGGTGGTTAATGTAGATTCTATAATCCTAACTAACTTTCTTATTCAATGCTGTAAAATCCCAATTGAATTTCCCTAGCTGTTTTGTGATCGATCCTACACTTAATTATCGGCCGGTCATCGGAATTGTTAGTCATCCTGGTGACGGAGCTTCAGGCCGCCTCAATAACGCTAGTGATGTCTCTTACATAGCTGCTTCTTATGTCAAGTTTGCTGAAATGGCTGGTGCTATAGTTATTCCGATTGTATATACTGAGCCTCCTGAAGTTCTCAATCACGTAAAATATTATACTTCACCCCTTTAATTCAACTTTACTTTGTATTATGTATGAATTCGGACGACCCATTAGCTTTTGATTAGACCCTTGGTATGACGGAAAATGTTTTCCAAGATTTTTTTTTCTAGGAAAGTAAGTAATTTTTCTACTCATTTCCTTGTGTTTGGTATGTAAGTTGGAAAATGTCATTTTAAGAGCATTTGCATATTCGAAGCAAAACACTATGGGTTTTTTAATACAGAGTGCAACTTTTGGTGGTGGGGGATTGGGGGTTGGTGGAATTGGGGTAGGGATGGGGCGGGAGTATTGATTTGGTTGGGGAGTGGGGCGGGGGTAGGGTCGTGGAGGGGTTGGGGTATGGGTTGAGGCGGCGTGGGGGTAGGTGGGGTTTGGGGTATGATGGGTGGGGGGGAGGCTTAGGGTGGGGGTATGGTGGTGGCTAGGGGTGGGAGGTAGGTGGTGGCTAGGGGTGGGGTAGGTGGTGGTTAGGGGTGGGGTGTAGGGTGGTGGGTAGGCAGGTAGGTGATTAACATAGAGAAGCTCATTTCACATCCGTTGACCCTATAGATTCTCAAAAACCAGGAGAAAACCAATTCTCCTCCAGTTTCATCATTCACCATACGGTATCAATCCAAATGGGGACCTACTTTTGGATTTCCTTTTTCACAATTGAATCCCAATTGAATTTCCTTACCTGTCCTGCAACGGATCCTCCACTTAATTACCGGCCGGTCATCGGGATTGTTAGTCATCGCGGTGATGGAGCTTCCGGTTGCCTCAATAATGCTAGTGATGTCTCTTACATTGCTGCTTCTTATGTCAAGTTTGCTGAAATGGCTGGTGCTAGAGTTATTCCTCTTAGATATACTGAGCCTCCTGAGATTCTCAATCAAGTAAATATTATACCTCTTCCTTTCCCTTTAATTCAGCCTTACCTAGTAATATGGAAATTCAATTTTAGCATAGGGTGGAGCTGGTGTGTTTGATATGACAGAAAATGTTTTCCAAGAAAATATTTTCTAGGAAAATAAGTGATTTTCCTACTCATTTTCTTGTGTTTGGTACGCAAGTTGGAAAATCTCGTTGTAAGAGCATTTGCATATTCAAAGCAAAACACTATGAGGTTTTTGAATACAGAGTGCAACTTCTGGTGGTGGGGCGGGGTTAGGGGTAGAGTTGGGGTATGGGTTTAGGCGGGGGTGGGGGTGGGGGGTAGATGGGGTTGGGGAGTGGGGTGGGAGGTGGGGTGGTGTAGGGGGTAGGGTGGTGGGTAGGCAGGTAGGTGGTACAAGCTCATTTCACATAGTTGACCCTGCAGATTCTATCATCCTAACTAATCTTCGTATTCAATACTCAAAAACCAGGAGAAAACCAATTCTCCTTCAGTTTCATCATTCATCATACTGTATCAATCCAAATGGGGACCTACTTTTGGATTTCCTTTTTTACAATTCTCATCTAATTAATGGCTACTACTGTAAAATCCCAATTGAATTTCCCTACCTGTCCTGCGACTGATTCTTCACTTAATTATCGGCCGGTCATCGGAATTGTTAGTCATCCCGGTGACGGAGCTTCTGGTTGCCTCAATAACGCCAGTGATGTCTCTTACATTGCTGCTTCTTATGTCAAGTTTGCTGAAATGGCTGGTGCTAGAGTTATTCCTCTTGTATATACTGAGCCTCCTGAAGTTCTCAATCAAGTAAATACTATACTTCCTCCCTTTAATTCAGCTTTACTTTAGACCCTGGGTGTGTTTGGTATTGACAGAAAATGTTTTCCCACTCATTTTCTTGTGTTTGGTATGTAAGTTGGAAAACGTCATTTTAAGTGCATTTGCATATTCAAAGTGAAGTTTTTGAATATAGAGTGCTAACTTCTGGCGGTGCGGGGGGGGGGGGGGGGGGGTAAGGGGTAGAGTTGGGGTGGGTGGGGTTTGGGGTAGGGGCGGGTGGGGGTGGTGGGTAGGTAGTTAGGTGGTTAACATAGATTCTATCATCCTAACAACATAGATTCTATCATCCTAACTAACTTTCGTATTCAATATTCAAAAACCAGGAGAAAACCAATTCCCCTCCAATTTCATCATTCATCATACTGTATCAATCCAAATGGGGACCCATTTTTGTATTGCCCTTTTCACAATTCTCATCCAATTAATGGCTACTACTGTAAAATCCCAATTGAATATCCCTACCTGTCCTGCGACTGATCCTACACTTAATTAGCGGCCGGTCATCGGAATTGTTAGTCATCCCGGTGACGGAGCTTCAGGCCGCCTAAATAATGCCAGTGATGTCTCTTACATTGCTGCTTCTTACGTCAAGTTTGCTGAAATGGCTGGTGCTAGAGTTATTCCTCTTGTATATACTGAGCCTCCTGAAATTCTCAATCAAGTAAATATTATACCTCTTCCTTTCCCTTTAATTCAGCTTTACTTAGTAATATGGAAATTCAATTTTAGCATAGGGTGGAGCTGGTGTGTTTGATATGACGGAAAATGTTTTCCAAGAAAATATTTTCTAGGAAAATAAGTGATTTTCCTACTCATTTTCTTGTGTTTGGTACGCAAGTCGGAAAACGTTGTTTTAAGCTATGTTGCTCGGACCACTTCACTTTTCTTTTTACCCGTGTTCGACACGACACGACACCGACTTTTGATGGATTCGTGTCGGATCTGGTCAAACGACATTGGATACTTTGACCAAATCCATGGACTATAAAAAATTATTTTTGTTTTTTATTTCTAGGCATAGTTTAGTTATTTTTCTTATAATTTTGAATTATTTTAGCCGAAAAATATAATCGGCACACGGATCCGTACCCGAATCTTAAAATTTAGATTATGCCGAATCAACCTGGGATCCGTACCCGTATTATATACACCGAGTCCGAGCAACATAGGTTTTAAGAGCATTTGCATATTCAAAGCGAGAATTTTTATCGAGGTTTTTGAATATCGAGTGCAACTTTTGATGGTGGGGGCGGGGTGGTGGGGGATTGGGGTGGGGGTTGGGTTTGGGTTGGGGTTGGGGGGGTTGGGTTGGGGTGCAGTGGCAGAGCCAGGATTTTAATTAAGGGGGTTCAAAAAATATAATGAAGTAGACAAACGAAGAAGTCAAGTGGGTTCAGTATCTATTATATATACATAAAAAATAATTTTCACTTTGTATATACAGTGTAATTTTTCGTCGAGGGGGTTCATCCCTTACTGGCTCCGCCCCTGGTGGGGTGGGGGTAGGGTGGTGGATAGGCAGGGGTAGGCAGGTAGGTGGTTCATACATCGCTGCTTCTTAAGCCAAATTTGCTGAAATGGCTGGTGCTAGAGTTATTCCTCTTATTCCGGAAATTCTCAATCAAGTAAATATTATACTTCCTTGCTTTAATTCAGCTTTACTTAGTATTACCTTCTAGTATGAAATGGGTCTGAATCAAGTGGAGCTAGTGTATTCGTATGAAATTTTCAATCAAGTAAATAATTTACCTCTTCAGTTTAATTCAGCCTTACTTACTACTCCCTCCGTCCCAATTTATGTAATGGTGTTTGACTGAGCATAGAATTAATTGAAAAAACAACTTTTGAAACTTAATTCCAAAACTACCATACATATTTGTGTGGCTATAAGTATCTCCTTAAGAGTAAAATGTGAAGTTCAAGTTAAATTGTTACTCTTTTCATTCCATTTTAACTGTCGCTTTAGCTCTTTTCACGGCAATTAAGAAAAACAATGTATAGTTTACAATGGTACCCCTATTTATTAGATGCTTTTTGAGAATTGAGTAGTATTAAAAAGAATTAATCCCTCCGTCCCAATGTATGTGATATAGTTTGACTAGCCACGGGGTTTAAGAAATAAAGGAAGACTTTTGAATTTTGTGGTCTAAAATAAGCCAAAGATATTTGGGTGGTTATAGATCCTCGTTAAGCGTAAAAGGTAAAGTTTAAAGTTAAATTGTTGTCAAGTAAGGAAATGTATCATTCTTTTTGGGACAGACTAAAGAGGAAAGTGTATCGCATAAATTGGGACACAGGGAGTACTACTTTAATGTAAGTGTACAGTTGGAAATAATTGCCAACTTTAGAGTCGAATTCCTAAAGTGACAATTATTTTGATCTAAAGCAACAGTTAAATGGGACGGCGGAAGTACTAAATATAGAAATGTGTCATTTGTTTTTGGACGGGCTAAAAAATAAAGAACGACATATAAATTGGGACAGAGGGCTTTAGCTTTTCAATTTCAGAAAAAAAAAAATTGGGACAGAGGGCTAGTATTTTTGGAAAATCGATTTTATACATCAGCATCAGGTATATGAGTCTGAATAGAGGGAATTGATACATAGGATTCATATAGCTGGTCACAACAAGTTTGGGATTTAGGAATAGTTGATTGATTGACTGATTGATCTTTTCACAAGTCTACTGTTAAATAAGTAAAGTTGCAGCTAAGTAAAAATAGTCTGACTATGATGAACTGTTTGAACATCCGCGTCTAGTATGAAATGGGTCTAATAGAGGGAATGGATACAAAGGATTCTTGGAGCTGATTTAACTAGTTTAAGGTTGAGACATAGTGATATGATTCGGGATACACGCAGCAGAATAATAAATAATTCCCCAAAAGAATTGAAGAACAAAAAGAATCTTAGACCCTGATTAACGTCTATGGTAACAATTTAATTTCGCTGAAATGGCGGTGCTAGAGTTATTCCCCTTGTATATGCCGAGCCTCCTGAATTTTAGGTAAAGTAAATACTACCTCCCTTCATCCCTTTTCATTTAGTATTTCATTGATCTAGTTAAGCCGTAATTCAATGATGTTTTCACAAGTTTATGGATAAATAAGTAGAATTTAATTCCATTTGCCTAAGTCTTGGTGGACGGGGTTCTTCTACCTGTGCAGAGATGCAAGTACCAAGGTTATTCAAACAAGTCATGGTTTTCATGTTTTCACAGGTTACAGTTTCCGTACTTATTTGGTCGATCCAGGATAAATGGTTAAACATTCCATTTGGGAGTCTGATCTTGACTCTTCTATACGGAATTCATTCTCACTCGGCGCGCTAGTTGGCCAGGACACTACTACAGGTTAAAGAAAAAAAAAGGAAAAGGGTTGCAAGTTGCAACTGAGTAAAATATTCTAATGATGAATCATCTGAACAGCCACGTCTGCTATAGTATGAAATTGGTCTGACGACAGTGAATGGATACAAAGAGTTTGTATATTCGATGTCAACTAGTTGTGTTTTGAAGCATAGTTGGTTTGGCTGACTGATTGGCCTTCTCACAAGTTTCTAAAACTACTTAGTTCCTTATCGTCGAAGTGTGTCACCATCTTATCTAAAAGCACACACTTTTATTTACTTAATTATGTCTTTAACATGCCCTCTCACGTACGGCCTGACTCTTTATAGGCCAAACATGTCTATATTTTTTATTTTATAATTGGTGGTTGGAAGACTCGAATCTAGGACATTTGTCTGCTCTCATACCATGTTGAAGTGTGTGACTATCTCATCTAAAAGCTTACCATCCTTACATGGTTAAGGGAATGGGTTGTGATCCTCCTTATATGGTCTTGGGCAATCCCCACTCATGAGGTAACTTTTTGGGCTGTGTTAGGCCCAAGGTTCATTTCTTCACATGGTATCAAGTCAAACCCATTGATCTCTGTTGTTATGTTTCTCAATGTTGGATCTCCGTGTTAAGTTATCGATGCTCCAGTTGTCCAATCTTGGGCGTGCGGGGAGTGTTATTGTGGTCCTCCTTAAATGGTCTTGGGGAATCCTCCCCTTATGAGCTAGTTTTTGGGGATGAGTTAGGCCCAATGTCCAATTGGGAAGCTATTTCTTGTGTTTTTAAATAACAAGATTACCTTTAGTGTCCTCCCAGTCTTTCACCTTCATTAACATTTTATTGTGTATATCTAAATGATGGTTGTGTACATATTAGCATGAAGATCTAAAGAACGCTATCATAAAGACTTGGCAAAAGCATTGTATTATCTGTCATCTTTGCATTTGCAGTTTGACATATGTTAATTCAATGTCTGTGTACAGAAACTTAATCTAGTCAGTGGTGTTATCTTCACTGGAGGGCGGGTCAAGGATGGTCTCTACTTTGAAGTTGTTAAAGGAATATTCAAGGTAACTTTCTCCTGCTTGTACACTTGCCTCTAATTATGTCACCACTGCTGCATTTTTTTCTTCACTTGAAAAAACCCTGTATGCGGACCTGCAGGATACCTGGACCAAAAGCTTGACACAAACAAATTCCCTAGTTTTTACTTTGAATAGGATATCTACGAGCTTTTATTCTTTAATTCACATACAGTTTCTGCTAATTACCATCGTCTTAAGGGTTGTTTTTGTTTAGTTCGAAGGTGTTTGTATCAACATTGTCGTACAGTGATTGTAAGCTTTTTCCTGATATTGCAGAAAGTTCTGGAGAAGAATGATGCAGGCGAGCATTTTCCTCTTCTTGCCATCTGCTTGGGTTTTGAACTTTTAACAATGATCATCTCCAAGGTAATGAAGGCGTATGGGAAGATAGAGTTGGTACTTTTAAGTTTATCAGTAGGCACTTAAACTGAGAAGTTGGAACTGTTTAACACAACATAATTCGTGCTATAGACACTTCATGTGAAATTATCTGGACTAGCGATTTAACGAGGTATAAGATTTCTATGGGAAGTCAAAAAGAGCTTATACATTTCAGATAATGTTTAAGCTCCTAATGCTTGTGCGGTCTTAATATATCCAAGAAACTCAAATATCTTTATGAATAGGTTATAAAGATGCTAATTTTTTTGGTATAGATTATAACTCAACTCCGCTCAATGCTTCACTCGTATTTTCTTCTTTTCTCATGAGTTGATTCTAACATGTTTCTTTGGATGTAATAGGACAATAACATTCTCGAGGAATTCAGTGCGTCGCATCAAGCGTCTACATTACAATTTGTAGAAAATATAAAATTTGAAGGAACAGTTTTTGGAAGGTATAAATTTCCTTTTAATGCCCTTTCATGTTGTCGACTATTATTTTCTTTTTTCCTTCTCTTCTCTTGCTCTCTCTTTCTTCCTTATCATATTTCTTCCTCCATTTTCGTTCCACTTGGGTAAATCCCAGATTACCCTAATTTAAAGGCTTTAATGCTAGATTTTAAAAGATACTTCAATTTCAAGTGCCTGATTGACGGAAAATAATAAATAGTGTGTGTGTATGTTTTCAGATTTTGAAAATTCGAAGGGTTCGTATAATCCTTTTTCTTTTTTCTGTGGTATTAATTGTCACATAATAAGTGTCAATATTTTCTTGCACCCTGTGATTCTGAAACGACCGGAAAAAGTAACTGGTAGTATTATGAGCTATTATACATGGAGTACCAGTTTTGAACTGGTGTGGACTTGCATGTGAACACTTAGTGAGATATGAATACACCAGAGCTTAGCAAGAAACGGAATGTTATAATATCGGATACTTACACCCACCCATATGGGATACGTATCTATAACCGAGTTCATGTAGCAAAGTTATGAGCGTAGTGGGGAAGGCATTGTCTTTTATTGTTCTGCCTGCATTCTGATTGAACTGTCACAACCCACATTTGCAAATAAATAAAGAAATGCATGTCGTCACTCATGTAAATTGAACATTTATATTATTTGACTACTATGTTAACAGTTTTATAATGTGCAAAGGGGTCTGTGGTAAATTCTAATTTTGACAATAGACAATTGGCTATCAAATTTTTCTGCAGGTTTTCCCCTGAGTTGCTAAAGAAGATGACTACACATTGCATTGTGATGCAAAATCATCGTGTGCGTTTCACGTGATAGGTTTTTCTTTCCCTTTTGTAGCTATTCCGTTTTGTAAATTATTTGTGGCCAATACAAGATTTACCGTCTTTTCCTCTTTTCCTGGTGGAGATTGTGAATTTGTAATGACTTCACGATGATACTCCTTGTACTTTCTGAGATCATGATCGCTCCTGAATGGTACTCTATAGGAAAAGTATTCCAGCTACTTTGCGTCGTTTTCTGTCTAATAGGACTTGTATCAGGTCGGAAACGTTTAGAAATGCCAGGATTCTTTGGTTTCACAACCAATAATTGGGCATCTTTGTTGGCTTACCTGCCTTGGGATTATATCTATATCTGTTTCATTACCTGCAGGATTTATTCAAGCTGTTGTCTGCAGCTCTACTGCAGTTTCTTAGGACAACATAATTCATATTCCTAATGAGTATTTGTCATCATTAGTAACCTTACTTGAAGATGAACTGGACTTTGTTGCTATTAGGTCAGACAAATACTTTATCCTGATTTGTAGGTAGTGTATGCTCATTATGCCAGAGAACCACCCTTATGGTTATTAAGAGCCTTTTTCATAGGTTAAGGTCGTATGGTTGTAGGTCAAATCATCCTTCCAGTGATTAGTGGTCACAGCATACAAAGCCTATGTAATTCGTGCAATGACGGGGAGAGAACTTTCAAACGAATGGTTCATGCTAATCTTAGAATGGATTTATATATGCTAGATATTACCATTTGGCTTTCGGTTTTATCTATTTTTCGGAATGCTGTGATGAGGCTGAATAATTGTTCTCTCATGCTACAGTTTGGTATATCACCAGAAAGGCTTCAAGCAAATAAAGATTTGTGCAGCTTTTTCAGGGTATTGACAACTAGTGTTGATAAGAAAAACAAGGTACAAGATGTATTTTATCCCCTTAACTCCCTCCAGAATATCTGTGAGAATCTCACCAAATTGTACGGGGGTTTAGTATAAACTAGCTGAACCTTTTTGTTTCTGATTTGTTTAAAAAATTGATTCAGGTCTATGTCTCTAGTGTTCAAGCACA
This sequence comes from Lycium ferocissimum, assembly GCF_029784015.1. Lineage (NCBI taxonomy): Eukaryota > Viridiplantae > Streptophyta > Magnoliopsida > Solanales > Solanaceae > Lycium > Lycium ferocissimum. The sequence goes on along the minus strand of NC_081345.1, from coordinate 45,533,553 downwards.
AACCTATCCCATAACTGCACTCCAGTGGCACCCAGAGGTACTGTCTTTGGATATTGTTATCTGGTCTTCATAGCTATTCCCTTTAAGGGAATGGTTGAACTCAATGCTATAATTCAAACTCTTTGGCGCCATTTTCCATCTGAAGATTGAAATTTAACTGCATTAGTTCCTCATGTCATTGCAGAAAAATGTTTTCGAGTGGGGCTCATCACAGATTCCACATACCGAGGATGCAATCCAAGTAACTCAACATGTTGCCAACTATTTTGTCAGGTATTGGCCTTGTCTTCTCAGTGTTCTTGTCCCGTAGGGGTGGGGGATCTTGGAATTAGTTCAGAGTTCAGACCTCACACACAATTGCAAGGCAGGAAAATGCTTTCCAATTTTAAACATTTTATTTTTGGGATGATTTTTTATGCCAACTTGTTTACAAAATGAAACTGCAATACATGTTGCAGAAAGCTCTTGCTTTTCTGATGGGAAGTTATAAGGTGATCGTCCTATAATGTGTTAGATTTATGTTAGGGAAGTGTAACAATCAGGCAACCTCTTTCTTCATGTAGAAATATGACGTCACACTTCACAGGTTATTTGAAATAAATTGACTCGAATTCTTACTTTTGGTGCACAAAACTTCCTTTTACGTTTACGCAGAATTATTAGCTAATTACTGTTTTGCCCCTTCTATTTGTTTGTTTATTTTTCTTTGTAAATTGCAGTGAAGCTAGAAAATCTTCTAATAAGCCGGCGAACAGCAAAGTGCTTGACAACCTCATCTACAATTACAGTCCCTCTTATGCTGGGAAGGTTCGGTAAGTCCACAGCACCCACTTACTGGTTGATAATCTTGAGAATTAGCAGGACGAAATTCAAGATTCTCATGCCCGTGTAATGTAGGGGGAGTTTTGAGGAGGTCTACCTATTCACTCCGCGTCCCACCTTGAGCTCTTTGTAGATGGCAAGTGAACTGGAAAGGCATTGACCAATTGCTTGTCTCAAATATCATAGATGAAGAGAGTTGCATTGGTGAATGTCATTCACAATTTGGGCTTGTCTTCATTCTCCAGCGACCCCCCGGAAAATGAATAACTTTAGACTACTTGTATGATGATTGTATACAATTTGCATGATCTGAATTGGGCACAAGGCTTGCCTTCATGTTTATGGAATCTTTTGAGTCCAAATCACCATGGACTCACTGAAACCCACAAGTCTCTGTAGTAGTACTTTAAGCTTGTATCGTGTTTGGTGGGATGTAATTACAAATTTCTGTAACTTGTGAAAGAATCTTTTGTACTAGAAAGAAGACAAATCATACTGATAACATTCAACCATCATTAATAATATTGTTTCCTACGACCACGTACTTTCAACGTTGATCAATGTTGTTTTTCTCAGACAACAGTGTGGCATGGTAAAATTTCACGGATACACTATTTGCACACCGTCATTTAATCTGTATCCATTTTTTTATTTGTATTTTTATTTGTTTGGACGTCTACCACTTCAGAACAGTTTCAAACATGCGGTGTCAGAAGTTTTATGTATATCAATTGTAGTTACTACCTTTTTCATAATGCTATATCATGCTTTTTATCTTTACTTATCTGTGATAGCTACTGCCTTTTTTCATATTGCTTTTTCATGGCTTTTTCGCTCTCGTTATTTTCATTTTCATTCTGCTTTGATTTGCTTGTCGCTATATAACCTTTTTTGTAAAGCTTTCTTGCTTGTCGCTATATAACCTTTTTTGTAAAGCTTTCTCTTGAGCCGAGGGTTTTTCGGAAACAACATTTCTACCTTCCAAGATAGTGGTAAAGTCTACGTACACTTCACCCTCTTGCACCCCGCATTGTGGGGTTTCACTGGGAATCTTTGTTGTTGGTGTCAGAAGTTTCATATATTAAACATTTTGGGCCGAAAAGGCTAAACTTCACTAATATTTACATGGCTGGACTTCACTAATATTTACATGAGCTTCTAGCAAAAATGCTACATGTGCTTGAACTTCAGTGAGAGGAGGCTTATATGTACCTTAACTAAAGTGGAAAATGATTGAATTTTAGCCATGTGAAACTTCAGATTTTTTGTTAAACACCGCATGTCTGAAGTTATTTCAAAGTGATAGACTTGCAAAGTTTTACGCACTACGGGTATGACACTTAAATGGTGATCCCCAAATAGTTGTGCACTTCAGCCGTTTGGTAGGTCACCAAAAAGATTTCAAGCATACAATTATAGATTCCGATAATATTTAAAAAAACTTACAGAAACAGTTATAGTTTGAACGCTCCTAACAATCCTTAGCTAGCTAATTACGGCTTGTAGCTATTTATTCCTTGCCGTATAGTGCACTCCGTTGTATTCAATTCGGCTGGGTTGTGTTCACTCGTAGCTACTTTTAGACTATACTGAAAAACTCTTAACATTTATGTCCACGCCCACAGGGTAAATTTTTGACAAGTTTGACTTGGGTAATATTTTTTCAATACAATTGCAATTTCGTATACTTCGCTATACTTTTAATTTTGAAAAATATCATTAATCTCTCGATGTTCATTATTTCATTTTCCTTTCCTCCTGCGTAACAAAAAAGATCTATTATTTACCATTTATACTAGATTATCCATCAACACCATTAAATAGAGTTACCTGAAATTACCTAAGCTGGTTGGTTGGATAAATACTTTTTACAAGGTCAAAACATATATTCTCTCTGTCCCAATTTACGTGATACAATTTGGATTTCAAAAGTCAAACTTTTTTATTTTAACCGTTAATTCGGACATACAATCTTTAAGTTTTGTAAAAAATAATCTACATGTTTTCAAACTACATAAAAAGTACTATAAATCACCATAATTGACAATTCAAAATATTTAAAAGATATATGAAAAAATTACGATCAAAAGATTTTTCTTTTTATGAATCTCGAAAAGGTGTCATATTGGGGACGGGACGGAAGGAGTAACTTAAAATTCCATAAAAAACTGGGAGAAGTGATTGTTTGACCTTTACAAACCTTTTTTTTTTTTTAGTTTTATGACTTTTTTATAAGAGATTTCATTTTTTACATATAAGAAATCTAAAAAAAACACACGAAAAGATCTGAAAAAATCATTTTCTTCTATTCGCCAAAATTCTCATAAAAAACATTCATTTTTGAACTATCTCTAAGCACGTGAACCGCACGTGAGTTCCCAATGCTCAAATCATATAAACCCCTAATTCCTTTGTACAATGGCGGGAAATCGCTTGCCCTTTACGGGGGAAATTTTGGATACTCTTTCTTCCCTGCAATTTTGACCCGACCCGACCCGTTTCTTACATACCCGAAAATGGCGGATATTGAAACCCTAGGCATCGTCGATGAGATTCAAGCTCTCGTATCAGACAAACTTCAAGTGGTAATCTTTTTATTTTTTTATTTTTTTTACTGTTAAACTATGATAACGGTAATTTAATATATAAAGTTTATTTCTAATTGTCAGAATAATTGGAGTATTGAAGATGACATATTTGATTCCATCAGCTCCTTAATTTTGTTAATTTCACTAAGAAACAATAAAAAAGATCCTATTTTTTTTTATTGTTTTAGAAAGTATAGTTGTTTTAAGTTCAGTAAAATAGAATCTAAAAGATGATATTTTTTTTTATTGTTTTAGAAAGTATAATTGACTTATTGAATGTGATTTTTTATTCCATAAGTTCCTTTTGATAATTTCACTAAAAAAATAATTGAAAAATGCTATCTTTCATTGATTTATAAAGCTTGGCTGTTTTAGTTTAGGAATTTTCCTTGTTGACTGTTAAACTGTCATTTCGGTAAATTACGATTATGTTTACTACTTGTATTTCTAATTACAACAAGGTGATTTTTGATTCTATCAGCTCCTTAATTTTGTTAATTTCACTTAAAAAGAATAAAAAAGATGCTTTTTTTAGGGAAATTTTCAAAAATATACAGCCCAACATAAATTATTACGCCACGCAGCCCAATATACAATAATATACAATGTTATACAACATTAAATCATAGATATAGCAACTTAGGCCAAAAGTATATCTCTGCCAAAACTGGCAAATTCAGAAAATTGAAACCTTTAGGAAAGCATTATACATAATGTATCAACCTTGTATAAAGTGTATAATAGTGTATAAAAGGTGTTTATACACAAATATGAGCTATATTGGGTAACGGACTCAAAGTATGGGCTACGTGGCGTAAATGTTTTCAACTGTTGTATTTCTAGTTGTCATAATAGTTGACCTATTGAAGGTGATTTTTGATTCCATCAGCTCCTAACTTTTGTTAATTTTACTGAAAGAAGAATTAAAAAGATGCTATTTTTTTCGTTTGATTTAGAAAGCATGGTTGTTTAGTTGAAAGTTTCCCTTCTTGATTGTTAAACTATCATGTCGGTAATTTAAGATGAGGTTTCAGTTGTTGTATTTCTAACTTCCATTATAATTGACCTATTGAAGGTGTTTTGGTTCCATCAGCTCCTTACTTTTGATACTTCCGCTATAAAACATTAGAAAGATGCCATCTTTCACTGAATACAAAGCTTGGTTGTTTTAGTTTAGAAAATTTCCCTACTGTTATACTATCATTACGGTGATTTAAGATAAGGTTTCAATTGTTATATTTCTAATTGCCATAGTAATTGACCTATTGAAGCTATTTTTGATCCTATCAGCTCCTTAATTTTGTTAACTTCACTAAAAGAAAAAAAGAATTACAAAGATGTTTTTCATTGATTTACAAAGCTCAGTTGTTTTAGTTCAGAAAGTTTTCTGGTTGCAATTATTATATTTCTAATTGCCTTAAAATTGACCAACAGAAGGTGATAATTGATTCTATCAGCTCCTTGCTTTTGATAATTTCGCTAAAAAACATTAGAAAGATGCCATATCATTGATGTACAAAGCTTAGTTGTTTTAGTTCAGAAAGTTTTCTGCTGGCTAATTTTGAAAAAAGAAGAAGCGACTTTTCATTTATCAACAAAAGCAGTTTGTTTGGTTCAGAAAGTTTTAATTTTTGCATTAGTTGTAGAATTTCAGAGGGAACGAAAGCAATTCTTGGCACTTCACTTTCCCCTTATTATTATTTTTTTTTTTTTTTGGGGGTGGGGGGGGGGGGGGGCGCTGTTGCAGACAACAAATGAATGAGAAATCCCGAGCTATAGCTCGAGGAAGAGGGAAGCTAGATCAGGAAATGAATTCAAGAATTCTAGCTGTAGAAGAAGAGAGTTCAAAGATGAGAGAGAGAAGTTGCAGTTCATTCAATGAATGCCGAATGTACCTGTTATAATTGTGTATATACAGATTGAAATGAAATGGAGTTGCTCAACTAGGATTGTAACTAACCTCAGAATGTCAGTTACAATCCTAACTAACTATAACAAATTAATCTAGCTTACCTATGCTCTAACCACTTCTGCCAGCTCAGGATATCTGCATCTTTGCCTTCGTCTTAGCAGCTGCATCGTGTGTGTTTTTTTTGGGGGGGGGGGGGGGGGGGGTAAGATGTCACTCTCAGTACGTGAATTGCAGATCATTATATAATATGGGAATGAGAGTTTCTTTTAATTACGTCTTTATTCAATTAGTCGTCAAAGTAAAATTTCCATGCCTCGTAACATGCACACACAGTCACACACAAAAATAAAGAATTCTAAGCCAAGACTTGGTTTTTGGGTCTTTATCCCCTTTTTACTAGTTACCCAACCCGTGTGTGTGTGTGGGGGGGGGGGGGGGGGTAACAAGATAGAGTAATCATCTTAAGTTCTATATTTACTGGGCTGCAGGTTTCATACAAATGGCTGAGTCGAAATTTTTTGGTGTCATCAGATTCTGCAAAGAGGTGACAGTTTTTAATGAATTCTTCTGTAAAGTATGTTTTGGTTTGTCCCTCTGGTAATGATAAGGCTAGTTGCTTGTTTACAACAGGCTGCTTCAGGAATTTGTTGAAAAGCATGGGGATGGTCTTGAGGTGGTCTATAGCTTGTCTGGCTGGATGAGAGATAGCCCTTCAACCTACCATATAAGACTTGTCTCTACTCCTAAACTCGCAGGTTCGATATCCTTTTACTTGACCGGGCGTAAGATCTATGGTGCATTACATTATTACTATCATATCTATCCTTAATATCATTTTGCATTGGAGTGGGCTGAACTCAGTGCCCCCTTTTCTGATCTTTTATTATTATTGTCACTCTCTGACCATTTTAGCACTGTAGTTGGAATCATATGGAGGATGTTCCTCATCTATCAACTTCAAAACTTTCTCAAGCCAGTATTGGGGGCTGACAACTGAACAAAATTCCCGTTAGTTGCTTCATTGTTTTGCCATATGTCTAAAGACTAATATGTATCTTCTCGGTGCCTTCTCTGTTTCATACTAAAAATCTCTGTTAGTTATTTTAATTAAATAAGGTTTTCCCCATAGAGAAACATAGCTCATGTAACATTACATGCAAGCTAAGATTTCTCTTTAATATAACCGCGTTCTTATTCACCTTGATTAGTTACAGTGAAAGAAATATTTGACATTGAGAAGCTTCGTACTTGGTTTCAGCTCATGCTAATGAGAATATCAGCATTCTGATACATCTAGAGCCCTAAGTAGCTTTGAGTCTATTGATCCTGCAAGAACCTAATAACAAAGATAAATAATTTGAGACTACAAGGTTTCTTTTTGATCAGTTAGAAAAATCACTAGATAGATGCCCTTGATCCAGCACATTATTTCCAATTTCATGGCATCAAATACCGGTTGAATATATCAATTTTGATGAAGAATGCATTAAGATGATTGTTTGTTACATAAGGTTGTTATCCTCATCCGCTTTTGAGAAGTTGACTTTGGCTGAATAAAGCTAGAATGATAGAAATGCCATTTTATCTTTGCTTTAAGGGTTTTATGAGTGTGTCATTTTAATGGAGAAATGCCAGAAGTAAAGTTTTATGTATTCCTACTTTTTCTTCATGCGGTTTGGTTCTGTTGTTGCAACTATTATCAAAACTCAAGCGGCTATTTCTATGCAGAAGCCAAGAAAGAGTTTTCAGAAGATTGCTCAGTCCAGGTATATAGTGTGCAAGCTTGCATCCCGAAGGATCCAGTGGCCCTCTGGAATGCTGAATTTGTCCAGGCCGAAGAGCTCTTTAGGCAGCCCCGCTCAGTTGATAATTGTTTGCTTGATAATAGGTATGGGACTTATATTTCATAGTCTTCAAATTTAAGCCTTTATCTGCACTGGAGTGAACATCTTTTTTCTCACACCTGATGTGCAAATCATTAGTTGAGAAGCATTCATTATTTCAAAAGTGGTTAGTTAATCCATGTTATGAAATGCTCATGTGCTGGGTGGTGTTGGTTCACTTTCTAATGCTCACTGCTATTATAGGTTTTGTGGAGTTTCAAATCCGTTCGTCAAGCGTAACGGTGGAGGAACAATTCCAAGCACTAGTACTGTTCCTCAGGTGAAAAGTGAAGCATTAGGACTTAGTAAAAGTAACTCTACTGCTCAAGTGAAACCTGAGCAGAAAAAGGTTCAACTACCAAGCCCTAGTGCCAGTGAGAGTCGTGGCACATCAGGTCCTGGAGAGGATAAGAAGATTGTTGCAGATAAACACAAAGTTGCTCAACTTCCGGCTGCTAAGAAGGCAGTTCAGTCTGACAAAAGTTCTGCTAAAAATGGAGGGGCATTGGCTAATATGTGGGGTCGTGTACCTACAAAGCCAAAAGTCGATAATGTTCCAGCTGCTACCAGTGATGCCACACCAAATCCTGTTGGTTTGTCCCTTTGGCTGTTTGGTCTCGTCATTGAAGTTGTATTATGTTTTGTTTTTCAGTCTTGGATTATGCATTGTACTTGTCCTTGACTGATCACTTCTTTTTCCTTCGTAACTAATGTTTACTCAGGTAGTGCGGCTCAAGTATGTGCTCCAGAAAGAGCAGAAGATAGGATCAGTGATGATGACGAACAACAAGTCAACATCAGGAGATCATCAAATGGTGAGGGGAATAGAAAGAGGAGGGTAATTTTCGATTATTCGGATGAAGAAGATGAACTTGAGGACGCTATCAACCTAGCATCACCTGATCCTCCAAAGCGGAAATCTATTTTAGGATCAAAACAAATTCCTAATACTCCAGAACTGGAAAAGCAGGAAGTCAAGAAGGAAAAGGAGGCAGGAAGCAAGAGTCATGAACAAGAAAGAGAACCTTTACCTACCAGCGAACCGAAGAAGTCTAAGGCGTACTCTTCAGAGATTGTCTCTGAACATGCCAGTCATAAGAAAGCAGCTGTAAAGGATGAAGTGGCTGATGCTGCTCCAATTTCCCCTAAAAGGAGAAAAGTAATGAAGACACGAATTGATGAACGTGGAAGAGAAGGTATGTCTTATGATGAAATGTAATTGTCTAAAGTGAGTATAACAATTTGAGACATGGGTTAAGGTCATTGCAATGGAGGGAAGAAAGTTAAAAGTGAAAGTTGACCTTTCTCACTATGCATGTCTTATTCTATGGTCTATAAGGTAAAGAAAAATAAAGGCATCTAATAATGTATTTCTATGATTCTTCAAGAAAAACTTATGTATAGTCATGACCCCTCTGATTGCTGCTTTTCAGGCCCTTTAGGGCAGTCTTAAGAGAGCTCCTAGTAAATAAAAGATCAATTTTTAATGAGCTGAGTAGCTGACTCATCCGAGAAATTGCGTTGATAGTTTGTCAGATCCTGTTTTATCATTTGAGGAGTTTTTATTTTTTGATCCATATTGACTTATTTCATAATATGCTTGTTCATATCCTTTCACATAGATATGATGATCTCTCTACTAATTTCATTACTGATCAAGAGAAACCAGATTTTATGCTTTAATGAGCTAGTATAACTGCCTAAATGATTTTCTTCCCTGCATTGATTCGTTTACTTTCACTCCCCAGTGACCGAGGTTGTTTGGGAGGGTGAAGATACAGAAACAAAGGCTGGCAGTAATACAAACAACAATGATACAACGAAGAAAGCTGACAACAAACCAGTTAATAGTACTGGTGACAGGTGAACAGATTCATGTTCAGTCATTTTATTGATGTTACTATAGTACACATGGTTGTTCCTATGTTGGACATTCCGAGTCCTAATATGTTAAAAGAAAGGTCAAAAAAGGTGTAAGTAAAAAAAATTGGCAAGTTTAAGGTGCCGTTTATGTATTTGGCCTAAAAGAAATGACATTAATGACATCTAATTGAAAGTATGAGATATTAGAGAGGCTTGTAAAGCATTAAGGCTAATTAGCCAAACATATAAAACTTTCCTACATTTTTCAGCTAAGATAAGGTTGAGACATGGTTACTGTTACCTTTTATGTACAAATGTTGAACAAGTAGACGACGCTACTGTTGTAGCCTTAGCAGCTATGAGTGAAATGGGTCTGCAGAGGAATTCCAGATATTTTAGAATAAGTTGGCCAATGGTTTGATCAGAGGCAAATTCAAAATTTGAACTTATTGGGTTCAGCCTTAAATTTTCTTAGTACTAAATTCATTGTACTTTTAAGATTATAGGTCCAGAATATAATATTTGCTATGTTCCATGTCAAAATTTTAGGTTTGATTGAATCTGTAGAAAATAGGCTCCATCACCCTCTAGGTTTGATGAAAAATTACCTCTATTAAAGTGCAACTTCAGTCGTAATTACTACCTTCTTCATTATTGAGCCTTTTCCTAGTCATCATCCTTTTTTTGACTTCCTTTCTGGTTGTTACCAATATCTTAAAGTTACTTTGTTAACTGTCGCACTGTATATTTACTTGACTTGTTTATTTCAGACCACCTATGGCTAAGAAGTCACCGGCGTTTGGAAGTACTGCACCTACAAATCAAGCCGGTAAAGCAGGAAACAAGAAAGCAGGAATTAAGGATCCTAAGCAAGGGAATATCATGTCATTCTTTAAGAAGAAGGCTTAGAGATGTGACTTTTAAAAGTTACCAGTTTAGGTTAGCCAATGCCTTGACCTTAGACTGATTCGCGTATGCATGGTTTTGTTCGGGTACAGTTTGGATCATTTTCTTGTAAGCGTAGCATGTTTCAGCATGATTTGTGATCTCCACTGTTTGTAAAGTTGCAGATTTTTCTTAATGTGATACATAGTCGATAACAGGCGTCTCTTCTTTCCATTACATTCTGTGCCCAAACACAGCAATTCTTGTATAAACTAAGAGGTGATGTCTTCAGTTACTGTTAATTGAAGCTTGATATTGATAATTTTGCTGTTCGGTCATCAAGAATTTCAAAACTCGTCATTTTTAAATCTCATAAATCATATGAACCTAGACATAACCCCCAAGAAGTTGATTATCAATTTGCAAGTTCAATGTCTAGACTGAAGTTGCTCAACAAGTTACTCAATTCTCCAATAAAAAAATAACTAAAACGAATTAGAAGAAAAAAAAAAATCTAGCAAGAGTACTCTTGCAAATGTGAGGTTTTGGGAGCTAGCAAGGTCCTAGGAAAGAGGTGTTTGCAAATAGAAGTGGTGCATATTTCTATCCAATTATTGTAAGAAATTATTGGAGAAGTTGATATCAAATCAAACAGTGTGACGAAATAAAGTGGCAAGAACAGAGGGAGAGAGAAACCGAAAGTAGCAACTTTTCTTTCCTTCTTGAATGTATTATTCCTCTATTCACAACAGCAATGACTTAAAGTTGGACGGATTGAATTATCACATGATATTTAACACATAACATTTACTTGAAGAAACTTTTGCGATTGGAATCATGATCTTTGTTTGTTTATCGCATGCTACTATCTTTTAGTTCAACTCTGTGCACCAATAACACATAAAGTTGTTTAGATATATCAAATTAACTTGACTAACACCAAAGGTACTCTTCATAGCAATATCAATAAAAAGTTCTCATAGAAAAAATGCTTATAAATCCAAAAGCCTAGATCTCTCACAATTTATGGGGTTTTAGCTTAAACACGTTTAGTTTCACCAATTTATTTTTTTAATTCATTTTATTGCTGACACTTTTTCTAATCTCAGCAATATCCTTTCTAAGACAAAACTCCTAACTTTCTCAATTCCATTTCCATCGTTCTCTTTTTCATGTAAATGTACTTTTTAAATTATCTTTTTTCAATTATGTAAATGTACTTTTTAAAAAACCCTTCCATCCACCTTTTATTAAAAATACCCTGTAAATCAAATTTAACTCTTTTAAAAAAGACATTTTCTAATTTGTCTTCGATAAATTGATAAAGCCATGTCATTCGGGAATAAAAATATTTAAATGCTCTTGTAAAGTGAAATCTGAAGTCCTGCTCAAGATCTAAGGCAGCGTACAGTAGCATCTTCATATTGAAGAATTACTCTGAATTTTCACAATATCTTTTTTTTTCACCTCTAGACTTGATTCATAGTTGAAAAACTTTGATTTATAAATAGAAGAGACCAATGTGTGTTTATTATATTATATGAGCGTGCTACAACACTTAAAAATTACTTTTCAACTTTTGACACTTTTCAAGAACAAAATAGTTAAAATCAATTTGAAGGGTATATTTGAGCCAAAAACAAACCGTAAGGGTATTTTTAGATCTAAAAGGTGGATGAAAGGGTATTTTTAGATCAAAAAGTGGAAGGAGGATATTTATGAGCCTTTTTCAATAGGTTAGGGGTATTTATGAGCCTTTTTCAATAGGTTAGGGGTATCTATGAGCCTTTTCCGTTACTTTAATAAAGAATAAAATTATTCGGTTCAATATGTCTATCCAACTACGTTGCTCATTTATTATATTAACTACAACACTTAAAATTACTTTTCAACATTTGATACTTTTCAAGAATTTTTAATCAATAAAACCAAACGAATTGGTAATGAATGGGGCTGCTCCTCCCTACCAGAGGTCTCAGGCTTGAGCCCTGAGTATAAAAAATTCTTGATAGGGAGCGCTTCCTGGAGATGAAAAAACCAAAACAAACAAATTTTTTTTTTGAAAAACCACCGATAAGTATAAAAATAAATGATCTTTTATTTAAGGCAAAAGTCATAGAAAAACTTTGCGACATTTTCCTCTCGGGATACCTACCGAGGATTGTATAAACATACGACCCATTGGAAAAATCTTTTTATTAGGCGCGTGAACGGCCCTTTTTTTTTTCTTAATTTTTTTTTTTCCTTGATTAAAATTTTATTTCTTTTAAATAAAATTTGATAGATAAATAAATAAAAATTCACGCCCCCGCCCGTGTGTCCCCTGATCCCACCCCACCCCTTCCTTTCGGCCCAAAATTTTTAAACGTAAGTTCTCTTCTTCTTCTTGTTCATCCTTTTTTTTTTTTTTTGCTCTTCTCCTTCTCCTCATACAGGATTTAGGCTTTCTTCAGATTCTCCTCAGCGTTTTAAACATTTTTTTCAATGTGTCGGGTCCAATATGACTTAATAGGCTTTTTTATTTGGACAAATGGCGTAGCATCTTAAAAAGAATCACATTCATTAACATGTCAAGTAAAATCAACATTTTCACCGAGGAACTTGCATCTCTTATGTATATTAAAAAATGAATTTGCACAAGTAAAATAACATCTTCAATAAGGGAATTACATCAATCAAAATAAGAAAAATAATAGAAAAACTCTTCAATATGTAAATACACCCCAAAAAAAATTAGATAAACCACAAGTTCTCAACAATAAATCATAAATTTCATATTTTTTCTAACAGATCTATCACAATTTAAGTAGTAGAGTGATTTAAATTGAATTTAACAATTATATAATAGCATAATTTTTTATAATACACTCCCTCCGTCCATTTTTCTTTGTCCATTATAATAAAATTATATGTCCACTTTTACTTGTAAGTTATATAATTTGAAAAACCAAGACATAATTCACCATTTTATATCGTTTTACCTTATTAGTAAGTACTCCAATTCATTTCTCATTTTATTTATTCTTATTTCAAGTTTTATGGACGGAGAGAGTAATAAACAAAAGAAATTATTTAAAAAAATGAATTTTGATCTCAACAAATTTATTCATTTAAATATATGAGATTAAGAGAAATGCTTATTGTGAGTGATATAACTAATAAAAGATAAATAGAAAATACATACAGATAAAAAGCACAAAGAAAACGGGAATCGGAAAATGTTAAAGATATATTTGAATTATCTGTTTTATTTATAAAAAAATTATTATTCTTATGTCCTCTTCTCTTCTTGTTCTTCCATTTTTATTCACGTCCTCTTCAATCTTCCTTTTTTTTTTTTTTTTTTTTTCTTCTTCCTCCTCCACTGTACGTCCTCTTCTTCTTGTTCTTCCTTTTTTTATTTCCTCTTCTTCTTCTTCATTATTATAACACTTGATTTCTTTTAATTATTTATATAAAATTAATTTGTGAATTGAATGTTATTTCTTACCACTATTTTCTTTGTCCTTTTTAGAACGAAAAGTAGCATTACCATCTTATTCACCGGAAAAAATGAGATTATTATGACTCTTTTTTTGATTTTCATTGGTTAACTTATATTTAGCAAGAACTTTTAAAGATTGATAGACTTAAACAAGAGAAGAAAAGGAGAATAAAATTGGTGGGGTTAAGGGTGGTGGTGCGGCGGCCGGTGGTGGGGGAACGACGGCCCGGTGGTGGTGCGGCGGCCGGGGGGGCGGGGGCAAGGAGATAATAATTTATTTTTTTAATTACTATGATGGAACCGCCACGTGTCACGCATGGAGAGTGTAATACACTCTCTTAATTTTGAATAATCAAATTTGTATTAATTTAGACCAGCGTACAACCTCGAAATGTTATGAATTCTGTACAGAAATGCAGGAGGAAAATGTAAAGTTTGTTTTATATAGTTTGCTTTTTTTTTCTTCTTAATTTTAAGCTACAGTACAATTCAACTTTGGCAACTTTAAACACGTGTCATACAATGATTGGACAAATGGCGTAGTAAAGAGTTCCATGTCATCAACATTTTCTCCTCTATTTATAACGCCAAAAAATTCGTTAGATCTGAAAAAAGGAGTAATAAAAAAAAAAAAAAACCAAAACCCTTCCTAACAGATCTTCAATTTGGTGAGCCTCATATTTCTCTGCAAAATTCTCAAAATTATTATATTTCGATTTATTTAGCCACAAATTTATTCATTTAATATATTTTAGTATTGTGAGTGAATCGAATATACATACAGATGATTTGAATTATCTGTTTTATTATCTTATTCTTATGCATTTATTCATTTCAAAATTTTAATCTATTTTGTATGTTGATTGATTGAAAGAGTTTAGTTATTGAGCAATAGAGGAACTTAAAAAAAAAAAAAAAAAAAAATTTAATGAGGCATTTGTGGAATAATCTGTTTTATTGTCTTATTTTTAGATCTGCTACATGTTAAATGTTGAGATATATTTGTATTTAAGCAGTTTCCTTTTTAGAGTGGTTGAGTTTCTATTTTAATTTAGGAAAATGGTTAAATATAAACAAACTGTTAAAAGTTCAATGTGTAAATTTTAAAGGAATTTCCTATAAATAGAAAGAAAAAAAAAATTGTCATTATTCTCGATTTTGGTAACGTTATGAGGTATTAATTGTTGTTATGGATTGATTATGGAAAAAAGTTTTGGGATTGTATTGAGTATAATTTGAATGGAATCTCTTAATCATGGCATTGTTAAGAGGAACTTATTTTATCAAAAAAAAAAAAAAAAAAAAAAAAAATGAATGAGGCATTTGTGGAATAATCTGTTTTATTATTTTATTTTTAGATCTCTCTGCTACATGTTAAATGTTGAGATATAGTTGATTGATTGATTAGAGATGGTTTATATTTGTATTTAAGCAGTTTCCTTTTTAGAGTGGTTGAGTTTCTATTTTAATTTAGGAAAATGGTTAAATATAAACAAACTGTTAAAAGTTCAATGTGCAAATTTTAAAGGAATTTCCTATAAATAGAAAAAAAAAAAATTGTCATTATTCTCGATTTTGGTAACGTTATGAGGTATTAATTGTTGTTATGGATTGATTATGGAAAAAAGTTTTGGGATTGTATTGAGTATAATTTGAATGGAATCTCTTAATCATGGCATTGTTAAGAGGAACTTATTTTATCAAAAAAAAAAAAAAAAAAAAAAAAAAAAAAAAAATGAATGAGGCATTTGTGGAATAATCTGTTTTATTATTTTATTTTTAGATCTCTCTGCTACATGTTAAATGTTGAGATATAGTTGATTGATTGATTAGAGATGGTTTATATTTGTATTTAAGCAGTTTCCTTTTTAGAGTGGTTGAGTTTCTATTTTAATTTAGGAAAATGGTTAAATATAAACAAACTGTTAAAAGTTCAATGTGCAAATTTTAAAGGAATTTCCTATAAATAGAAAGAAAAAAAAATGTCATTATTCTCGATTTTGGTAACGTTATGAGGTATTAATTGTTGTTATGGATTGATTATGGAAAAAAGTTTTGGGATTGTATTGAGTATAATTTGAATGGAATCTCTTAATCATGGCATTGTTAAGAGGAACTTATTTTTCTTGAGAAAAAGTAATGAGGCATTTCTGGAATTAGCTGTTTTATTTATCTTCGTTTTAGATCTTATGCATGTTGAATGTTGGTATGTTAGATTTTCCTTCCTCTTTGTCCTGATTGATTTGAGAAAATTCGAACTTTAGTTTGCTCCGATTCAAAAAGATTGTCCACTTAGCCTTTATTTTTTTGTTCAAAAAGAGTGTCCACTTACCATTAACCTTAACTTTTTCATATTTGCCCTGTTAAGTGACCAAATCCCAATGCCTATTTAATTAGGGGTAATTTTAATGTTTGCCTAGGAGTTAGTATTTTCTTAAGGGGTGTGCAAATGGCTAAGTGGACACTCTTTTTGCATTGGAGGGAGTATTTTGTATTGTCTGATTCTTTGGAATTATTTTTTTATATTTTGATCTTCGTCGACACTGTTATTAAGCATGAGTTTGAATCTCACCATACATCAATGAATTAATTGGCATGATTGGACAAAATTAAAAAAAGCATCGTGTCCAGTGGCCTGTGTGGAAAGGTCGTGTTACAGATTTAGATTAAAAAAATGAGTGAGTTTGTGTAATAGTATAAGCTTTTATAATAGATGCTTCGCACAATTCAACATTTTCAACTCAATTTTGTCTTTCTGTTGTTGACCTCCCATCATCCAGATTTCATGAATTCTTTGATTTGAAATTTCTATTTGTGACTGTTTTAGTAGAGCGTTCTGTATATTCGGTTAGTACTCTGTTTCTAAGAATTTGTGTTTTGGACCAGGAGGTTAAGTTGTAGAAAACAAGATGGGAGGCGGATTCAGGGTGCTTCATCTTGTTCGTCCATTTCTTTCGTTCCTGCCTGAAGTTCAGAGTGCTGATCGAAAAATTCCATTCAGAGAGAAGGTTTTATACACTGTGATCTCTCTATTTATTTTCCTAGTATGCAGTCAGTTGCCTTTGTATGGCATACACTCCACAACTGGTGCCGATCCATTCTATTGGATGCGTGTTATCCTTGCTTCAAATCGTGGAACTGTCATGGAGCTAGGAATTACCCCCATTGTGACTTCTGGATTGGTTATGCAACTTCTAGCTGGGTCTAAGATCATTGAAGTTGACAACAATGTACGCGAGGACCGAGCACTACTGTAAGTTCCATAGCTCACTGAGTTAATATGTTTTCATGTTGGATTCTCTTAGACTTGCCAAATTCCTCACTCATATGTTGCTTGCCTTTGGTCCCTGTTGAGCTGTGTGATTGATTGATGTCCATTGATCTTTTAATCTCGATTATGCCAACATATTACCAGGATAATGCATTTGGACTCATGTTTGGCAAACCCTGTTTATGAGGCCTATCTGCATAATATGGTTTTGCTTAGGTTGTGTTAAGTTCCAACCCTAATTTAAGCCAATAACAACTGTGGTCATCTGGAACATTGTGAGCTCTCAGCTCCCATTTAACACCAGTTGTGGCATATTGCTGATAATAGGTTGCAGACATCTGAAACTTAAATTGGAATGATATTTTTCACCAAGTATGGTTTATGCTAGCCAAGATGAGCCATGTCAATTTAGCGCTTCAATTTAGACAGAAATAACACAAAGCTACAGCTTTCTCATTGTCCAAGCAAAGGTCAAAATACCCAAGTTAAAGCCCAACCACCTCGAGTCTACAAGTGACACAATTGTATTTTAGAACCTTTATGCTCAAAAAAACCAGGCTAGAGCTCCAACAGGCACTCTACAAAGCACCTGCATGGTTGCTCTGTTTGCCCCAATTTATACTAGTATGACAAAGATACCATTGATTGCCTCCTTGGTTTGCTGGCTGAGAAAGTGAAGAACGAACTGTTAGCTGTTTTTGGATATGTGCACTTAGTTTGTAAAAAGAAAAAAAAGACTTTAAATGAAGTTAATTGAAGAATTAGTTGTGATAACGCTTTCTTAAGCGCATTGATTCTATCTAGTGAAGCTTTAAATCTTTCTGCATTTGGCTCCGGGAATTGCATTTCACACAATGAACCAGTCACGGGTTGGTGTACTGTCATATGCTTTTGGAGCTTTACTTTCTAATATTTTCTGGAACTGGTTACTTATATGTAATCTCACAGTGCTTTCATGATGTCACTCATCAATATTATTTTTGGTTTCAGAAACGGTGCACAGAAGTTATTAGGTATTCTCATAGCGATTGGTGAAGCAGTTGCATATGTTCTCTCTGGCATGTATGGCAGTGTCAGTCAACTTGGGGTTGGAAATGCAGTTTTGATAATCATTCAACTGTGGTTTGCTGGCATAATAGTTATTTGCCTTGATGAGCTTCTTCAAAAAGGATATGGTCTGGGGTCTGGTATTTCACTCTTTATAGCTACCAACATGTGGTAAGCTTCTGATCTTATTTCCTCTCAACTACATGGTTTAGTGCAACTTGTTCTAACTTTTTGAACTTTCTTTGCTAGCGAGAACATCATTTGGAAAGCATTTAGTCCAACCACAATCAACAGTGGCCGTGGAGCTGAATTTGAAGGAGCTGTTATAGCTTTATTCCATTTATTGATCACTCGAACTGACAAGGTTCGTGCACTTCGTGAAGCATTCTACCGGCAGAACCTTCCGAACGTAACAAACTTGCTTGCCACAGTTTTGATCTTCCTTATTGTCATCTACCTCCAAGGTTTCCGGGTCGTTTTGCCCGTAAGGTCAAAGAATGCCCGTGGACAGCAGGGATCATATCCAATTAAGCTGTTCTACACTTCCAATATGCCCATCATCTTACAGTCAGCACTTGTATCCAATGTTTACTTTATTTCCCAGGTATATGACTTTTTGCATATATAACATCAAACAAATGGTAGTGGTTACCTTGTTACCTTCTTCCATAAGCTGTTTAAATTGACATCATCTGAATACATTTGGTATGTTTGCAGTTGCTGTATAGGAAGTACAGTGGCAATTTCCTCGTGAACCTCTTGGGAAAATGGAAAGAATCTGAATATTCTGGTCAATCTGTACCTGTCGGTGGTCTTGCCTATTATATTACTGCACCATCAAGGTAACTTATCTCTCTTTCTCACTGTATAAGTGATTGCCTTTGCTTTGATGGAACTTCTCTGTATCAGACCTCAATCAAGGGGCATTTCTTTTTCAAAACCTCACTAACACTATTGCTCCCAATTGCAGCTTGGCGGATATGGTAGCACATCCTTTCCACGCTATATTCTACATTGTGTTCATGCTATCAGCATGTGCTTTGTTCTCAAAGACTTGGATTGAAGTCTCAGGATCATCAGCAAGAGATGTGGCCAAGCAGTTAAAGGTATTATTTATATTTTGCTGATGTCTTAATCTGATCTGTCTTCGCCTTCTTGTGTGCTTTGTCAATTATTTACTTCACAAGCAGCTAAATGGGAGTACCATGTGAAGTTAAAAGAATTAAGATGAAAAGAACCACTAGAGGTTGAATGTGTTTATGCTATTGACAGATACAAATAGTGATTATAGTAGAATAGAGTAGTATTAAGTTGGTTGCGTTGCTTCTGCCTGAATGTCCAGTTGATACGTGAAAGCCAGTGGCAGAGTCAGAAATTTATACGAGGGGATTCAAAAAACTATTTTTGTTACCTAGGAGTTGTACCTATGAGCTGAAGTATTTTTGAACCTCTTTTGCAACTACGGTAGAATCTCTCTTTATGTCAAGAGGATTCAACTGTCTTAGATATATAAATAGGGGTTGCTTCTACTCTTTGTAGAGTATAAGGGATTCAATTGAACCCCCTTAACCTAGCTTTGTCCGTGTGAAATTATACTTGTAATGCTTGTTTTACCTAATAATACCTTTTATTAAATATGCAGGAACAACAAATGGTAATGCCTGGGCATAGAGAATCCAATTTGTACAAGGAGTTGAACCGCTATATACCAACAGCAGCAGCGTTTGGTGGTGTGTGCATTGGCCTGCTTACCGTGTTGGCTGATCTGATGGGAGCAATTGGTTCAGGGACAGGAATTCTATTGGCTGTCACTATCATTTACCAGTATTTCGAGACATTTGAGAAGGAAAAAGCTAGTGAAATGGGTTTCTTTGGTCTTTAAAACACCTTAATGCAATTTTGTTTACGCTCTTTTGAGGTGTAATGTGTAAGTAGGTTTTCCTTCCCTTACATCAATAGTCCGAGATCATACTGGATAGTTTGTGATTAGGTTTTGACAGTCTCCATGTATCGGCTAGCTCAACTAGGTAGTATGATTTTTTTTGTATCAAAGGCACTTACTTCAATTCTTGATAGTTGCGAAGTTAATTATCTATGAAGGAACATTTTACACACATTTTGAAGGTTTCCATTTGCTGCTCAAGTAATTAATGGATTCTATAACAGAGCTTTTGCAATGCTATTATGTTGCTCGTATCCTCTAGAAATGTCATTGTACCTGTGTTAGATCCTCCGAAAATGCATTACTTTTGGAGGATTTGAACCGATAACCATCTTTCGGCTAACCTAGCCTCCTTCGTCCCTTTGGACCAAAAAGGGGCAGTAATGGAAAATTCACTTGTTGTCCATCGACTACGCTTTTCGGCCTGATCTTAGGCCTTGACTCACCCTCGTGGATGAACCTTGCGGAGGAACGCTTAGGTTTTCGGGCATTGGATTCTCACCAATGTGACACACCAACGGTATGGTTGGAGGATCCGACCAACATAATTTGCGGAATCATGAGGATAAAACCTTAATCCAGTTTGATAATTGGCCGAAATCACAAACATCCATTTCTATATCCCCTGTTGTTCTAATATGCACGTTTGGTTTCATTATATAACATTTTATGAGAGATTTCAACTCGTTAAGCTTGAAAATTTAAAAGCATAGAGAAAAAAGATAAAAATACTTGACCAAACTAATTCCAGAAGAAGAAAGAGAAAAACAAATTAGAACCCCAACCTCACTTAGAGAGGCACACCCAATATTCATTGCATCATATTATATTTATGACACTTACATATTTAAGTACTAATGAGAGTATATAGCATTACTACAATACATGATTTAGGGAGGAGAATATGGATGCACGTGGAATCAGGCCATTGGTTGAATCCCCTCAAGAAGTGGTAAATATTGCATTCTACCACTTTTTGAATTTTCTCGCAAGAAGTTTAGCTTCTTCACTGAATAAAATGGTAACTAAGTGAGATGTTTAAAGAAGAAATAAAAAGATAATTTTGATAAAGACGTGCCCTTATAATTAGAGTTATTGAATAACTTATATACATGAAATTAGGTCACATGGTGTATTACATCATTTTCGTGAAATTATATGAAGGAGAAGCGGAAGAGAAGGAAAGAGAAGAACTTCTCTATCAAATTAAATTTTCAATAAATACTAAATATTATATTCCGAATTCGTAATATTAAAAAGTGTAAAAAATATATAGTTCAAATTAAACTTATTAAATTTAAAAATTTTACTCACTCGTTCCCAATTTGTTTGATACTTTTCAATTTTCAAGAGTCAAACGAGTTGTTCTTTAACTATATTTCTTCATTTGTCTTTTAAATATTTTAATTAGTTATTGTGACTTATAATACTTTTTACGTAATTTCCAAATATGTAAATTTTATTTTAAAAAATTTAAAAATTCTATGGTCAAACACACAATCAAAATTAAGAAATTTGACTATCGAAAAGCGAAAAGTGTCAAATAAATAAACTGGGACAGAGGAGTAAATCCAACTCTAACCGGATAATATTGTTTTCATCTTCTCTTTCTCATCCCCTTCTTCTTCACATAATTTCACGAAAATGATGTACAATACACCACATGATTTCATTTACAAGAATATGCTTGATACTAAATGGATTAAGTTGCATTTCATAGGCCGAGCCCGTAGGGCACGTGTTTAGGTAATGTAAATGTTGATAAGATTAGAACTTAAATTATATACACGAATAATATAGATATTTAATTGCATTATTCGTGTAATTGAATTATGTATAAAAATTAAATCTAATTATCTTGTAATAACTTCGTTGTGTAGTTTTCTTATATATTCATGATCACAGTAAATTAAATTAAATGGGTACTTAGCTTTTGTGCAGAGAATTAAGAGAAGTAAAGGAAAAGAATGAGTAATTGTTGAAGATATTGAGTAATTGTTGAAGATATGTGATAGCACATTTTACAATTGACATTCCATATCAGGTAATACGAAGTCTGAAATTTCATTAAAGATATTTAAGATTTAAAAATAAATATTTGATATATATAATATATTCTTTAGTAAATAGTGAGTAAAGGATGTTTAGACGACTTTTCAACCTTTTTCTGCATGTGCCGAAATTCTTGCAATATGAGATCGAATGTCATAACTATTGTATGTATTTTTACCTTTTACTAGTATTTGTTGGAAAATTTGTTACCTATTTTTACTCATCTCTCCGGTACACCTCGATACAAGCGTACTCTACTGAGCATTCTTCGCCTACTGTAGCTCTGTCTGACCGACGACGACAGATCCCAAGATTTTCTTTATCCAGATCTTGTTTATATATGTACAAAAAATAATATCAAACTTATTATTATAGAATTTATGTTTTCAGAATTCACTACACTCTCAACAAAGAAGTAACTCATCATACTATTTTCGAGTATTATTCCTACTACCATCACGTTTTCATAATGACAATAACTAATATGAATGCCCCATCTCCAGAGGAGATTGTTGTCCAGCCACAGCCAGCACCAGCATTGCCCGGCTGTGAGCAAAAGGACGATTCGTCGAACAAGTGTTGTCTAAAGATTATCGACTGTAAAGAAGCGAAAAATCAGGTGTTGTTTTCCGTGCCAATGATCGTCGTGAACGGTTGTTTCTACTTCATCAACCTTGTGTCTGTCATGTTTGCCGGTCACCTTGGCAAGCTTGAGCTTGCTGCCTCAAATCTTGCTAATTCATGGGCAATGGTCACTGGTTTCTCTTTCATGGTATGTATATGTTTTATGCATCGCTGACGGACATACAAGTTCTATGCATTGACGATATAAAAGTAATATGTTCATTTAAAAGATAGTTGTAGTTAGGTTGTTCATCATTTAATTATATTGATCGGTAATATAAAATAAATGATAAGTAACATGTACATGTAACCTGAGTCCTGATATGCTAACAGTTTAAGGTACACTTATGATGTAAAAAGTTAATGACATTGTTGGTTATATAACTTAAATCCATTGATAAATACATCTAACCTCATGGAATACATTTTTCCTGTCATTTTATGTCACTATTTCCTATTACTTCGTATAGAAAAGAATTAACAAATAATTTAATTTTGAACATTTTGTTTACCCATAATGATATGCTTGATATTGAAATCTCATGACATATTTAAGCTACAAGTTACTCTCTCTTCTTTTTCCTTTTTTCATAATCGTGAGGTCTGAGCCAGCTTGTGAATACCTTGACTAATTCTACGAGGTGTATGGCTGCATGCTACCTCTCACTAACACATTTGCTGGGTAACTGATCTATCTACTAAAGCGAGAACATATGAGAAAAAAATTATCTAGTATTTTTGTCTTTCTTTGGGATATGAACCTAAAACATGATCATGATTCTCAACCAATGGTGTAGCCAAAATTTTCCGTAAGGGTGTTCGAAGAAGTAAATAAAAAAGATCGATGAATGGGTACACCATAAATTTAAGACAAATTACATAATATTTAGCTAAATTATAAAACACTCAGTCATAGAACTATGTATATATCAAACTAACGTAAAAGTCCACAAAATAAATTCTTCTAGTGAAAGTATAATTCAAATATATTATTCCAATCATGCTCGATAAAGTTTCATCTCTTGAAAATATTATTATATTGGACCCATTAGAAACAATTGTAGACACCTCTTTATAAAGGCAACACGAAATCACCTAAAATTCATCATTCACTGTAGGACATTTTAATTACTAGAAGACTAAAGTTCCTTGGTATTTAAGGAAAAATTTTCTTTGTTGAAACTTCAAATTGAATTACAGAGTATTCTAATTAGATAAATAACTACAAGACACAAAATCATAACCTAAACCAATTCTTTTTTAAAAATATAGCTAGCCACTGAGGTAATTGTCACCAAAATATTCACGGACAATGAAAAAAGACATCTCTGCTTTTCACTTAATGTTATGATGCCTATGAATTGATTTAGTGCAGTGACAATAAATTAATCTCTTCTTTAGATAGCAATAAATTATTTCTCTTATTTAAATTTCAGTATTCTTGCAACAATAAAACAAGAAGCCCTTAACAAGAAAGATGTTATATGAGAGAATCACTTTGTTAAGGAAAATGGAAACAAAAAATAAGTGATTAGAACCCGCGATACATTAGATATTTTGAACATCCTTAACCATTGAACTGTCAGGCTCAATTGTGTCAAGGTTGTTCAACATTAACTATTTATCCGTTATAAGTAATATTTGATCTAAACACACGATATAATTTTTCGATATGACGTTAGACTGATCACTTTTGCCACTATAACTCTGCGATTATTCTCAACTCATTTCATTGACCATTAGCTCACACCTTGAGTGCATTTCTTTCTTTCTTAAATTTTTGTGGACCCAATAAAATGAAACACATGGAGTACAATCGATTCGGTCAGATTTATTGATTTTTTCTGTTTTTTCTATTTTATACCCACCCCTATCCTTCACATCTCAAACTCATTTTGCAACTGAGGATCTGTAACTCTAAATATGATGAAAGGGCACTAACTTTTCTTGGATTAATGTTCTAGGCAACTGTTAAAGAATACACGTAGAGATATACTGCACTTTTATTTACTTAATTATATCCTCATCAGAAGTGAGCTCTGAACTTGTTGATTAACAATCTATAGGTCGGCCTAAGTGGCGCACTTGAGACATTATGTGGCCAAGGATATGGAGCAAAACTGTTCAGGATGCTGGGAATACATCTTCAAACATCATGCATCATATCATTCTTCTGTTCTATTGTGGTTTCCTTCATCTGGTGGTATTCCGATAAGATCCTGATTTTACTTGGTCAAGATCCTCTAATAGCTAGAGAATCCGGGGTTTTCTTGAAGTTCCTTATACCTGGATTGTTTGCATATGGTTTATTGCAAAACATTGTGAGATTTCTTCAAGCACAATCAATCATCTTGCCTCTGGCTTGCTTTTCGGTTGCAGCTTTAGTTGTCCACATTGGCATTTCATATGCTCTGGTTCATTGGACCAGTCTTGCTTTCAGAGGAGCCGCATTAGCAGCTTCAATTTCGTTTTGGATCTCATTTGTCACGCTGAGTCTATATGTGCTTTTCTCCAAGAGATTCAGCCATATAAGGCCGGAAAGTTTCTCAACCGAGCCATTTCATTATATTCTTTCAAACTTGAAGCTGGCTTTGCCCTCTGCTGGCATGGTGTGGTAAGAATTAGCCTCATTTCTGTTAATTTTTGTTATTACAGTCAAAGCTCGGTATTCCGACGTTGTTTGTCCGAATATCTTTTGGCTGTTATATACGACATGAGTATAATATAACATAACATGAAAATCTATTCCAACAACAACTTGACCGTTATACTGAAATGTTGTTATAGAGAGGTCTGACTGTATAATAAAGCAAATTCAAGTGTATTGGCAGAGACAATTCTGGAATTTAAACTTGATTAGTGCAACCTTTAAGGTTATCAGCACTGAACTCGCTTTATTTTGAGATTACGAGTTCAGGTTTTAATATTGTTGAACTTTTAGTGTTTTTTCACGTATATCTATCTCACCTTTGTTGGTACTAATAGTTTTCAATTGTTGTGCACCAGCTTGGAGTACTGGGCTTTTGAGATTCTTGTGTTATTAGCTGGTTTGATGCCAAATTCAGAAACAACTACTTCTGTCGTCGCAATGTGGTAAGTTTTCAATGTGGTTTGAAACACCAGCAACTTTTTCGTATTTTTGAAGGCTGAATTTTAGCTGTTGATCTAATTTTGTTTTGGGTTGTGACCTTCCAGTGTAAATACAGAAACCATAGCCTACATGATATCTTATGGTCTCAGTGCTGCTGCAAGGTAATTTGACCAACAAAAAGGTTGACATAATTCTTATCCCTTTTATTTTTTTGAATTCTAATGCCAAAAAATATGCATTGTTGAATTATGTGACAATCTCGTTTAAATGGTTAGAGATAGCACACCTTTATTTACTCAATTTGTCTCAACATGCCTCTTAATGTGCAAGCCTGATTCTGTTTCATAGAACAAGTTCCGCACGTGAAAATCTTTTTGATGATGGAACACTATGTTGAATTGTGTTTAAATTGTTAGAGATAGCAGATAATTACTTAATTCATCCCAAAACGCCTCTTACTGTGCGAGCCTGATTCTGTTTCATAGACCAAGGTCCGCAAGTGAAAATTCTTTTTGATGACGGAACACTAGGTTGAATTGTGTAACGACCTTCTCATCTAAAAGGTTAAGCTGTTAGAGAGATCAGACTTATAACTCTTATTTTCTTAATTACATCTCAACGTGCAACACAAGGTAATGTGACCAACAAAAAGGTTGACATAATTCTGATCTCTTTATTTCCTTCAATTCTAATGCTTAACATATGCAGTGTTGATTTATATGACAATCTCGTTTAAATGCCTAAATTGTTAGAGATATAATGCTCTTACTTAATTCGTCTCAACATGCCTCTAAATGAACGAGCCTGATTCTGGGTCATAGGCCATAGTCCGCACGTGATAATTCTTTTTGATGACGGAACACTACGTTGAATTCACTGCACAAAAGTTGGAATTAGCTATGAACTACTCCGACAGTAAATTGCTCGTAGCTAACAATTTTTTTTTAAAATTCGTCGCTAAATACAGGAATTTTGCTATTTAGCTACAGAGTTTGACCGTCGCTAATTCCTGTCTTTTAATAGTGATTGTGTGATCATTTCATCTAAAAGGTTAAGTAGTTAGAAAGATAGACATATATATCTTATTTACTTAATTATGTCTTCACTGTGCAGCACAAGGGTGTCAAACGAGATAGGAGCAGGAAATATTGGCAAAGCTAAGCAAGCGATGGCGGTTACTCTCAAGTTAGCTATTCTTTCTGCCCTTATAGTTGATACGGCTCTAGGTTTTGGTCACAAATACTGGGCAAACCTCTTCAGTGACAACGCAGAGATTATCCACAAATTTTCCTCAATGACACCTCTCCTTTTAGTCTCTTTCTTGTTCGATTTCATACAAGGAATTCTATCAGGTTAAACTTTTTGCATATGTATACATGTGTGTCCGACACTATACTTTAGTTTTACACATTCAGTAGAACCGAACGAGCTAAAGCATAAACTGTTTAAATGAATTGATCAGGAGTGGCAAGAGGATGTGGATGGCAGCGTTTCGCTATGTGCATCAACTTGGCAACTTTTTATTGCGTTGGCATGCCAATAGGCGCCGTCCTGGCTTTCAAGTTCAACTTTAGCTATAAGGTAATTCAAGTGGATCGTGCAGGCCATGAGCTCAATACATTTTTTATATACAAGAGTTTAACTTATATGCATTGACAAGTTATCAAGTACCTAAATTACATGTAATGACTGATCATAACTTCTATACACTGACAGAGTAAGTTTTTTTTTTTTGTTTGTTTGTGTGAAAATATATGATGCAGGGATTATGGATAGGGTTGATTTGTGGTCTAGCCTGCCAATCGTCTGGATTGTTGCTCCTGACATTAGTTTCAAGATGGGGAAAAGCAGATCAAGTCTCAAAAACTAGCAATAGAGAAAATGAACTCCAGGCTTAAATTAAGCATAGAGTCATGAAATCCACTTGCATTGATCATTGGTAATTAGTTAATTCATCAGTTTTGTAATTTGAGAACATTTTTGACTTGTCTACATAGTTTTAGAATAAATCGCATATCTAGGCATTATTTTTTGCGCTTATGAAGGTCAGTATCAGTCCTTAAGTGCATTTATTATTTTGTATCTGAATCTTAATTGAGGACTTTTGTCAAAATAGCTTTTCAGAAAAGTATTTTTGGAGAAAAAAAGTTTGTGTTTGGCCAGTTCATTTAAGAAGTGATTCCTTTAGTACTTCCTCCGGACCAAAAAAAGTGTTCACTTAGCTTTTTTTTCTTGGGTCAAAAAAAGTGTTCACTTATCAAATCAAGAAAGAATTAACTTTGTTTTTCTAGATTTATCCCTATTAAGTGTTATATGATCAAATCCCAATGCCTATTTAATTAGGAGTAGTTTAGTCAAATTACCTATTTTTATTTAGGAGTTAGTATTTTTCTATGGGGTGTGATGACTAAGTGGACTCTTTTTTTGATTCGGAGGGAGTACTTCATAGACCGATTGTGTTTTGCCAATCTTTCTAAACAGAGCTTTTGAGTGTTAAAATTGCGAAAAAATATCAAAGTTCGTTCTAAAATTAGTTCTATTCTTCGATAAGAATATTCAAGATTTAATATATATAAATATGTTTGAATATATAAAAGTAATATCTAACCGATATTTACTGTATAATTTTTCGATAAAGAATGTTAAGCTGAGCATTCTTTGCCGACTGTAGCTCTGTCACAATCGACTACAGATCCCAAGCTTTATGTCCGAATCTTTGTATGTATGTACAAAAACAAACAAAAGTACTGTTTAGCTACCATCACGTTATGAGTGCACGGCCGCCAGAAAACACTTAATCTAAGCAAAAACTAAGAAGCGACATGTAACAAAAACAGCGGTGTAGTTAATTTGACAAGTTGGGAGTTCCAACAGATAAAAAAAAAAAATGTAGGATTTGAGTTATACACTTTGGTAGTCATACGATTTTTTTGGGTAAATATCTCAAAAGGTCATTGAACTTTGAGAAATTATGTAGTAAAGTCATTGAACTTTGTTACATATTAATAAAATCACTCAACTTTGGCCTATTATCTCATAAAATCACTCAACTACATATGTCATAAAAAAAATTTGATATGGCAATACTAATTAATTATTTTATGTCATGCAGACGTGGGCTCACAATAAAATAACATAAATCCATGTTTTATACTCACACCCACTATTTCGGAGTAAAATGAGAGTTTTCGTCGACATCTTTTTTTGTTCTTTCTGCCAATAACTTATTTTAATGATTAAGCATTTAGTAGTACTAAAGCATATAGTTAATACTAAGTATTCTTTCGATCTTTCTCATTTCAGAATTTGGGTGTATCTTTTTCTGAAAATTGAAAGGCTTTAGAGCTGCGTTTTGAGAACTATTTGAAAGTTGTTAACAAGATCGGCATTGAGGATATATGAGTTGTTAGGGCTCTGACTCTACAATTTTGCTTGGTTAATGTCATATGTGTATTTGTTAACTGATTTGTAGTGGTAACAATTAACTGTGATTTAGGGCGTATCGTGGTAATATTTATGATTCTTTGGTGGACTAATAGCACTATGTGTATCTCCGTGTGGCTTTTTTGCATGCTTTGAGATGGTTTTGTATAAAGAATTAAGAATTTTAAGGAAACAGTGAGAAGAAGGTATAGATAAGGGGAAAATGGGTTTTGGATGAAGGGTTGGTGAGTGAGTGTGAGTTTAAAGATATGAATTTATTTTATTTTATTGTGTGACCCACGTCTACATGGCATAAAATAATTAATTATTATTGTCATGTTAAATTTTTTTGATGACATATGTAGTTGAGTGATTTTATGAGATAATAGGCGAAAGTTGAGTGATTTTATTGATATGTAGCAAAGTTCAATGACTTTTCTACATAATTTCTCAAAGTTCAATGACCTTTTGAGATATTTACCCCGATTTTTTTACATTATTAGCGGAGATGAAGTAAAACTTTTAACTTTATGGATTTTGAATTTTAAAACGATAACTTCAAGTGCTAATAATTGAATTTTAAATTTAATATGTGTACATATTATGAATAGTTTGTTTAAGCAAAAATTATTGAATTCGCGGAATCTGTACCTGGGCTTCTAGCTTTACCCTTGATCGTGGTAATTTAACCAACTGTTTCTATTTTCCAAGTTATCATATTAGATGTATATGTTATGAAAATACCTATTGATATAAGTGAACTTATTTGATGGTGTAAAATTTTAGAGACAGATTCAAAATTTTGAGTTTAGCCGTTCAAAAAAAATGTAGCTTACTGATATATGAAAAATTATTTATATATATTAAATTGATTTCTTAATAAAAAACTCCGTCCGTCCAAGTTTACGTGACTGTTCAGATTTCGTGAGTCGAACTTCTTTCTTTTAACCGTGAATTTGGAAATCCAATCTTTAAGTTTTTTGAAAATAATTTTCATATTTAGAAGCTACATAAAAGATACTATAAGTCACAATAATTAATAATTTAAAAGGCGTACGAACAAATCACGGTGAAATTTTTCTTGTTTGGTTCTTAGAAAGCAAAATGTGCTGCATAAATTCAGACAAAGGGAGTATAATTTATTTATTTTTGCTAAAATAACTGAATTATGCGGAACATCACTTAACTAGAACTCTAGCTCGGCCTCTGAAAAATCTATACACGTACGGTTGAAAGAATAAACTAATAAAAATAAGGGGTGGATTAAAAAAAGGAAACAAAGAGAAAGCAAACAAGAAGATTAAAAAGAAGAGCATACCATAGTAGACCTGAGGCACAAGAGAAACAGAATGGCTACAGAGGCTAAGAATCAGATATTGTTTTCGTTACCGATGTTGTTTGGAAGGGTAATTTCAAGAGGACTATGTTTGCACACTTTTAATAAAATGGAGACATAATTTAAATTCTTCATATGTCCCACGTGACACACTTTCCGTTTTAGCCTGTCTCAAAAAGTATGTCACCTTTGTTTTGGACCATAAGTTTCAAAAGTTTTATTTCTTAAATTCTGTGTCAAGTCAAATAGTGTCCAATATATTGGGACGAAAGGAGTAATGACCACAAAAGATACTCCTTCCGTCCCACTTAAATGACACTCTTTATTTTTTAGTTAGTCCTAGAAAAATGACACTTTTGTATATCTAGTAACAATTCACCTTTAAATTTACTTTTTTACTCTTAATGAAATGACTTCTAGCCACACAAATTTCTGCAGTTTATTTTAGACCACAAGTTCAAAAGTTTTTCTTTTATTTCTTAAGCTTTATGTCCACTCAAACACCCTCGAATAAAATGGTCGGAGTGGGTATTATAAAGGGATAATTTCAATAATATACAATACAACATAAAATATCTCATTCACGTAGTCATATTTTTAATTTACATCTGCATAGCTAACCTTTTTTCTGTAACAGTATTTATACACACGATATACAACATTAAACTTAAACAATGTATCAATCTTATATAAAAGTGTATAATAATGTATAAAAGGGTCATTTCGGATAATATTAGAAATATGGGCCTTTTCGGGTAAATATTTTCTCCAAATGCACATAGTGTTATTTCCCCTATAAAACAGGGGGGTCGATAAGAGAAGCACATCATAGTAGACTTGAGGCTCAACAGAAACAATATGGCTACCGAGGATTGCTCATATGGCCCAAAAACTCCCTTGCTGTTACATCCAGCATCATCATCATCCATTGAAGAAAGGGAAACTTCAATTTCATCAAACAGATGGTGTTCAAAGTTGATTGATGTAGAAGAAGCTAAGAATCAGATGATGTTTTCGTTACCTATGATTGTTGTGAACGGTTGTTTCTACTTCATTAATCTTGTTTCTGTCATGTTTGCTGGTCATCTTGGTAAACTTGAACTTGCTGCCTCAAATCTTGCAAATTCATGGGCTATGGTTACTGGTTTCAGTTTCATGGTATGTGTTAATTCGTCTTTCATACTTATATCTCTGTTTTAGACTACTTTTAAGTTCTATGCATTGACGGTGGAAAAAATATATTTACAATTAGGTCACTTAAAAGATAATTATAGATATGACAAGTAACATGTTTATAACAGGTTAAATTACACACATAGTGTAAAAGATTCATTTTATTGTCAGTTTATATAAGTTAAATCTGTTTCTAAATACATCCAACCTCATAGATACTTCATTCATATTATATATAAAAGTTTTTGGGATAATTATAACTACATAGAAGAGTGGGTTAAGCAAGGATCGTTGTCGTCCAAAGGGTAAAATTGTCAGATTGCTATAACTTTTTAAATTTCCCAAAGCAAACGTGTACCAGCTCTCCTTTTTTATGATTGGATCTACCAACAAATGGCATTGCTTTTTATGGGGAGTTTTGTATGCTTATGGGATCCATGATTTGACATAATTAAATTGCAAAAACAGAAAATAGGCCCCAGCATCACTCTTACGTACATCAAACATTTATGACCATTTCTATTAACTTTTCTATAAAAAACGAATGAAATATTTCTTTTTAAAAAAAAAAAATTAAAAAATTCATCCATGCATCAGACTTTTACCCGTAGTGATAAAAACTTGGTAAAAAGTAGA
Organism: Lycium ferocissimum; assembly: GCF_029784015.1. Taxonomy (NCBI): domain Eukaryota; kingdom Viridiplantae; phylum Streptophyta; class Magnoliopsida; order Solanales; family Solanaceae; genus Lycium; species Lycium ferocissimum. The sequence continues at coordinate 45,501,521 of NC_081345.1, read as the reverse complement.
TGGGCCCACTGAAACTTCGTTCCGATTTTTCATTTAATTTTGAGTGAAATGTTGACCATTGGACCTCGAAAGCATAAGATAAAATGTGCCATTTGAACCCCTCGCCACTGGTGCACACACGTGGAACTGCTTTAAACAGAGCGTGAGTTACCAAATTTTTTCTTTTTTTAAAATTTTTAATCATTAAAAATTAATTTTAACAAAAACTCTATTTTAAAATCTATTTAAATAATTAAAAAAAATTGAAAAACCCAACCCATCCTCACCGATAGCCCACTTCACCGCCGCCACTGCCGCTGCTGCCTCCGCCGCCCCCACCACCACCGCCGCCGCCGCTTTAAAATCTATTTAAATAAATCTCCAACAAAAAACGGCACCATTTTTTTTAATTATTTAAATAGATTTTTTGCCATACAAAGCGCGGCGGGAGGCAAAGCAAAAAAAGTGGCGGTGAAGTGGGCTATCTGAGAGGATGGGTTGGGTTTTTCAGATTTTTTAAAATTATTTAAATAGATTTTAAAATTAATTTTTGTTAAATTAATTTTTTTTGTTGATATGGCTTATTTTTATTGGTCAGATATTCCATGTCACTGGTCTATTTTTCCATGTCACTGCAAGTGGACTGCACGCGTGTGCCCAGCTGGCACGAGGGGTTCAAATGACACATTTTATCTTATGTTCGAGGGTCCAGATGGTCAACGTTTCAGTTAAGGGGTCTAAATGAAAAATCAAGACAAGTTCAGGGGTCCATCTATGACTTTGGCCTAAAAACTTTGACATTGACACCTATCTCATATATTATAAATATAATACTCCCTCTATTTTAATTTATGTAAATTCTGTTAACTGGACGCGATATTTAAGAAAGAGTAAAGACTTTTAAAATTTATGATTCAAAATAAGTCTTGAATATTTATGTGGCTGTAAATCATTTCATAAAGTGAATTTGTTTCTAAGTTAGGAAAGATGTCATTCATTTTGGCACCAATTAAAAAGAAAATAGGTTCACATAAATTAAAATAGAGGGAGTAATAAATAGCAAAAAAGTACTGTATAAAGGAGAGGAAATATAATTCTAACCTCCAATCTTGACAGTGGTTAAACGAGTCAACTATCTTAATAAATAAAAATGATATGACTGGTTAACCAAAGAATTAAAGGGGGTGGATTAGTAGGATAACTACCATATAGTATAATTTTAATGTCCCTAATTATTATGAGTCATCTCAATTAGTGAAAAATCAACTGAAAATAATTAGAAGTACTTAATAATATAAGGGTAGGACAAGTATCAAATGATAAATTATTTCTTAATTCAAACTTGATAAATAAAAGTGAACATCTATTTTTAATATAGAGGATAAGGTAAAAGTGGACGAAGTGAGTGACAAATATTTTTGAACTACGGATTTTTAGTAACCTACCAATTCAATAAGTTGTGGGCAATTTGCACGATTGCCCTTTGTTGGGGTGGTCTTTAATTTTTGTCCCTCAAATTCCTGGTCTTTAATTTTTTCCCTTCGCTTAAAATATCCCGAGGTTTTGGATTCGAATTCTGGCTAAGTCATCAAAAATAAAAATAAAATCGCAAGGAAAGACTTTGCAAAAGGTTCCGTCTTATGCAGCGAACTTTGCCTTAAGGCATAACTAAAAATTCTGTCGGAGAACCTTGGGATATTTTCGACCACCTTTCTAAGTGTAGGGCAATAATTAAAGACCACCCCAAACGAAGGACAATCTGTGCAAAAAAATGATAAGTTTTTAAAGAAGCTTGTAGAATCCAGTATTACATATTCTATATTATAATATCGATTATACATAAAATTAAAAGAATAAATTAAGAGACAGAAAATTATTTTTCTTAATACAAAATTTTATCTAGAATACATAAAGAAGTAACGAGTTTAAGACATATCAGCTATGAAAATGGGATAACCTTCTTTATATTTTAAAGTTAAGTACAAACACAAGGATACACATCAAAAGTTAAATACAATAAAATTAAAATAAAATCAAATAACAGTGGAAAACGATAATAATACGTAGCATAGCCGCTATAGTATTTTCGGGTGATTTTTGCAATACACAGAATTGATGCATTTTAAGGAAAATGAATTGAGGTAATTTAAAGTAACTGATATAAGTTCAAGATTTTTTTGGAAAATAATTTCTCACTTTTGTTTATCAGAATATTTCTAATATTATCATACTATTCTAAAGTGAATAATATACAAATATATTATGCTCCCGTGCTTACTTTTAATTGTTGTAGAGAAAAAAAACATACTCATATTTTAGTTGTCGTCCTCAGTAAATATAGATGATTCAAAATATTTGTCATTTTATTTTTATTTATACTATATTAGAAGCATGAGTTGGGGGTGGTTTCGTCGTCTACCTCCAACTCATGTAAAAAAAGAAAGTGGACTCCATACTAAAAAAATCAAGCAATATAAAATAAAATGAAAAAGTGGACACCACCACCTCCAAACTCATTAAAAAAAAAGTGGACCCCATATTACAAAAATCAAGCAATATCAAAAAAAAAAAAAAAAGTGGACCCCATATTAAAAAAGCAAATAATGTCAAAAAAAAAAAAAAACGTGCACCTCATATTAAAAAATCAAACAATATTCATGTAATTCCCAAAGTATCCCATTAAGTCAATAATGGTGGATTCATTGCCACATGTGTATCAACTCATTAGTGGGAGCAAATGAAATTATTATAAAACAAAAAATATGGACTTCATATTATTGCTTTTCTTCAAAAGGTTAAGTAGCCAAACCATACAATTTCCTTTCTTTTCTTATATTAGCCTGAGATCTAATTTAGATATTTAACTGTTGTATTTGCTATTCCATCATGTCATTTATTTATTATGTTTATTAAAATAAATATACTTAAAATATTTATATTTTAAAATAAGATAGAATTTAATTACTTTTTCATTTTTATTCTCACTCCAATAAATGTGAAAAGAGATTAATGTCGCAAAAGAAAAAATAATATTAAATGGAGATCAAATAAAAATAAGGTAAATTAGTCAAATTATAATTCTAATTGACGTTTCCTTAAAAAAACATGCAAAAGGCAACATGACAAGTAAAATGAGCTAAACCAAGAATACTCACCAAAAATTAAAAAATAGTAGTTCTTCGTTTAAATAGAAAATCAAAATTTTACTTTGTTTCGTTTTAAACATGTAAAATTAATTTAATAATTTGAATTAGAATTATCCAAATCAAAATTTGATAAAAAAAAATAATAAGTATTATTTAGGTCCAATCTACATACATTAACAATAGAATATTTTACACCTTTAAATTAATCGAATTAAAATTCAAAGTATCAACTGATGCTTAAATATTGCTATTGTTTTGTCTCAAAAAGAGGAAAATAGTTTCATTTTAAACAAGTCTTCTCTTTTAAAAAGTATTAATAAATTTTTGCAAGCATTGTATTCGTAGCAAACACTAATATAATAAAGTTTTGAATACGGAGCACAAACTACAATATTATATTAATCGTGTTTTGAACATAGTGTCTGTATTAATCATGTTTTGAACATAGTGTATACACACACATAACTTAGTATGTATCACTATCTTTTTTCCAATATTTGTTCATATTTTCTTCGTTCCTGCCAACTGTCAAATGATAGCCTTGATAGTTCCATATATTACCTTTCTTGGATTAATGTTCTATGCAAGTGTGAAAAAAATAGTTGAAGAGATAATATCCGTGCTTGCACAGCTAAAATGATCCTGTTGTTTCCAGAAAATGGTTTAAAATACACATGAAAAGAGCACGTCAAAGCTAAGAATTCATATTTTACATGATGCCCTGTGGTTCCGATTTTACTGAGGCAAATCTTAAACTTGTTAATTAAACAATATATAGGTTGGCCTAAGTGGTGCGCTCGAGACATTATGTGGCCAAGGATACGGAGCAAAAATGTACAGAATATTGGGAATACATTTGCAGGCATCATGCATCGTATCATTCTTTTTCTCTATGGTGATTTCTGTTAGCTGGTGGTATTCTGATATGATTCTGATTTTACTTCACCAAGATCCTGATATAGCTAAAGAAGCCGGCGTGTTCTTGAGGTTCCTCACACCTGGATTATTTGCATATAGTTTTTTGCAAAACATTTTGAGGTTTCTTCAGGCACAGTCAATCATCATGCCTCTGGCTTTCTGTTCAGTTGGATCTTTAGTTATCCACATTGGCATTGCCTATGCCTTGGTTCATTGGACAGGTCTTGCTTTCAAAGGAGCATCATTAGCGGCTTCCATTTCGATTTGGATTTCACTCCTCACGTTGGGTCTATACGTGCTATTCTCCAAGAGATTCAGCCATATAAGGCCGGAAGGTTTCTCATTCGAGCCTTTTCATCATATTCTTACAAACTTGAAGTTGGCTTTGCCCTCAGCTGCCATGGTCTGGTAAGAATTAACTGTAAATTTGGTATTGCAAGAAAAGTTGACTTATATATTTACAGACATTGTCAATACAATTTTTAACACAAAGGCAATTACAGGCAACTAATCATCGCGAGCGGAATTAGTTACCCGTAAAATAAGACAAGTGACCTTTTATAGCTGGTTAAATTACATTGCTTGTATATAAAATTTTCATGACACTGTCAGTGTATATAAGTTAGATCCTTACAGAATAAAATGCATTGGCATCCAAGTTGTACTTATAATTTCCTAATTTGGACGTGTACCAGCTTGGAGTACTGGGCTTTTGAGCTTCTTGTGTTATTGGCTGGTTTGATGCCTAACTCAGGAACAACTACTTCTGTGGTAGCTATGTGGTAAGCTTCTGTCCTTTTCAACATCACATTTTCATGATTTTAGAGACTGAATTTTAGTTGCTGACACCAATTATTTTTGTTTATGACCTTCCAGTGTAAATACACAAAACATAGCCTACATGATATCTTATGGACTGAGTGCAGCTGCAAGGTAATGTTACCAACAAAATATTGACATATTTCTGAGCCCCTCCCCCTCAATTTTTTTACTGATACCAAATATGAATGCTAAAACATATTTAATGTTGATTTGTGTGACAATCTCATCTAACTGTTTAAACTGTTAGAGTGAGCACATTTTTTATTTACTTAATTATGCTTCAACATGTCTCTTGATGTGCGGGCCTGATTTTTTTTAATGGACCAATAGCCTTATTGGACAAGCTTCCAAATTTGCTTATTTTGTGAAGTGCTTTTCGAAAAAAAACTTTTCGAGAATAACAGTTTATGTTTGACTAATCAATTTGAAAAGTACTTTTGCCAATATTAGAGCAGTATTTTGTGCTTGGTCAATGTTCCAAAAGTGCTTTTGGAGAAAAAATGTTTTTTTTTTTTCAAAGTTTCTGAAAAATAGCTTCTACAACTACCGAAAAGCAATTATGTTTTTCCTAAAAGCTTGGCCAAACTCCTCAATTTTTTAAAATAAACACTTTTAGAAAAATATAAGCACTTTTGGCTTTGCCAAAACTTGGCCAAACAGGCTATAAGGCTCGCACGTGAAAACTCTTTCTGATAACTAATGAAGGTGAATTTGAGCTTAGGACCTGCTTGCTCTGGTACTACGTAGAATTGTGCGACCGGATGTTAAAGAGATCATAGGCACTCCTATTTACTTAATTGTATTTCAACATGCAGCACTAGGGTGGCAAACGAGTTAGGAGCTGGAAATCCTGATAAAGCTAAGCATGCTATGTTTGTTACTCTCAAGCTATCTGTTCTTCTTGCCGTTGCAGCTGATTTGGCTCTATTTTTTGGTCATAATGCCTGGGCTAGCCTCTTCAGTGATAGCATGGAGATAATTAACAAATTTGCCTCCATGACACCTCTCCTCTTAATCTCCTTTATGTTCGATTTCATTCAAGGGATCCTATCAGGTTAAAAAATTTATATAGCATGCATTGCATTATGTGTGCGTGTGCGCGACACTATTTTAGTTTTACACATTTAGTAAAACCGTCTAAACAGAACTTGTAAATGAACTGATCAGGGGTGATTAGGGGATGTGGATGGCAGCATTTGGCTATGTGCATCAACTTGGCAACTTTCTATTTCATCGGCATGCCAATAGCTGGCCTCCTTGCTTTCAAGTTCAATCTACATTCTCAGGTAATTCAATTGCACGCCATGCTTTCAGTATGTCCCATACGAGGTATACACCGATAGGGTAAAAGAGTTTTGACTCTACCAAGTACTTAAAAGATAACTACATGTAACTGCCTAAAATGATTGGAACTAGTAACTTCAAAATATGGTAGATACCTCGCTGCCTATGTGGCTAGGACTCTCCAAAAATGCGGTCTCATTTGTATTGGATCCTCTAAAAATGCACTGTTTTTGGAAGAGCCAACATGCACCTGACAAATTTGAAGAGTCCAATCAACATAGCTCGCTACATTACAAGGATGATATAAAAACTTTTGCACTATCAGTCAGCGAATTTTGTTATTCTAACTAAGTTCGGTATTGTTTTTGGAAAACTATATGATGCAGGGTTTATGGTTGGGCTTGATTTGTGGTCTAGCCTGCCAATCTTCTGGCTTGTTGCTACTGACATTGATGACCAAATGGGGAAAAGTGGAAGTCTCAATAAATAGCAATAGAGAAAATGTACTCCTGGCTTAAAACACGAGTTCATGAGAGTAACTTCATATAGTCGATCCCGACTTGTTTGGGACTTACGCATAGTTGTTATTGGCGCTGGTTGGCTTGTTGGCCATTAATGATCCAAGGTCTATCTCTTTTTCTTCAGATATTGATAATTGATTAATTAATTTGATTTCTATATATGAGAAGATTTATGACATGGTTAATTTAAAAGGGAGAATGACGTATATGTACATGGTAAGAAATTTATTTACGAAACGTGACGATAGTTTTCAGTTTATAAAACATATTAGGAGTTTTTTTACAAAACATGTATACAAAATTTTTGCTCATGGCTTGAAAAATTCGCTCAAAATTTCATTTATGAAAAGTGTATGAAAATGGTAAGAAATGTGTATATCTTGCTCAAGGCTTAAAAATTTCTCTCACATTTTTTGTGTATGAAAACTGTATGAAAAGGGCATGAAATGTGTATATCTCGCCAAAGGTTTAGAATTTCGCTCACATTTTTCGTGTATAGAAACTGTATAAAATCAGTATAAAATATGTATATAACTGTATAAATTTTGTATAAAGTTCATGTTAGGTTATTGAAAATTTAATACAACTACAACAACATTGTATGCATCTTTCATACAATATTCATACAAATTTAATTCAATTACAACAACATACAAAACTTAAAATAAAATTTTCACACAAACTCGGCATACAATTATCATGCAACTTTAATACAATTTTGAATCTCGCTTCGAAATTTGCAAAAAACACGCTTCGAATCTATCTTAGACTTAGAATTTCACTCACAATTTCGAGTATAAAAATAGTATAAAATTGGTGTAATAACTAACAATCAAAATTAGAAAGAGTATGGGCAACACCATACACGTACTTTAAAAAGCTTGTCCTTTTCCCCCCTCTCTCTCTCTACATTCAATCATCCGATCATAGGGAGAGAATAACAAATCCTCTTCCTTCAGCATTACAACAATTCCGAACCCAAATTTGTTGGATTCAAGTTCGTTTGAATTATAATTGATGATCCTGTTCATACAAGAAAGTCAATAGATTAACATATTCAGATTCTTTGCACGCATTCATACGCTTGTGGATATTCATATTTGTGTAGTTTTGTAGGGTTTGGTTGCAGAGAAGGGTCTCCGAAACTTTGAGAAGGGAGTTGTGCTCTTTTTTTTTTTTTTTTTTTCGTAACCTAGAAACAAGCGTGAAGAAGAAGGGAAGGGGGCTGCGCATCTTTTTCGTGATTTGATACAAAATGGAATATACTTTTTTTATTTTGTAAATAAGGAAAAACATTTATATACTTAGTAATAAAGAATTTTAAGTAGGTACTCTATGTCATTTTTCCAATTTTTTAAAATGAGTTGTATATTTAGCCGAATACTAGATACATGTAATTCTCAGAATTGCATTATTAAGGATTGAAGTACATATTTTTAGTCTCAAACGAGGAAGAAGTAATATTTCCATTCCCTTGTCATATCTCTAATAGACTATCAGAATTTTTCCACTACAAATAAACAAGTCAGTAAACTTAGAATACCTTCTGGGTCTTTTTACTAATGCAAATCAACCATACAAGATAAATACCAACAGCAAATAATAGATGTGACAGGAGCAAAACAGAACACAAGTAAATGACAGTGGATAATGGAGGATACATTCAACTTGTAGAATTGAATAAACTTGCATGCTAACATCATTCATGTTAATTCCCTGATGATCATGCACTTGATGGGTGTGAAGCATGGTAATAATAGGTGAGGCAGAGTGTCACAAACCGCTCAAAACACGCCAATTTTCCAACCAGCACAATGTGCCAAAGATAGCGGACAGGAGAGCTACTTATGTCCATGGTCATATGCCACATGGTTGGCAGGGAATATGTTCGTGTTGGGTATCCCACATCGGCATGGAACATGATCAAATTCACACTTTCAATTAAAAAGGTACTATGTTTTTTGGATTATCAGAATGACTCTTTCTCAAGTGAAGGAAAATATTGTGAAGAATTGAACAATAGAAATAATTTTTGCCAATTCATCACGACTTGTGACCAATTTAACACAATAGGTAGAACAAAGAGTACCGTGGCTTGCATGTCATAAGTGATAATATGTGCGGCAATTTGCCTATGAGGCAGAACTTATGATAAATTGAACAGATTCACTATTTCTGACTTATTGAAATGTTCTGAACTCTTGCTTATAGATAAAATTAATGTATGCCCATAAGTTTTGCCCAATGAGCAATAAACCTTTTGCTCAACAAGATTCCCTAACTGAAGGTCATTTTCTTAAAGATAGTTCATGCGCGACCCAAAAAAAAAAAAAAAATCAAGGCCAACCCTTATGGATGTCAACAACAACAACAACATACCCAATGAAATCCCACAATGTGGGGTCTGGGGAGGGTAAAGTGTACGCAGACCTTACCCCACCTTATGGATGTCATTCATGTAAATCACCCGAAAAAAGGTGTACGTCCGTGATGTGTTTTAGGGTAAATACTTATCCGCATCAAATGTTTAGACCAATTGATACAACTTACCATAGTTATAACATTTAATAAAGTGAAAATGTACATTACTTTACCATGGTTAAGTGATAGTGTGTATTTACCAACACAATTCAGGCATTAATTAATTTGGTGATACACCCGGTGCAGAAAATTTTTTAGGTCCACTAACTAAAGTAGGCTAAATAGGAAATAATTGCACGGTTTGCTCTTCAAATGAACTGGTCTTTAATTTTTGCCCTTCAATTGAACTTATGTCTAGCGGAACATAAGCTTTTTAAGGGTGCGAACATATTTGTGAATATTACGATGCGTAATTTATGTCCCGCTAGGCATAAGTTCGATTTTGAAGGGCAATAATTAAAGACCAGCACAAAATGGGGGCAAAAGTGCAAATGACCCGCTAAATACAGGCAATTTGCATGATTGGCCTTAGTCAGGGGTGGTCTTAAATTTTTGCCATTCACCTAAAATATCCAGAAGCTTTGGGTTCGAACCCCGGCTCAGTTAAAAAAAAAAATCGCAAGACAGAGTTTCGTAGCAAAATTAGGCCTATACAGGCTTTTGTAGAATTCTAGCAGAGGTTAAAAAAAAAAAAAATTGTCTTGCAAAATTTCGCAAGGCAAACTTTTGCCTTAAGACAGACTTTTCGCGAAGCCTTGGCTTGTGATTTTTTTTTTTTTTACTGAGCGGGGGTTTGAACCCAGAAACTCGGGGTACTTTCGGCCATGTTTTTAAGCGAAGGAAAATATTAAAGACCAAGCCTTTGAAGGATAATCCGTACAAAAAAATGGTTAAATAGCGCAATGAGCCCAAACGAAAAGCCCATATTTCGCCTTCATACAGAAAAGAACTGTTTATTCTTACAATTATAATTTCAAATTTTATTAACATTTTTTCTTCTTTGGGTGTGTTCGGTATGAAGGGAAAATGTTTTCCAATTTTCTCATGTACGTTTGGTTAAAAATTTTGGAAAACATTTTCCTTAGGAAAACAAATTCCTCAAAAAATGGGGAAAATAACTTCCTTAATCAAAATAAGGAAAACAAGTCCACAATTGACATTTCACTAACCACCCCACCCCCCACTCAACCACCAAACCCCAACAACTCCCACAACATCACGCACCTCCCCTACCCCGAAAAAAAAAAAAAAAAAAAGGTTTTTTTTTTTTTTTTTTTTTTTTTTTTTTGGGGTTTTCTACACCATTCATCCCCCCTCAATTTTTTTTTTTAAAAAGAAGATTAAAAAAAAAATTGTTTGTTTTTTACACCACCCACCCCCCCGACAACCCCCCCCCCCCGCCCCAACACCCCACTACCCTCTCCAAAAAAATTATTTTTTTTAAAAAAGGTTTTGAAAAAAAAATTCTTTTTTGATTTTCTATACCACCCCCCGCCCGCACCCCTTAACTCCTTCCGAATTTTCTACCTCATGTTTCATTTTACCTTTATAAAAATAAAAAAATAAAAAATGGAAAGTTTGTGTGGTTTGGTGTGGGGTGGGGGTGGGTGGATAAGAAATTTTTTTCCATTTTTTATAAAAGTTAAATAAATTATATGAAATAGAAAAGTTTGGAGGGGGTGGGTGGGAGGGTTGGATAGAGTAGTGGTGTAGGATGGGGTGGGTGAAGATGAAGTGGTTGGAGGGTGGTGGTTGGGTGGAGGTGGGATTTGGTTGGGAGTTGAGTGGGGTAGGGTGGTTGAGGGGGGATGCTTGGGGTGGGTGAGTGGTGGGGGTGGGGTGTGTGGGGGGGTTGGTGTGGTATGGGTAGTGGGGAAGTTGGGCATGGGTAATATTTTCCGAAAAATGGTTTATACAAACCAACCGAATATGAGAAAATAAATAAGCAATTCACTTATTTTTCACTACCCAACCGAACATGAAAAAATAAGTAGAAATTCACTTATTTTCCAAAAATACATTTTCCAGAAAAATATTTTCCTCCATTCCGAACACATCCTTTATCTCATCATATTTTATTCGGATTTTCTCAGTTTTTTGCGCCATTGCGATAAACAAGTGGAGAGAATGGAAAAACAAGTCTACTATGCAAACTCAGCAATTGGAAAAGCCATCGGATTTGGTGCAAAAATCATTGGAATAGCACTCTTCAACTAAGTTTTCGAAGAAATTTATTGCGAGACAAGTAATTTTGCATCATTTTGGATAATATCATGTTTAGAGAATTAAATTAATGCTCTTAGTTTTTCTAGCTTTAACACTTGTATTTGATTTAAATTTCTCTTTTTAGAGCCAAAAAAAGTGTTGTGTTGTTTATAAGGATGGTATTCGGATCAACTTGCATCCTTTTTAACTATTCCGCTAAATACTTGTTACTTTCCATCATTACAAGTATCGAATAACTCTGCCCAACAAAATTTAGGAAGATGAGAGTAATACTTGTTAATACTTGATACTTGTTAATACTTGTTACATATTGGAGATTATGTAACCAAAGATACGCATCTTTTATAATGTTATCTGAGGCAACTTGTATCCACCTCGATTAATTAATTCTACGTGATATCTATTATCTATCAAGATACAACGAACCACCCAATAATCTTCTAATGTGCACTCAAATTGAAGTTCCGAGTAACTCCTAAATCTCTCAACTAGTTTTATGAAAATCTAGAAGGAATAAAGAAAAGGAGCTCTTGAATAGAGTGACAAAATGAAGAGTCAAAAGATGAAGACTTAGACACATAAGATCACATGTTCTGACTGATTGGAATAGTGTCATTTGTAGAATTTCGACAAGAAAACTTACGTACATTTCCAAAAATATGTATACTCTCTTCACAAAAGATTGAACTTATGCAAAGGTATATTCAAATTTTGAATCAGATCCATCAATAACAACAAATAAATAAATACCATACAATTCATTTATTTTGCATTCTGAACTAAATCAAGAATCACAACAGAAAGAAACTCCTAATCCAAATAAGCACCACAATTATTAAAGAAAAGCTTTAAAGAGAAAATTAATTTCATTGATGAAGTTTCACTCCAAGAGTTTCTCTAGTTGAGAGATCATCTTTTTGTTTGGAATTGTCTTTCCATTCTCATAATCCTGAATGATGTGCATCTTCACTTTCATCTTCTGCAAAAAGTGAAAAAAATAAAAAGTATGAACACGGGTTATAAGATTTAAAATTTGTAGCACTGAATTCATTGTACTTCCAAATTTACGGCTAGAGTTTAACATTTGTTAAATTTTAGCGATTTTCACACACAAGAGCAGGAGATATATACTTGAGCGAGTTGAGCCTGAGCCACAAACTTGTTTGTTCGAGCTTGAGCGATAACCTCCTTCAATTTAGCTTTGTATGCATCTGAAAAAAGATACAACATTTGTAACACATATAGGATGTTGTCAACTGTACGAACATAGAGCTGATAGAAGCAACAATCACAAGTCATAAAATATCATTAAGGAAATAGGAATTAATAAGCTATGAAATTTATCCATAAATAGCCCGTAGCTAACATCTATTTAACGATGAATTTTTGTAGTTTAGAGACAAAAGTTTTCCGTTGCTAAAAAGGAAAAAATAAATAGGTGAAATAAAGACATTGCAAATATATGCTCAACACCAAAAAGAAAAGGTTCATAGAGATTAGTTTTACCTTTAAGATTCTCTCCAAGGGCTTTCTCCAGTTTAGAGATCTATCATATCCTGGCTTGGAATTGCCTTTCCAGACTCATATTCCTGAATGATTTGTGGCTTCACTTTTATATTCTGAAAAAAAAAAAAAAAAAAAAAAAAAACATGAGTTATCATATGTGTGTTTTATTTAGAATATTAAAGCTATAATTAAAAGTGTGATGATTTGTCTGACAAATTAAGATTTTCGATGAGATATATAATCACACATTTCTACCAAAAAACCATAGCAACAATCAGTTGACATGATCTTAGCACCAAAGATTATAGTAGGGTGGCAAGTACCCTTCCATGCAATTTGCGCGCATCCTGGGGGCAGAGCCACAATAATAGTTACGAGTTCGGCAAAACTCAATAATTTTAGTTCAAATCCTGCATTTATCTCAAAGAAATTATTTAATTTATCAATAATCTATTCAAAACTCAGTAAGCAAAGAGAATTGTGGTCCATATTCCATAACTAAAAACTGTGGCTCTGCCTCTGCCACCATCCTTAACCATATATCACGAGTTCAAACCCTGGGTCCTTTGATATGTATGAAGCGTTTTAACCCCAAATAGTAGAACTTCCAGACTCGAATCCGAATTAATCAGGCTCCAAAATTGAGTATAAGACACCGAGTGAAAACAAAAATGACCATCAAAATTTTTGTCTTTCTATGTATGTGAAGTGTGGAACTAGAAGGATAAATCCCTTATTATACCCGACGCAACGTGAATCGTGGTTAGTTAATTTGTGTCAGTGAATATCGAATAACATATAATTATACAAAATAAAAAAATAAATGAGAGAGAAGATATATACTTTAGCAAGTTGAGCTTGACTTAGGTTCTTCTTGTTTCGAGCTTGCAAAATGGCATCCTTCAATTCAATCTTTTTATCAAAACGATGTACAACAACAACGGTGTTTCTAACGGGACGAGGTTTGGAGCCACCACCACCCATAATGTGATAATATATGAGATTTAACTTAGAAAATTTTGGAGCAGATACAATTAAGAACTAAGAAGGGAGATGTACTCAATTCTCAATTTGATTAAATGAAAAAAATCATGGAATATATAGGAGAAGATTAGTTGATCGCTAAAATAATTTATAAAGAGATAGTTACACTAAAATAATTTATAAAGAGATAGTGTTCCTCGTACTACATCATGTGGTGTATTTCCTTGGCACCTTCTAGCTGATGATTGCTATTTTTTATTCTTTTTACGGCAAAGGGTCATATATACACCTCTACTATCTCAAAATAGTTATCCGTGTCCCCCATTTGCTTTTTTGATATTATATACCCCCGCCGTTAGTGTATCGACCATATATACCCTCACAGTTAACGACCACTTTTTAAGTGCCACGTGGCACGATCTCAACCGACCCAGCCTTTTTTTTTCTCTTTTATTTAATCAGACCCACATTATTAATTCATCCAAATAAATGAGACCCGGCCCATTAATACCCGACCCATTAAGACCTCAAATAAGACTTCATAACCTAATAACATATCCAACTCATTTCCCACTCAAAATCTGTGACTATGGAGAACACGTGCGGCTAGGGTTTTCAAAACTAAGAAATTTTAAAGGTTAGATTGTCCTCAAAAATTATATTTCTTTGCTTATTACTGCTATAATATGTTAGATATTAGTAGATTCTCTAAGATTCTCTCATTTATTTTAGGATTTTGTATTACGGTTTTTAGATTTTGTCAATTTTTTGTGGATTTCTTGATTTCTTTGGCTGTAATATGTTAGATTTTAGTGATTATACTAGTGTTTTTAAGATTCTTGCATTTATTTCAGGATTTTGTACTATGGTTGAGATTTTGTCATTTTTATTTTTGGATTTCTTGATTTCGTTGCCTTTAATATGTTAGATGTTAGTGATTATACCAGATTATACCATGGTTTTTAAGATTCTTGCATTTATTTTAGGATTTTGTACTAGGGTTGTGATTTTGTCAATTTTTTTTTTTTTGGGATTTCGTGATTTCTTTGCCTTATGTGAGGGAATCTGCAACTTTAACTTATTATATTCAAGTTTGGTGTTTATTTTTGGCTATTACTTTATGGGTATTTGTATGCATGTGCTTGAGGTGGTGGTCCCGATTTTTGGTGGACTTTTTTCTCGCTTTTTAACAATAAATTAGGGGTCTTTTTGGTTGTTGTGGTGGTCCCCGTGGACTTAGATGTCCTTTATTGTTTAGGGTTTGTGGCTTGGTGGTTTAGGGTTTGTGAGTTGGTGGTATAGGGTTTGTGTATTGATGGTTTTGGGTTAAAGTAACTGTTTTTATTCATTTGGTGCTGATTTTGGTTTAATTTGAACCATTTTTTAGTTTATGTTGGTCCTTTGAAGTCAACTCTTTATTTCTTTGTTGTTTTTTATTTGTGTATTGATGCCAACAGTTTGTGGTTTAACTTAAGTTTAGATAAAGTAACTGTTTTTATTCATTTGGTGCTGGTTTTGGTTTAATTTGAACCATTTAGATAAGTTTATATAAAGTTACTGTTTTTGTACCATTTTTTAGTTTATGGTGGTCCTTTGAAGTCAACTCTTTATTTCTTTGCTGTTTTTTATTTGTGTATTGATGCCAACAGTATCTGATCTTTTTATTATGTATTTGGTTGCAGCTTATTCATCATGGTTAATTTGGAGTTAATATTCAACTATGGTGGGGATTGGACTTATGAGCCAGAAGTCAAGTATGAGAAGTTAAGTTCCATAACATTTGGGAAGGTTATGACTCGACCATCTATCTTTTAATGATGTTGTAGATGAGTACGGTAATAACTTAGGGTTTGTTGGGGTTCAACAACTCTTAGTCGCCCCTTCGGTAAATTATATGAAATGATTTGCGATAGTGGTATTGGAGGTTCTTCGGCAATGGTTAGTGATGATTACTATGTGATTAACTTATTTGCTATTGATGATTGTGAGTTAGCAGTTGATGTGCCTAATATCCTAAATTATGATGAACCTTTTGAACCTAATGTTGATGCTTTTGAACCCAATGTTGTTGGTGTTGAACCTAGTTTAGGGGTTGCTACTGATTGTAGCTCAACTGATGCTGAGGATGAAAATGACTCTGCTTCTTCTGATTATGAATCTGATGACTTAGAATTTATTGCTAACCAAAGGAGGGTGAACATTACTGATCAGTTGTTAGATTACAAAGAACTTGACAATAGTATGACCTTCAAGGACATTAATGAAGTTAGGAAGTGTCCGAAATTGTATGCTTTGACAAATAAGAAAGAGTCGCAGTTAGAAAAAGTGATTCAAAAAGGCTGAGGTATGAGTGTCAAGTAGGTTGTCCATTTGTTTGTCTTATTTCTAAGGATGGGAACTGCCCTGAGGTTAGAATCAAGACCCTAAACATAGAACATAATTGCTTCATTGCTTATGATAACAGTAGGGTTGACTACTACACCATTGCACATTACTTTAAGAAAAAGCTTCAAAATAATCCCAAATATAAAGTAAAGGACATGAGGGCTGACTTAAAGGCTGCATTTGAACTTAATGCAAGTCATGGCAAGTGCAAAAGGGCAAAAAACTTGATTCTGAATAAGCTGGATGGTAGCTTTAAGGATGATTATAATAGGTTAGAGGCTTATGGCAATGAGTTGAGGATTAGTAACCTTGGAAGTGATATTATTATCAATTTGTCAAAAGATGCACTTATGGAAGGTAAGAGGAGGTTCTGTAGAATGTATATTTGTTTGCATGCATTGAAGATGGGTTTCAAAGAAGGTTTGAGACCTTTCATTGGATTGGACGGGACATTTCTCAAGGGAAAAGCTAAGGGTCAACTTTTGGTTGCTGTTGCACTTGACTCAAACAACCATTTTTATCATATAGCTTGGGCTGTAGTTGACAAAGAGACTAAGAAAACATGGGATTGGTTCTTGGGATTGCTGAAGATGTCACTTGAACTAAACATGGGAGAGGGATACACTATCATTTCTGATATGCAAAAGGTACCCTTACTGTCCATTTCTATGTTTTATTATTCTGCAAGTTTAATATGTCCATTTCCATGTTTTATTATTCTGTAAGTGTAATTTTTTATAAAACCTATTGTAGGGGTTACTTGAGGCAATGAAAATTGTCCTCCCTGAAGCTAACCATAGGTTCTGTGTTAGACACATTGAGGCAAATTGGATGAAAAGGTGGAGATCTGGTGAAATGAAGAAGTTGTTGTGGTGGAGTGCATGGTCCACCTATGAAGAGGAGTTTGATGACCAACTAAGGAAGCTAGGGGAAATGGATGAAGATGCTATCAAAGACCTGATCCATTATCCTCCCCAGTGCTGGTGTAGAGCTTTTTTTTATACTGTTTGCAAAAATATGGCTGTGGATCACAACTTTACAGAATTGTTTAATGCATGGATCTTAGATGCTAGGTACAAACCCATAATTACAATGCTAGAGGACATTAGGTTGAAAGTAATGAACATGTTGAGGGAACATGATGAGAGGGCGAGGGCATGGGCGAGAAAACTTGATCCCCTATGTATGATGCTTTATGCTGATTATCTGAGAATTGCTCATTCTTGTGTGCTTCATTTTAATGGTGACTTTGGATATGAGGTTATTGAAGGGAGTGATAGACACACAGTGAACTTGGAGGCTAAGCAATGTACTTGCAGGACATGGCAACTTTCTGGCATACCATGTCCTCATGCTATCAAAGCTTTGATGTACAACAGGATTGACCCCTTTACTGAAATTCATTGGTGGTACAGCAAAGAAGCAACCTTAAAAACTTATTCATATAAGTTGCAACCTGTTAGGGGGGAAAAATTCTAGAAGGTAGAGCCTTCTCATGCAATGGATCCACCACAAATTGTCAAGCTAGCTGGCAGGCCTAAGGTGAAGAGGGATAGAGCCAAGGATGAAGCAATCAAGAGAAAAGCTTCAAGGAAAGGCAGGGTTATGGTGTGTAACAACTGTGGAGAATCAAACCACAATACAAAAGGGTGTAAAAAGGTAACTGTTACTTTCAGTTTGCATTGACTAACTGTTTTTAATTGTCTAACTGTTTTCTTATTAATTGACAGCCTGTTAAGGGAAAAAAGCAACGAAAGGAAGAAGGTAGCTGTTGATTATGAAGATATTGATGTGGACACACCAGTGGACATACAACTATCTGGACCAGAGCCAACTCAAGAATCCAGCAATCCAGCAACTCAGACATTTGTCTTCATGCCTACACCAACAGTGAGTGCACATCAGCCCAGCAGCAGTGAATGTCCAGACTTTGAGTTTCCAGAATTTGCAAATGAAGAGGAGCCTAACTTGAGGCCTAAAGTTGTTTCAGAGGCAAGGACTAGGCTGCAGAAGAGAAAAGAGGCACAAATGGTCACTGGGACAAGAACTATCAACAGGGTGATGCGGCTAGTGTGAGTGAGCCAACAAATTTATCATACTCACCAAGGGGACTCGGGGGGGGGGGGGGGTATAAATCTATTACAGGCCACCATCTCCTGTTGCAAGCTGCCAAAAAATCTAGAAAAATGGAGCCAAGGAAGCCCTACTGAAGTGTTTTTATGTGTAGTATGTTTTTGGAGTAATGGTATTGGATTGGTATGTCCAAACTAAACAAATTACTTGCCGATGTAATTAATGGCTTATGCCAATATATTTGCTAAACAACTCTTTAGTGTTTTGGTATGTTTGAAAGGATGCCATAGTATAACTTAGGTGGTGATTTGTTTTATGGGTTATAATATGGCATCCGTTTGTTATATTTCAACCGTTTGTTATATTTCAACTTGTATGTTGACACTTATTCAGCTATGTGAAGTTATGGTAACCACCATTTAGTATGCCGAATTGTCTTTGTCCATTTATAACTTAGTTGTATTAGCTGCTGCTTGTATTAGTTCATTTGTCCATTTATAACTTAGTTCTATTAGCTGCTTGCTTTATTAGTTCATTTGTCCATTTATAACGTAGAGAAGATGTGTGACTATATAAACAGGTATGTGATACCATTTAGACACATTCAAAGCTAGAAAAACAATACTACATATGGCCATTTACATGCTGCCAAAGGAACACTAAATAATGGCTAACATTACATTCAACCAACAAAACATGGACCAATACTTGTTCATCAACCAAAAACTACAAGACTTACTACATCAATTAATCACAAAATGCACGTTTCATCAACATTCATCTTACAAGGCAACTTACTACATCAATTACTACAACACAACCTAATTCATCGCAAAATAACACAACTACTTACACAAGCAAAGAAAAAATGCAAGCAAATGAGAACAAAGATATCACAATAACAACCTTCATCTTCGAGACCTCGTCTTCCAATTTCACAACTTTGCTCCTTTCAACTTGATTTGTAGCCTCCAATTCCTTCACTTTTTGCTTCAACATGTCCCTTTCTCGATTAACCGCATCAATACCCTCCAAACTAACTATTGCAGGAGTGTAAGCCGTAAAGTAATTGGCAACCAGTCCGCAAAGACACGTATGCTTTGAAGAACCATCTTGAGATGAACAACTAGCTTGAGACATTGTAACACCCTTGTTTTTTGCTTCAACAACAAGGACCCGAATTAGAGGACCCAAATTTAATTTTGGATGATTTTTGATTCTAGGGTGTCAATAGAATTGAAAAAGTAGAGAAGAAGAAGGAACTAGGTGTGAAGAACCCTAATTCGCAACATATTGAAGAAGAAGAAGTTAAGAGGAGAAGGAGCATAAAAAATGGCTGATAGAACCCTAGTTGGATATGTTATTAGGTTATGAAGTCTTATTTGAGGTCTTAATGGGTCGGGTATTAATGGGCCGGGTCTCATTTATTTGGATGAATTAATAATGTGGGTCTGATTAAATAAAAGAGAAAAAAAAGGCTGGGTCGGTTGAGATTGTGCCACGTGGCACTTAAAAAGTGGCCGTTAACTGTGAGGGTATATATGGTCGATACACTAACGGCGGGGGTATATAACATCAAAAAAGCAAACGGGGGACACGGATAACTATTTTGAGATAGTAGAGGGGTATATATGACCCTTTGCCGTATTATATATACTATATTATAAAAAGTGGTTTTCAAATATTAATTTGGTAGTTAAATTTATTTCTTTGATAAATTTTGCTAATCCCTACGGTCATTACAATCAACTTTTCATTTTAAATACTGACTGTATTATAACGTACATTATTTAAGAAAGAAAAACAATTAAAAAAAAGTTACATCTTCAGCGGTCTGTATTTTTGTGAGTTGATCATGAGCTGTGAAGCATTGTACATTGTTCTGATTTAAGTATTATCATTTGGTCGTTCAGACATTAAACTATCCCCTCCGAATCAAAAAGTGTTCTTTCACTCATTTGCACACCAAGTAATGAAATACTAACTCCTAAAAAAATAGGTAATTTATCCTAATTAAATGAGTATTGAGATTTGATCATATAGCACTTAATAGGGCAAATCTAAAAAAATAAGATTTTTTTTTTAATTTGATAAGTAGACACTCTTTTTGACTAAAAAAATAAAAAAAATTAAATGGACACTTTTTTTTATCTAGAGGGAATAATAAACTTTGTACTGAAAGTGTAGTTGAAATTTCCTCGTACTAGCCTATAAGCTTTTCTACTGGTTGTTAAGGTAATTAGGTGGCTATTTGTCAGGTTTTGGTCCTCTTTGACTATTTGTTCTCATAGGAAACATCATAAGTGAAAGGAATAATAATACGCTTAATTATTGACAACAACAACAACAGTGGGATTTACTGGGAGGGTGTGGTGTGTACGCAACTTTATCCCTACTTTGTAAGATAAGAGTGTCCTTAATTATTAATTATTGATAAATTTTAATTTTGGTCATTGTGATCATATAACTATTTTTAGAAGTATGTTACCCTCAAATATGTCGTACGTGCATTTTAACATAATTTATGGATAATGAAATGGTGAAATAGTTAATAATTTTAGAAATTTATGAACATTTACTAGCAAAGAGATCAAAAGTTTACATTTTATGTAATTGAAAGTTAAATGCGTTGTCAGATATCACAAGGACTAAAATTAAAAGTTTACAATAATTGAAGGAAAACAATGCTACTACCTCTATCCCAATTTATGTGACAGCGTTTGACTAGAAAAAAAAATTCAAGAAATAAAGGAAGACTTTTGAAATTTGCGATCTGAAACAAACGTTAAACATTTGTGTAGCTATAAATTATTTCATTAAGGGTAAAATATTTTTTTTAAAGTTAAGTTATTTCTAATTTGTTATATCCCGTATCTTGAACATTGGGATATTAAAGAGCTATGCGATAAGTTAAGGACAAGGTTATATTTTTTTTTCGATTTTGTTAGAGTGCATAAGTTGCATATTCATCTTTTTATTGGTATGGAGTATTAAGGGTAAATTTGGAACAAGGAAAACTAGGGGCTAAGAGTTGAAAAAAATATTTCATAAAAGTGCCAAAGGGCCATGTGGCCGTGGGGTATGATGGGGGCCCACCATGGTTGGCCAATAGTTTCAAGCCATGAAATGGCACATGTGTACACCATATATTTGTGGGAGCTAAGTATATATATATACAAAGGATGACTAAGTGAGACAATTCATCATTTTGCAAACTCTAGAAACTTAGAGAAATTGAAGACAAAGAAGGAGAACCATTCGGCCAAGGGGGCTGGCCGAATATGGTCCCTAATTTTTTATCAAGAAAAATTATTTTCTTCTAGCTTTTCTACTAATTGGAATGTCCTAATCAACATGGAGAGTGTTGG
>NC_081345.1:45455903-45479788 GCF_029784015.1 Lycium ferocissimum | reverse complement strand
AGCTAAGAAGGAGATGTACTCAATTCTCAATTTGATTAAATGAAAAAAAATCATGGAATATATAGAGAAGATTAGTTGATCGCTAAAATAATTTATAAAGAGATAGTGTTCCTCGTACTAAAATAATTTATAAAGAGATAGTGTTCCTCGTACTACAATCATGTGGTGTATTTCCTTGGCACCTTCTAGCTGATGATTGCTATTTTTTATTCTTTTTAACTATTCGATATTTGAAATTTATTGGCTCGACTAATCTAGATTCATTCCGGATACACCTCCTTATGGGCTTATGGTGGAGAAATGATCAAATAACTATTTTCTGAATGATTAATCAAGCTTTATTCAGCGTAAAATTAATTAAACTGTAGTTACTTTTTAATGCGAAAACATTATTTAGACGACCATACCCTAGATTAAAGCATAGAAACTTTTAAAACTTAAGCAACTTGAAATACATTAGAACTAACACGGTTCAAACATTAGAAAAAATTATGGAATCACAACCTTTTATAAGTTCGAACTCCAGAAATTGCTAGCTAGTAATTAATGTTTTTTAGAATCTTTATAACCATTTGATATTTGAAATTTATTGACCTCATTAAAATTTAGATTCACGCCAGTTACCCTCAGAATAAGTTCCATTCTTTCACGACACCTCTTGGATGATTAAGTGACACCTTCTAGATAATTGTCTAGGCGATTGATTACTACCAAGTTCTATTCAACCGATATAAACTTAAACTATTAATCATTTTTATATTATAAAACGTGATTATCAAATATTATACCTAATTATATAATATAATTTTTATACTGTCGCTACATAGGACATTGTGTTTTTTGGAACTTTCTTGGTGACTAACCGCCGACTCCCGTTCCATCTGTATAAAATTAAAATATTTCACTAACCTGACATTACCTAGGACTGTATACTAAATATAAAGGAGACTAAAGAGGTCTCTTTTATATATTCAAAATTAACTTGGCTTTACTATTACTCTGCTTCACTACTTATAAGTAGGTCATCGTCCCACATGTATTAATAATTGTAATTACATGTGCTATTGTTACCCTACAAACTACAAAGTGAGGGTTGTGAAGACTTTTAGATAACTTAAGATGGATTGCTAAACTGTGATGCCCATGACAGGGTTGGTTTAAAACATATATATATATATATATATATATATAGATTTTTAGATTCGTACTACACACATGGCAGAGAATATTAACATGAAGTGAATAATAAACGTCAATCATAGCACACTACATTCAATTTTAAATATGTTAAGATTTAAAATTTCATTTTTTAATAACATAATTCAACTAATATTTTTATATCAAATTAATAAATGATACTTGTAAGCAAAGAAAGTTTACAATCTCTAGATAGTAATATTAGAATTTTTTTTATATTTAAGATGGAATCAATCATAATTGATTATCCTAGAAGCGTAATTCTCCTGATAATGTAAATTGGTCTTATGTTATCCTATTGAACAATTCAAATGATTAAAAATAATTAATTATATTTTTATGAATGAAGTTTAATGTTGTTTACTCAAAAGATGTAACATCTTAAGTTAGGTGGGACTAATATAAAAATGATCATCTCAGTGAATATCAATGTTGACTATACAAATGTCAAAAAATTGGTAAAGACGCTAAGAAGCGTTTGCTTTTTTACATGCGTTAATTAGAGACACTTGAATTATGATATGCTTGGACACAACTTATTCGGCTCTCCAACAGGAAATAATAATCTGTCGGAATTTTGTCATTAACTAATATAATCAAGGAATTTTGATTTGCCTATAGTATTTGATAAGAATATTCTTGTTTCTTCTTTTTGCGTGGACTTACATGTTACCTATACTTTATTTTCTCGTCTTGCTTTTAAAACTCTTTTAGCTTAGAACGTGAAGTTAGTAACATCTTTTTTTCACATAGAGCAACAATTTAACTTCAAAACATTTTATTAACTTCCTAATCTCAAAGGAGTCAGTACTTCAGAGCAATAGCTTCTTCAGGTAGGATAGCTAAATTTTGAATTGAACTTTTTTGTTGTAATGGCTTATGTAGCATAGATAGCACAAAGGGACCTTTGGGAAATTTGAAGCATATATCCCGACAATTCTTATAATAGTGATGTGTCTCATATACAGGATGCCCAAGTAGAAGCAATGCTGATTCTGTAAGATAACCTCCTTCAGTGAATTGTAAGATACTGCATCCAACATCTGAAAAATGAATTTAAAAACCGTGTGCGTTTTTCAAAGTCATTTTTGATTATGTAGGTCATAATTGCAACTTACTGAAGTAGTAGTTTTACCTGCAATTTATACCACTATAAATTTCAATCTTTTTACCTATTAGAGGTAGAAGAATGTTGAGCAAAGGCTCGAAAGAGTAGATATCTTATGTAGAGGTGTTCTTTTAGGATGATTATGTAGTGTTGTTTTTGAACTTTCATTTCGTTTAGACATTTCTTGGATTAAGGAGGTGTTTTAGTAAGTCGATTGCTTGTGCTAAAATGTAGTGGTGTTTGCACAGTACAGAGTGCCAATCCAATATGGGCTTGTTAATGAGGACACCTCAATCCCAGACCAAGAATTGAAATTAGAAAGCTGGTGAATCTTTTGGTAAATCCATATATGCAATATATATGACGCTCTATACAATTATGTACTTTTCACTCAACAACAGATTAAAAAAAAATTCTGTCAACTCAACCAAATAGATTAACAATGCAGATAAAGAAATAAATTCATTAAACACTTTCTAGCCAAATAGATTAACAATGCATGGACGCACAACTGACTAAAGGTCAAAGTAGCAAATCAAAGATAACAAATGAGGACCTTCACATAAAATCCCATGGTTTGCGAAAAAGAATTTGGTAAACACGACAAATACATACAAATTGTTTGTAAGCTCTTTTCTTGCCCCTTTTGATAAAAAATTGAGAGCTTACATGTCCGTCACATAGATGATCTTCACACCTGTTCACTGAATCGCTTGCTACCCCGTGACACAAAGAACTGCTCATCAACTATCTTAATGTACAGTAACAACAACAGTAGCTAAAATTAAAAAAGAATGATGCATATGAATAAAAAAAGAACTGCTCATCAACTACTTTTTTTTGGTTTTTTTAACGCATTAAGGTAACATATGAAATCAACAGAAGTGATCCAAAATTGCAGAACAATGGCAAGTTAATAGTATGACACATTTTTTCACGCTCATAACCATTCTTAAGATCCAAAAACAAAGAAACGCGCTCAAGTTCGACTTATACCACACAATCTTACAAATTGAAGAGATTAATAAAGCTGTGAAATAATTTAATTCTTTGCGGAGATCATCTCCGGGTTAAATGAGAACCAAAAATAACAATGTACGGGCATCAACATGGAGAAGAAAAATAGAGAGACAAACCTGGTATATAGGTTCATTTGCTTCAAAACTCATCATATAAATAGTAGTAATATTTCATTTCATGAAAGACTCTTTTGGCAAAAAAAAAAAAAAAAGGAAAACAAATCATATGAATAAATGTAGATACTGATATTAATATACCATGACGTAGATAATAAACAGGAAGTTGTCATATCATTTTGCCATAATTCCATGACACGAGTTTCACAAAGTTCTTGCTCAACCAATTCCAGCCTTGGCATCGAAAATGCTTGACCTGCACCCAAAATCACACATTAAACTTAAATATAAGAATTAAAGTACCCCTTTTTGAGCAAACTGAACAAAGTATATGCCTGCTGTCACCAACAAAGTAACAAAGTATGTGGAAATGACATCATCTTGAGTGTATCCAAGATACTCTTCAACTTACCTTCTGATTCCTCCATATGAGCTAAGAACATAAAATAAGTTTGTTAGATGCATCAATTCTCAGTATTTGTTTCTTTCTAACGTATTCACTTACCATGTAATTAGCCGCTCAAAAAAATGCAAGAGAAGGTGGAGTCATTGTCTGCTAGGCGGTAACAAAATGTCACATATCATCAATATGAATCAGATACGCCAAGCATAGTGAGATCGGGAATGGAACAAAAGATAGACTTGCTGTAAAAGATAGATTAGTATGTAAATGGTTATTCATATGATAATAACTTCCAAAAACAGAGTCCATAAACGTGCTTTGGATTATGGCGGCACGGTTACCACATTTTGCTATAAGTCTATCCATTTATTCAATTTCAAAATTTTACAGTTGGGTAAACTAATGACAATTAATTGAGGATGTCTTTGAGTCGGAGAATGAATGAGGGTCAGTTACAAAGTTATTTAAAGTGTAATTATTTATCAGCAACTGGGGGAACTGTCAAAACGTGAGGCAACTGTTGGATTTTTGGAAGCATGTAAATGCAGCATTATCTTTTTTTTTTTTGTGAATTATCATTCTTTTAAAATTTTAAAACAAGAAATTTATGGTGATGTCTTGTCATCCTAATACGTAAATGCAGTGTTATCTTTTTGTCTTTTCTTTTGACTTTTGTTGTCTTTTTTAATTTATTTTATTTATTAAATATGAATTTTCTAGTGGTGACACTTGTCATCACAGTATGCGTTTGCCTCTCCTATTCTCTATAGATATAGATTTGTTGACCGGTTTTCTCTCAGTTGTTAGTTTTGGTGTGTGCGTGTGTTTTTTTTTTTTTAAATGTTTTTGTTGTCCTTATGAATAGCTGTTGTGCAGACGTGGTAAGTCAGAGTTGTCTTTTCTTTGGTGCCTTTTTTTTTAAAAAAAAATTAATTAATTACGAATTTTTAATTTTTTTAAAATAAAAATAAATGTGCACGTGTGTGTGAGTTAGTGGTAAGTTAGTTTTCCTTCTTTTTTTTTAATCTTTTTGTCTTTTCTTTTTTAAATGTGTGTGTGTCTTTTGTTATTTGATTTTTTTTATTTAATAATTACGAATTTTACTGTGATTTACACTTGTCATCACATGATGCTTTTGCCTCTCCTATTATATATAGATAGATTTGATTTTCTCAACTGAAATGAAAAATTATGGATACAAAAGCAAAAGAAAACTTATTATAATTGGGTTTTTTTTGGGCTTAAACTTAATGGGTCGGGACTATTTTAATTTTTTTGGGTAATATATAAATTTCAGTTTAAATTTCTTTCTTGATTCGCCTTTCATCAAAGTTCGATTCGACGCTATTTCGGTTTCATTTTTTGAAAGGTGAACACTGTAAACACCGAACCAAACTGAATTCGGTTTTGATTCTTTCGGTTTCGATTTCTTTGAAGTTCGATTCGATTCGATCCGGTTTTTCGAGTTTCGGTATTTATGTCCAGCCTTAATTCCAACAAATGGGAAAAGTATAACATGGGTCCCACTGATTATTAATGTTTTCACATGTGAAAGATGTCCTTTGGTTACTACATATTGCATGTTTTCCAACTTCGAGCATATATGACCAAAATGAAAAATATCACTGCAATTATTATGGCCCAATAATGTTAAACAAAAGTTTAGTTTGGGCTTTCTACACATGCCCAAAATCGGACTCATTCTAGCCCTATTAAATACATATAATATTCTAAAACTTACATAACATGATCTTTTGCCTTTCAATATTTGTTTTTATGTTAAATTGTTGTTTGTTCAATTTATCTTTGCTTACATTTTTTATATTTATTGATCCGTAGCTAGTTTTTGTTATATGTCTCTCGATTTTTTTGTATTTCGCGTATATATATTTTGATTTTTGAAATACATTATGAATGTCGTAATATAAATACAAAGTTTTTCTTTGTCGAGTTCGCATTTTTGAACTTTTTTTATATTGTTCTTGTTTTTGTTTAAAATATAAAATCGTTTTTATGAGTCAAAATAGGTCAGTTGTATATATGGAACGAAGATCTTCTTTCATTTTAAATGGTAAATCAAATTAAATCATTTTTTTGGTATCACTTGTTAATAATTTTGATTTCCATAATATGTGTTATTGGTGTCTCTCTTTGTTAATAATATTTTGTTTTTAGAAAATACTTCCAAATACTTTGTAAAAATATACACCGGAATACAATAAAATATGGTTGATTGTTTAAGAAATATAAAATTGTAGTATGCATATATACAATGGAATACAATGAAATATATCGTTCTTAAAATTGTTTCATAAATTGTAAATATCTTTTCATTGTAAATACAATTTTAACAAATATACTTATGAAGCATTTTATCAAACACTTGGTGAGCATACAAAGCTCCACAATATTTTTCTAGTTCTAACACTTGGATTTTGTTTTGCTTTAACCAATGAACCAAAGATACTTTGCCACCGCGGAGTCTAATTCTTAACACTTGTGGAAATGAAATTTGTCGCTTTAAAAAAGTAAAAAAGAACAAACCAAAACGTCACTTTTAGTTCGCAGATTTATAAATCTCATAAAAATAAAATACTTTGTTCTTTTCCAATGGAATCGAAGATATAGCTACATTCTTAACACTTGTGTATTTTTTTATTTACTTATGAAAATGAGTTGCCTCCAAACTACTTTGTTCTTTTGAGAAC
Organism: Lycium ferocissimum; assembly: GCF_029784015.1. Lineage (NCBI taxonomy): Eukaryota > Viridiplantae > Streptophyta > Magnoliopsida > Solanales > Solanaceae > Lycium > Lycium ferocissimum. The sequence continues at coordinate 45,473,236 of NC_081345.1, read as the reverse complement.
TTTTGCCTACTTTGGTACGAGCTCTCTAGTGTTATTCTTCGTTATAATCAAGTCTAAGTCACGAGCATTGTATACTAATCAAATGGAAGATAAACTAATCAAAATCGAACAAAGCAATAAATTTGATCAATTCTGTATGTTGTTGAGCAAATTATGATTACATTGCGAATCTTCGCATCACTTGTTTAGTTCATAGAATGATGATTTGTTATTTTCAAATATTAAGTCTAAACTTAATAAAGCATATTTTGAATTACATTCAATTGAAAGGGCTATATATTATGTATTTTATCTTTTTTCGATGTTGGCAAAGAAAAATCAATGAGAGGGAAGAGAGAGAGAGAGAGAGAAAGAGTTTGTGTTGAAATGAGGATGAAATAATTTGAGAGGTGAGAGAAACTAATTTTTATATAAATGGGTAGTGAAATAGACTTTTTTCTTATTATCTTTTGTAATTTAAGACAAATATTTTAGCTATGAACAAAAATTAAAATCAAAGGTGAAGTTATTATTCATAAATAGGTTTAGAAGTAGTTACACATGACAAAATCAGACTCATTTTCCTATAATATATACGTAAATTGCTAGAAAATTGAGTCATCTTCAACCTTTTAGTGTTTCATTCGAACCCAGTTTCAAACATTTGCAGACCAACTCCATTTTCATCATTTCAGACACCAAAAGTATATTTAAAATCACAGAAGAATTAGGAAAATAATTTCCGTGTGATATTTGCCATTAGTCGGTTCAGAAAGTTCAAAAATTTATAAATCTAGAAAATCAAGATGCCATTTTTGAACCTTTTTGAGAACTTCGAAAATAACAAGACAGAGGTAAAACGATTGCTCTGATGCCAAATGTAAGACATTACAGAGCAATAGCGCAGCAGAAAAAGATCGACGTACCTCTAGCCATTGTTTCGGAACCGTTGTCGGCGTTGTTGGTGTCGGTTTCCAATTCCGGTGAGTCTTCTAAGCACTCAAACCTCACTCAAGATGGTGTAGAGTTCAGAAGGAGAATTTGTGCTTAGGGACCCAAATCCGTTTGTTTCACTTTTATACTGTTCTACCATCAAGAACAGTTACTTGACCGGATTTTAAATGGGCAGCAGTTTTAGACATGGAAGGAAGTTTCAACTGATCACAACAATAAGGACCATCTCACACATGTTCATTTTGAACGTGAACTTACATGGTATGCATGTGTGCTTTGAGGTTTGATGATTTTGTAGGCCGAGGGAATAGTCGACGATATTTGTTAATTATACCAAAACAAACAATACGTTTCATGGGCTTGAATCGTAATATACACACGCTGGCCAAATGTTTAAACACAAGTCAAACAAGAAGTGATGTATTTCAAGTGATGTACGAATGGGTAATGCGTAAGAACTTTAGTAATATTTTTTAGTTATCGTATAGTTTTTTATGCTTTGTAGTACTATTTAGCTATAGCGCAGTTGCTTACTCTTCAATGTGTATTTACTATTTGTTGCTGCATTTGTTCTGTATCTTGCTATTCTGCTGTCATTTTTACTTCGAGCCGAGGGTCTATAGGAAACAACATCTCTACCTCACAAAGATACGGGTAAGATCAGCGTAAATCCTACCCTTCTCAGACCCCAATTGTGAGATTATAGTGAGTATGTTGTTGTTGTTATTAATCCCAAAACCAATTTTATTCCGTGTTTGTTTTAAAGCCAACCCACTGTTTCAGGGTTTTGTTTTTCAATAAATTAATATTATCCTCTCAAGTCTTTTGGTGTTCCTCCTAAAACATATTATTATCCTCTATATCACCAAAATTCAACTCTCAGACTAAAACATACATATAATAGTAATGTATGAACATCTTATAATATATTTCCTTGGCACCTTCTAGCTAGTGATTGCTATTTTATATTGAGAAATTTACGTTATACGTCAATATTTCATAAATATTTTCAGAAGTTACATTACTCTTTTTTCCCTTAAAAAATAGCAGCTTTATTCATATAACTGTTCATACATATATTATAATAGAACTTCCACAAATAAAGGATATGTTTCAATCCTTATCAATCTATTCCTCTAATCTCGTCTCTCATTCTATAACTTAATATATATATATATGTGCCTGGGACGAACACTGCTCAAATTACTTGTACCTTTTGTTGCCTAAATTGTACAATAAATGGGTGGTTATAGATTGTATTTTAAATGTGGACATATCTTATTGGTTGGTGATTGAATTTGTCCTCTGCTATATTTTCCTTTTTTGTGCTGACTTCTCTTTTTTTCAAATTGGTTTACAGCCCAACAATGTTTTACACGCTTTTTTCTTTCTTTAGACTTATTCTCTCCGTTCACTTTTACTTGTTCATTTTTAATTTTGCACGCATCCTAAGAATTAATAAATGAAGTATTTATTTTATTATAATATCCATATTAATTGGTGTATTAGTCTTATTGGACTTGGAGAATGATTAGGAACTTAGTAATTAATGGTAACGGTAAAACAAGAAAAAACAATTGTAACCACAACAATGAATGCTTTTACCAAAAGCTATATAAATTGTACACTTAAACCAACTATTTTTTTTTATCCCACCTGAAAATATGTCATAGTACTGAATATTTATTCTTTTCTCATGTACACATGTATGTACTTAAATTTTAATTCTCCGACACATTTATTTCCTCCTTGCACTTTTACTTGTTCACTTTTGACTTTTCAAGTTCTTTAAGAATTAATAAATGAAGTACTCCCTCCGTCCCATATTACTTGGTCACATTACTAAACTATTTTTTTATCTCACACGGACATATGTCATAGTACTGAATATTTATTCTCTTCTCATGTACACGTATGCACTTCAATTTTAATTCTCTGACACATATTTATTTCCTCCGTGCACTTATACTTGCTCACTTTTGACTTTTCACGTTCTTTAAGAATTAATAAATGAAGTACTCCCTCCGTCCCATATTACTTGGCCACAGGACTAAAAATATATGCCAAAATTACTTGTTCATTTACAAAACCAAAAATAAAATTAATTAAATCTTTCCCATCTTACCCTTAGTATATAAATGGCCACATTCTGAAAATATATGTTCAAATTACTTGTTCATTTACAAAACCAAGATAAAATTAATTAAATCTTTCTCATCTTACCCTTAGTAATAAATGTTCTTGAAAATAGTGAATTTTGATCCGAATGTATTTATTGGAGAGAGATAGGGGTAAGATAGTAAAATAGATAAGGGGTGTGCAAAAGAAAAGTAGCAAGTAATATGGGACGGAGGGAGTATATATTTTATCATAAAATTCATATTTATTGGTGTAAGTCTCAATAGCCTTGGAAAATGATTTGAAAATGAGTAATTAATATGAAGGGTAAAATTAATAATAAGAACAAAAAAAAAAAAAATTCTCTTGATATGTTAACATGGACAAGTAAAAGTGAACGGACGGAGTGACTTTTATCCCCGTTTTTCTTCTTTGTCAATATTTTAAACATAATGAGAGGACGAATAATAGCAATACAAATTTGTACCAAAAGTTATATACATTGTACAATTTAACCAATTTTTTTTTTTTTATTCCACTTGGACATATGTCATAGTACTGAGTAGTTACTCTCTTCTCATGTATACACATATGCACTTCAATTTTAATTCTCCTACACATATTTATTCCCTCCGCGCGCTTTTACTTGTTCACTTTTGACTTTTCACGTTCTTTAAGAATTAATAAATGAAGTATATATTTTATAAATAATATCCATATTTATTGGTGTATAGTCTCAATAACCTTAGAAAATGATTTGAAAATGAGTAATTAATGTGAAGGGTAAAATAATAAGAAGAAAAATTTCTTTCTCCTGATATGTTAACGTGGACAAGTAAAAGTGAAGGGAGGGAGTAGACTTTATCCCCATTTTCCTTCTTTGTCAATACTTTACTTATTTTACTCTCCTTTGCATTCTCTCATTATTGTTTCTTTACATTTATAAAATGTACTGTATTACTTTATATTTTCATTTCGGAATTAAAATTTGGCGATTTACGATATAACATATATCTTTCTAATTTTGATTTCTTTGTAACAATTCTTTTTATCTATAATTATTAATATAAAAAATTATAATTTATTTTTTAATTAATTTAATAAAAATATTTTATTAATTTTACTTTTAAAAAATCCAATATATACGACAATGGTTCTTATATTTGGATCTGAACAGTTAGTTAATTGTGATGGGTATCTATATGTCGGTATACACATAAGATATTAAAGAATTTAAAAGAAAAAATCTAGAATCAAAATATTAATTTTCCCTCATATTTTTACTAATTTTCTTTTTCACATCGATGAACAACTTTCATTGTCATGACAATGAGAAAAACATCCGACTCTTTCCATCTCAAAGGCTTAATTCCATCATATGTTTTTAATTTTGAAACTCCATTTTCTAATTATAATAACTAAAGTAATGGTACATAAAATACATTTTGTATATGTTGCTATATATAATAATAATTAGAATGTTTTTAAAAGTCATTTTCAAAATACAAACCTTAAAGACTGGCTAATTAGAGTGAATAAACATGTTCGGCCCGTGCATCGCACGCACATATATTCCTAGTCATCTTAATAACTATTGACATTTTATCTTTCTATATTTTCTGCTCATTCAATGCCTTCTGATCATTTTTAACCCCTCTGCTGGCTATAATATTTTCCCCAAAATCACTCCCAAGCTCTTCTCATATCCTATGTTCCAAAACTCCACCATACCAACGTATAGTAGTAAACAAATTAATATGTCTATTTAATATACTAGAATATCATTGTAATTTATATACCGTTTAACATAATCATTATACTAATAGTCTAATATACACACACACACACATAATACATTGTGCATATTTATTATACTATTATAATACATTGTATATATTTATTTCATGTATATATTTAATTATACCATGTATAACTTTATTTTACAAATATAATTAATTATATCGTGTATATATACATGATTTATATCGTGTATAATTATGTAATGTAATATGTATATATCTAGCATATGTATGGTATAAATGTTGTATTTGTCGTATAATTTTAGAACAACTTTGCATATTCATGGTATACTAATATTATACCATGTACTCCCCATACCCCACTTGTGGGATTATACTGGGTTTGTTGTTGTTGTTTATTATACCATGTATTATACTGTACTCGGTGACAAATCTGAAATGTCAAGATACCATTAATATTTAATATTATACCATGTATATTTAACATAAAAAAAAAAATTGCAACAAAATAAGGAAGGAATAAGATACGGTTGTTCAGCTACGCAAGTATATCAACATTATACCATGTATTTTAATATATGAATAGATTGTTTTTAAGTTATACACACACATTAGTGTACAAGATATGGACTAGAAAACAAGATACACGTATCATATTAAATTATGCACTCAATATATGAAGTTATACATTAATTTGTAATTATCCTTTTTATCAGCTGTATTTTGTTTGTAAAACAGTTTTGGAAGATAATAGTTTTAACCTAAAAAATAGGAAAGGAAAGCTCTTGGGAGTGTTATATATATACGTGATTCTTTCAAGCGTGATTGCTTTAATTTAGGAATTTATTATGGTATTGTTAACACTAATGATAAATAATTAATGTTGTCATGGATTTGTAATAATTTTGTATAAACTGCCTAGTTATGTTTCTTCCCCATTTTTATTTGACTGATTTCACAAATAGGCACTTTAAATGTCACTGTCTAAGCTTTGACCTCGTTAAGAAAAAACTTTGCAAAAATAGATTCTCGACCAACATTAGAAAGCAAAATCTTGACGAGTCGTGACGATTTTAAATTGATGGGCAAAACTTGCTTTATCATAAGAATCGCTGGAATTTCTTGATAAACCCTGATGGATCGCAAGAATTTTGGTCACCAATCTTGCAGATTTTAAATTGATGGGCGACTAGCCTTATAACAAATCCTGACGGATCACTATGGCTAGAATTTTGACCACAAAGATAGATCACCAAAATTGACCACAAAATTCTGGCATGTTGCCATAACTTGTTAATAAAATTTTCATCAACATGCGTTTGCTTCAAAATTGGTCCAAATCAAGTCTAAATGACTCTAAAGTTGATATACAATCTTTAACACCAATTCCGATAATTTTCAATGGTTAGATTAAACATAAACCTTCAAAAATTAGTATATCAATTTTGTCATCTTCAACGAGTTTTTTTCTCAATCTTAACAAAATCCAACAATGGCATTCTTCGATTTTCTTCAACAAAATCAATCCAAATCATTAAAGATTGACAATATAAGTTCAATGAAGCATGATCTACTCAATTTCAACCGTAAATAAGTAATGAGTCTTTAATAATTTATAACACATTGAAGGAGAAAAAAAGAAGGGTCCGGAGCCAAAAGGGTATAAAAATACACGATATAAACCAAAAGGGGGCGGCCAAAAATTTACATACCAAAAGGGGTATAGTGGATCGCCTCCACGTTATACCCCAATTTTTTTTTAATTGTCGGACCATTGAAGCCGTAAAAAAAAAAAAACAATTTTTTAATAAACGTGAATCCTCCACGTTGTACAAATTATATTTGTAAAACGTGGAGGGATCACATTTGCAAACATATTTGTAAAACGTGGAGGATCCACGTTTTTACAAACATTTGTATGGATCCCTCACGTTTACAAACATAACCTTTTTCCCGCACGGTTTAGGGTTTAATTTGTAAGACGTTGCCTCTATTTAAATCATATTCGGCTATGTTTTAATAAAAAAACATTTATTGATTTTTTTAATTTTTAAAGCATATAGTTAATTTTAGTGAATAACTCAAATAAATATTTTAATACATGCAATAATTAAATATGTGTTTATATATGCGCGAAATAAAAAAATAAAATATAAGTTAAATAAACGTCACACATTAACTTATTAATAAATGTTAAAGTACATGATAACTATTAAACGGCACAAGACATGTTTTATTTTTTAAGATTTTTGATTTAAACGTGTTATTTTTTAATCAAGACATAACTTTATTTTGAATATAAATCTAAGTCTAAAAAAAATATAAGGTGAAAAACTAGTTGTAAAGTGGTCAAACTTTAGATGGTCATAATTTTGCGCTCGGACATCCGTTTTACGCGTTTATTTTTAATAAAAAAAATTATTGATTTCTTCCATTTTTAATGCATATAGTTAATTTCAATAATTAAATTTGTTTGAAAAAAATTTAGTGTTTGGTAGCAAGGTTATTTTAGTCAACTTTATATGTCGAGAAAATTAGTCGACTTTATTTTCAAAAATTAAAATCGCGAAGTGAAATTGACATTACAAACTACATTACCCCGGAATTTTTACATTGAAATCTATTGCATATCATCATCTTATAAGTAACTAAAACTGAAAATTTCAGGCCAATTTGGGGGAAAATTGAAATTGAATGGGATAAAAGGTGTTTTTTTAAAAATCGGCTTGGCCAAACCGCCTTGTGGCAGTTTGTCCGCATAGATCTCGAAAAAATACGCAAGTTCAAAAAAAAAAAACGCATAAAACGGATGTCCGAGCGCAAAGTTATGACCATCTAAAGTTTGACCACTTTACAACTAGTTTTTCACCTTATATTTTTAGACTTAGATTTATATTCAAAATAAAGTTATGTCTTGATTAAAAAATAACACGTTTAAATCAAAAATCTTAAAAAATAAAACATGTCTTGTGCCGTTTAATAGTTATCATGTAATTTAACATTTATTAATAAGTTAATGTGTGATGTTTATTTAACTTATATTTTATTTTTTATTTCTGTTCGCATATATAACACATATATTTAATTATTGCATGTATTAAAATATTTATTTGAGTTATTCACTAAAATTAACTATATGCTTTAAAAATTAAAAAAATCAATAAATGTTTTTTATTAAAAACATAGCCGAATATGATTTAAATAGAGGCAACGTCTTACAAATTAAACCCTAAACCGTGCGGGAAAAAAGTTATGTTTGTATAACGTGGAGGGATCCACGTTTTATTAAAAAATTGTTTTTTTTTTTTACGGCTTCAATGGTCTGACAATTAAAAAAAAAATTGGGGTATAACGTGGGCTGATCCACGTTATACCCTTTTTGGTATGTAAATTTTTGGCCGCCCCTTTGGTTTATACCATGTATTTTTATCCTCTTTGGAATTTCCGGCGAGGAAAGAGGCAAAGATGGAGGACGAGAGACTCTGGCGGAATGCTACTTTTGTATCAACTTTCTCAACAGGGTCAAAATTTAAACACTGATCATTGAGGATGTTATCTCATGAAATATCTTACTCCCTCCGTTTCAATTTAAGTGTATTAATTTGACTTGGCACGGAGGTTAAGGAATAAAGGGAGACTTTTGAAATTGTGGTCTTAAATTAAAGATGAATAAGGTAGCAAAAAGTACTTTGAATCTTGTGGTTTTAAACTTGTCGCGTAACATGTTTGAATTGTCAACTTACTAAATATAGAAAGAGACACTATTTTTGGGACAGACCTAAAAGGAAAGTAATTAAGACAGTTAAATTGAGACGGAGGGAGTATTTTTTTATTTTTTTATTTTTAATCTTTCAATATTTGAAACTCATTGGTCCGACTAGTTTGAGGGGAAATTTCACTTATAAACAATTTATGGGTCAGAATTACATATTCATAGCCCATATTTAAATTACAAACCTATAGCCCAACATTTCATGGCCCAACTTGAATATTCAACTTTATACAACAATATACAACCTTATACACCTACTGTAGACAACGTATACTCCTTGTATAAAAGTGTATAATAACGTATAAGGCTAGTATACAATATTATACAAACTTATACACGAGGTGTTTATACATGAGGGGGTTTATACATAATGTATAAAGGGTGTTTATACAAACTTCTACACCGTATAAAAGTGTATAAAAGTGTATACAAGTGTATAATAGTGTACAGTACTTCTACACTGATATACGTTATACAAACTTCTACACCGTATAAAAGTGTATACAAGTGTATAATAGTGTACAGTACTTCTACACTGATATACGTTATACAAACTTCTACAAGATATCCATCTCCAACTCTCTCCCTTTTCTCCATATTTGCTAAAATTCATTATCAGTAAGTAAAATAAAGATAGAGAGCATCAAGCATCAAACATGGAGAACGATACTGTTACAACAACCAAATGGAATTTCAAAGAGAACGAGAAATTGGTGAGTGTTTGGGGTCTTACTGTAAGAAATGTTCTTAACAAGTTGAGGTCTTGTGTTGACCCAACCCGTTATCCCTCTTGGCCATGGCCATCCTTCTGCTTTCCTTGTTTTAGGACAACTCCCGTCGCTGAAATAGAATTTCTGATGTGGTTCGCTGCTGCTCTAACGCCGATCTACTTTGTGGCTCATTCGGGTAATAAACTAAAAATGGGCTAAAACGAGTAATTATTTTGTTTTAATTGTCATAGAGCGTAAAAATCCCTAATTTGAATTCACTCTGAATATGCAGCTTAGGAAATAAGTCTTCATCTTTTTTAAATTAAAATCTCTAATTAAGCATGAAGATATCTCAAACATCACACGGCACCTCTTCGAGATATATCCTTCCCACTTCTAGATAATTGTCTAGGCAATCGATCACTACCAAGTCCCATTGGACCGATATTATATATACTATATTATAAAAAGTGGTTTTCAAATATTAATTTGGTAGTTAAATTTATTTCTTTGATAAATTTTGCTAATCCCTACGGTCATTACAATTAACTTTTCATTTTAAATACTGACTGTATTATAACGTACAGTATTTAAGAAAGAAAAACAATTAAAAAAAAGTTACATCTTCAGCGGTCTGTATTTTTGTGAGTTGATCATGAGCTGTGAAGCATTGTACATTGTTCTGATTTAAGTATTATCATTTGGTCGTTCAGACATTAAACTATTCCCTCCGAATCAAAAAGTGTTCACTCACTCATTTGCACACCCCGTAAAAAAATACTAACTCCTAAAAAAATAGGTAATTTATCCTAATTAAATGAGTATTGAAATTTGATCACATAACACTTAATAGGGCAAATCTAAAAAAATAAAATTAATTTTTTTTTAATTTGATAAGTGAACACTCTTTTTAATTAAAAAAAATTAAAAAATTAAATGGACACTTTTTTCTATCAAGAGGAAATAATAAACCTTGGACTGAAAGTGTTGTTGAAATTTCCTCGTACAAGCCTATAAGCTTTTCTACTGGTTGTTAAGGTAATTAGGTGGCTATTTGTCAGGTTTTGGTCCTCTTTGACTATTTGTTCTCATAGGAAACATCATAAGTGAAAGGAATAATAATACGCTTAATTATTGACAACAACAACAACAGTGGGATTTCTGGGGAGGGTGTGGTGTGTACGCAACTTTATCCCTACTTTGTGAAGATAAGAGTGTCCTTAATTATTAATTATTGATAAATTTTAATTTTGGTCATTGTGATCATATAACTATTTTTAGAAGTATGTTACCCTCAAATATGTCGTACCAGTACAAGCTTAACATAATTTATGGATAATGAAATGGTGAAATAGTTAATAATTTTAGAAATTTGTGAACATTTACTAGCAAAGAGATCAAAAGTTTACATTTTATGTAATTGAAAGTTAAATGCGTTGTCAGATATCACAAGGACTAAAATTAAAAGTTTACAATAATTGAAGGAAAACAATGCTACTACCTCTGTCCCAATTTATGTGACAGCGTTTGACGAGACAAAAAATTTAAGAAATAAAGGAAGGCTTTTGAAATTTGCGATCTGAAACAAACGTTAAACATTTGTGTAGCTATAAATTATTTCATTAAGGGTAAAATATTTTTTTTAAAGTTAAGTTATTTCTAATTTGTTATATCCCGTATCTTGAACATTGGGATATTCCGAGCTAACCGCGATAAGTTAAGGACAAGGTTATATTTTTTGTCCGATTTTGTTAGAGTGCATAAGTTGCATATTCATCTTTTTATTGGTATGGATTAAGGGTAAATTTGGAACAAGGAAAACTAGGGGCTAAGAGTTGAAAAAAATATTTCATAAAGTGGCCAGGGCCATGTGGCCGTGGGGTATGGTGGGGGCCCCCCATGGTTGGCCAATAGTTTCAAGCCATGAAATGGCACATGTGTACACCATATATTTGTGGGAGCTAAGTATATATATATACAAAGGATGACTAAGTGAGACAATTCATCATTTTGCAAACTCTAGAAACTTAGAGAAATTGAAGACAAAGAAGGAGAACCATTGACCAAGGGTGGCCGAATATGGTCCCTAATTTTTTATCAAGAAAAATTATTTTCTTCTAGCTTTTCTACTAATTGGAATGTCCTAATCAACATGGAGTAGGTGTTGGAGCAATCAAACCATTCATTCTTGCAAGCACAAACCCTAGCCAAGTTGAAGAACTAAGTGAAAAAGGTAAGGTTCAATCCTCTTTTACATATGTTATGGATGGTTTGTGCATGTTGTAGTGTGTGGAAATGGATGAAATTCATGAAAATATGGGTGTTGGTGTGTGGCCGTATAGGGGTTTGCCTTTGGTAGGACATGATGAACAAAATTTATTTAGTATTTTTGGTTGTTGTTATATGGATTCTATGATGAAAATGAAGGTTTAATGATTTAAGTTGAAGTTGCAAACGTTTGGGGGCTGTTTTAGAAGTTAATGTGATTCTAATATAGTTTCTTGAATTTATGGGAATGATGTTGTTAATCTGTGGATTGTTGATGTAGTTTATGAATTTGGAAGAAAGAAATGTGTTGTCGTTGTTCCTATTGGAGTGGGAAGGTTTCGGGTGGAGTATGTATTGGTTGGGTTATTTTGAATGTTGTGCGGATTGTTTGAAATGTTCTTGAATCGGATTTGAATGATTTCGGATTAGTACTTGAACATGTGAACGTTGGTGTTGACTTGATTGTATGTGGTTAATTTGAATATAAATGGAATGTTGTCGAATTATGTAGAAAAGAGCTATTGATGTTAGAATGCGTTTTGAATTACCCGTTGATGTTGCTAGTATGGTTGTTGGTATTGTTGTTGATGATTTGGCCGAGTTGAATTCTCGGGGTTGTTGAATTTACAGGGGAAATGCTGCCCAAATTTCTGTAAATAAAGTGATAGCTTAGGATTGAATTCCTAAGTATCTATAGCTAATGTTTGGTACCAAATGATGTTGTTATAGATCTTGGGCAGCCCGAGGATTAAGTTTGGATTAGCTTAGGAAGCGGACGAGGTATGTAAAGCTTACTCTTTCCTTCTTTTGACATGTCTTAGACGGAAGTAAGATATGACATGATTTGTGCCTTGGGGTAACTCCATTCTTGAGTTCCGAGCATGTCTACGATTCTTATTCACATCTTAATATTTGCAATCTTAATGTAGTCGGACTATGGTCCTTACGTCTTTTGTATGATTGGATTACAAATGTTGTGTAAAGAGTTTTGTTCCAAAAGGATTTTTATGTTGAAAAATGACCGTAACTTTCATAGACGGAACCGGATTGCTTTGATATGCTCGCAAATGATTCCATAACGTATAATGCTCGTAACTTTTATGGGCGGGCTCGGATTGGCTTGATACATGTCTACGATCCCTCAAATTTCTTTTAATGCAGCCCTAATGATGTTTAGAGTGAATTTGATATGACTATCGTTTGATACTCGAGCGTTGATTTGTCTACTTATCTATCGAGTCTGTAATGACAATTATGTTCATGATTTCCATAAGCTACTTCATATGGTTTTGACACGTACCTATGATTTCTAAAGTTCTATTTGATATGTTCCCGAGTGACATTCGGAGGAAAACTTGATTTGACTATTGTCTTGGCTTTTAATTGAGGGTTCGTTTTGATCATTCTGTTGAGTCGGTAATGATGATTTATGTGCATATGGTTTCTCACTACTCTACTCGTGCGAGCTGTTATTACTTCGTTCCTCGCGTCCCGGCCAAGGCATGTATTCGCTAACTCTTGCATTATTCACCGCGTCCCTCACTAGAGGGCCGGGGCATGTTATTCACCGCGTCCCTCACTAGAGGGCCGGGGCACGTTATATGATATGATGATGGCGCCCGGCCCGCGGGATGGCCGAGCATGATGTACACACATGATGGAGACAAAAGATCTCTCCACCGCGTCCCTCACTGTAGGGCCGGGCACGTTATTCACCGGGAGTCCCTCACTAGAGGGCACGATATATATATATATATACATGATGACATGATGATGATTTTACTTACCGCGTCCCACCAGAGGGCGGGGGCACGTTATATATGCATGATATGATGATTTTATCTACCGAGTCCCTCACTAGAGGGCGGGACGCGTTATGTATATGCATATGTACTACATGATATTGATACGTATGATTTATGTTTCAAGGGCAAGCCTTATGATTCTCTATACTCCTTATTTAGGTATGACCTACATTATCGTATTTTATGCTTCACATGCTCAAGACATATATTCCGCATCGACCCCCTTTCTTCGGGGACTGCGTTTCATGCCGCGCAGGTATATACGAGATGAGTAGAAGATGTTCCGGCGGTGTGGCGAGCTCCAATTCCTCCCGAAGGGCATCACGAGTCGAGTATCTATGTTGTGATATCCGAGTTATGTTAGAGACTTTGCGTACGTAGTCACGTATATAATATGTCAGTCTTGTAAGCGGCTCTGTAAGCCGATTTATTATTATGCGTTATATTACAGATGTCATACGATTACAGATTTTATTTGATTTGAGAAAGATGAAAGGCATGTTATTCTTTGAAAGGCTTTCATTACGCATTCATTTCATGATTTAAGGGTCCAGTAAGGTTATGAGTTTTACGAAAGTCAGCGGGTTCGCTCGGCCCTAAGTAAGGGTCGGGTGCCCATCATGCCCTATCGAAAATTAGGGTGTGATAAATTGGTATCAGAGCGGTTCGTCCTAGGGTTGTCAGAAAGTGCGTATCAAGAGTCTTGTTTATGGAGTGAAGCGCGCCACATTTATAAACAGAGGCTACGGGCATCTAGGGTGGTTACTCTTCTTTCACCTCTTAGATCGTGCCATAGAGCCAAGTCATAGGAGATGAGACCCCTTCTACTAACCTTGATTTCAGCAGAAGAATGGCATCGACAGAAGAAATTGACCAGCGATATTGGAAGCTACAAAGCACGCAGGTAAGCGAAGGTATGAAAGATATATGTTAGGTAAGATACTGAAGTACGATTGAAATACAAGTTGAAGATTAAAAGGGAAAGTGAACAAGAAAGTGTAACCGGCGCAGTTTGAGTTAGGCATACGAGGTATGTTCATCATTTTCGTACTGTTATTGATATTGGGAGCCCCGTGTGGCCGTGATATGATATGATATGTACATATATATGTTAGCCCTGTGGAGTATAATCGTTGGTATTTCGCGTGCAGGTTTGAGATAGTAAGAAATATAAGGAACCTGCCCAAATTTTCCCCCTTAAATAAAAGAGAATGAGATATAGGTTTGTGATACGACTTGAAAGGTCGTGCCAATAGTAATGGTAAGATTTGGCTAAGCTACGAGTACGGCTGACATCGAGGAAGAAGTTAATTGCTGAATGGAGAATAATAATAATTAGAAGGTCGATATCGATATGGTAAAAAGAAATTGGAAAGGGCTTGTGATACTAAGAGACGATTTAGAAAAGGCTGGCAAACCTTGATAGAGAGTTATTTAAGGTACCGACTGAATTGATAAGCAGGGATGAATTATGACGAGCTTATAATTAAAAGAAGTAATAGTATGATTAAGACAAGGGTACGGAGGAAAAGAATCGTGATGGATATGAATGTATTGATAAGACAGCTTGTGAGATATTAGGGATAAAGTGGACCAGAAAGGGTAAGGGGTTAAGAAGTATTATCTTATAGGATTGATCACGAATGAGATATAATGAGGATTGTTGTGAAAATAAGTAAAGCCTAGTGAGAGAGTGGCCAAAGCTATGACGTGATCTATGTAGTTAGAATATATAGGCAAGTGTGAAACGGAAAAGCGAGCTAGGGAACGAATAAGGAAGGAATAAGGAAGGCTTAGCAAGTTCTGTAGGGGAAGCTTGGAATAAGGGTTATATAATAACGGAAATGATAGCGAGTGTAAGAAAAGAAAGGGTAATTGGAAGAAGGAAATAAGGAGAAAGCGAGATAACAGTGTAGTAATAGATCCCGACATGAGTAGCCCAGGGATACGAGTACTATAAGTGACGGGACTGTGAAAGACTCAGTTATAGGAAGGATGAGGAACGAGGTAAAATGAGAGCAGAAATCCAAAGGCCGATAACCGGGTATTTATAAGTGGCGGCGATCAAGGTGTGTTTATCACCTTTGGGAATCTGGAAGTTTAGGACGGGAAGTAGTCATATCCGTAGGTGAAAGATGAATATTGAGGATTGAAAAGGGCAACATAGTAATTGCGTAATCGGAAGAGTAAAGGACCACTTCAATCTGTGCAAGACTTCAACATACTCCAGATTATGTGACGAAGGTCATGCGATGAGATGGACGCTACCATACTAGTATTAAAGCGTCGTATTTCATCGGAGTTCCAAGGTTAAGCGTGTTGGAGTGAGAGAAATCTTAGGATGGGTGACCCCCTGGGAAGTTTTCTGAAAGTCTTACAAATTCAGACGTAAGAAGCAAATGAGAAGCTAGAGTAATCTAAGGAAAATTAGAGTCTGCGGAGTGGGCAGAAGCCTTAAGAGGTCGCGTGAAATGGGGCGGATTAGACCGGTAAAGAGAAAGAAGGTGCATCACAGTTCTAGGATTAAGGTGAGTTTGAGTAGCGATTGGGAATCTTTTGTAAGCAAGTTAGTAAAGATTATATATATAGGTATGCACCTGATATCCTATACATGGCTATATCAGCGAATATGTGTATTCCGGCAACCAACGTTGCGGTATATGGAAGGCATTAATCGGACAGGGTAACGAAGTTCAAGTGAAAAGAAAAATAAAAAATAAAAAAAATAAAGGGCACGAATGTTGCAAAGCAAGCTGATGTTGTTTCACTGCAGGTTAAGTTTGGAAAATTCTAATACAATGATATTCGAAAAAAAAAAGAAAAAAAATTGAGTAGATGAACGACAAGGGGATCAGAGTGTCGGAATAAAAGTGCCGCCTAATTGAGATTGGAAATGCGGACATAGGGCAAAGCATAAACGGAAAATGGTATAAGTACACCCCTAAAGGGGGAAGCGGGTGTGAGAGATGCAAGTATAAGATGGAGACAATCGACACCACAATATATGTGATACGGATGCTTGGGCTACAGGTAAGATTCCTTGCTGAGACAAGTTAGTAAGATCTGAAAGCCAGCGATAAATGGGTAGAGGACAGAATGATAATCGAGATAGTACGGAGAATTAATTGTGGAGATCTTAAATGATATGACATTGGGAAGTGGGTGCTTATAAAGGGAGAGAATGCGACAAGGAAAAGTAACGAGTAACTTACAGAGACATTGTGAAAGACAACACTGCTATCTTTGGATTAGAGGTTAAGATGTGGACAATAGAGTTGTTCGCTAATGATACTGAGACCTATGAGTAGTAAGGGGAAAAATAGAAACCTCCTATAGTAGGAAGTGGGAACATCAAAGGAGTGAATAAAGGAAGGGAAAAGAGTATGACCGGATAGGCTACAAGCGAATGTTAGGACGGAAGGAATATGTGAAATAGCATGAACCAGGAAGAGGAAAGACCGTGACTAAGATTGAGTATACCTTATACAGGTCGTACAAGGGTAGTTATGTTACCTATGAATATTTATATGCTAGGGATGAGACCAAGCGAATGCTTAATGAGAAAAGTTGGGATTCAGTAATAACAATATGGTTACGAGGTTTTTGGTGCATTAAGGAAAGGTGTAAAGATGGTTTAAGCTAAGTTACCGAGACAGAATTAGTGCTAAGTGTTATACCCTATTTTAACCGGGGTCAAAATAGGGTATAACAGCTTGGCGACTCTGCTGGGGATTTACTTAGGTTCTAGCCATAACAGACTTAGTTTTAATTAGGCTTTGTGTGCTTATTTTAATTTTATTATTATTGACTGTTTTTATGTGCTATTAACTGCTTGTTTGATATAAACTGTTTAAATGTTACCGTTTTGATAAACTGTCATTCCGTATCATCTTCCTTCACTCCTGGAAAATTCACACACTTAAAACGGTTTTTGCGGTTCGCGCAGCACCACTAAAACACCTTTGCT
>NC_081345.1:45435466-45455803 GCF_029784015.1 Lycium ferocissimum | reverse complement strand
ACGCTTATAAGATCAAACTAAACTATTAGGTAAGCTAATGAAATTTGGGCAGCATTTCCCGTATACCACCAACTTCCATCAAACTCCAAAACAACTCCCAGACATCACTAACAACATCCACAATACCATAACCAAGAGATTATATTCAAACTAGACCCAAATTATCCAAAACTTCCTTACAAATTTAATCCATAGCCAATAGCTTCAACATAACATCTTATAACCTTTCTACCATGATTCTATTCATCTTTAAGGCATTGCTAAGCCCTCAAATCAACTCAACATAGGAAACAAGATGAGGAACATACCTTATTTTTGAAAAACTTCAACTTTCACTTGTTTCAAGACCAAATTCTCCACAACTCCAAGTAGAGCTAAGAACAATCACTTTTTAGGAATTAGTTAAGGATTTTATGGCTTGATCTCTTCTTGATTTGAATTTAGATGTTTATGGGTGTTTTTGGATGTTGGAGAGAGATTAGAAGGTCATTAGGTTTTTGTTTTGATGAAAAATATGACCCCAAGTCGTGGGAAAATCATTTTATAGGCCAAGACAAAAGGTCCACCGACTTAAAAATTTCTGGAATTTTCGGGCAAAGTACGGGCAAAAAGTGCGGGCCGTACTTTCAGCCCGTACTTGGGGGATCAAAATCGAAGTTTCTGGAAATTTTTGGTGAAGTACGGGCTAGAAGTGCGGGACGCACTTCAAAGAACGGCCCGTACCTTCCATCCCGTACTTCGAAATTCGATTTTTCAGTTGCATTGGAAAGAAGACTCGCTGAACTTGAATTTACATAGGTTATGGATTCCCTAACTTCTCATATTCTAGGAGATATGCCTTTCTCAAGTTGGACCAAAAATCCGGTCCAAAATTCTGCCAAATTTTCCCAAATTTTCAACAAACTTAATTTCTTCGATTCACTTGATCCCGAAACCTTTAGACACTTGTTAGAAGTCCTCCTTAACATAATAAGGGTTCCATGACCTCTCCGGGCTTATGTTAGTTTACTTACGACGCAACAACGCGAATTTTTTTGAGGTGTAACATATATTGAGCATACAAACAAAGCTGGAATTGGAGGAATAGCAAGAGATGATGGGGGAAATCTGATTTTTGCATTTGCAAACCCCATTAAAGGTACTAATCACAACATGTGGCAATGAGATATGCTGGAAAGTGGATTCAAGATTATGGCTATAGACATTGTTGTATTGAATCAGACTCTCTGATTGTAGTGGAAATGTTGAAAAACAAGACCACTAGCAATCTGATCATCAAAGACACTGTGGAAGAAACAATTGATATGATTCACCAACAAGAGGTAACTTTCAAGCATTGCTATAGAGAGGGAAACCAAGATAGAGAGGGAAACCAAGTTGTAGACTACTTAGCTAAGCATGCTACTACCCTAGACAATCAGCTTAGCCATGGGAGCTTATATTTTGGATCAAAGAGAGATGCCTAGCATAAGGATAAGATATGACAAAGCTAACTTTTTTGTGAGCTAAACTGTGTAGATAGCAGTATATATTGGAGAATGTATAGCTAACTAGGTTTAACATTCTCTGCTAGCTGGATTGCTTGCAATCTGTGTATGTATATATGGGGTATGGTCTAGCCCTCCCCTACTTTTGTGTTTGCATAAAATGATATACAACACTCCAGGACACTTATCCTGGAAAATTTAAAAAAAAAAAAAAAAAAAAAATTGGTAGCCCTTTAACTTTAATACTTTTCATTTTCCCATTAATATCATGTTCTTACGGCCATAGAACTGTCATGAAAAATTTAAGATCACAAGTTTTACATATACTTATAATGTACATGCCCAAATCTTAAGAGCAGAATGAGTAGTAGAGTCACACCACTACACGTTCTAGTATAAGATTGATAAAAGGGGGGTTGGGAGCAGAGGCAGTTGAAGAGTAGAAGTAAAGGGTTCAACATGTTTTGATTCGGACACGTCCATTTGCCACCTCTAATATTTTCCTCCAAGTGATTAACCCACTGTGATAGGAGCGGCCAGCCCAAAAGACTAAGGCCATAAAAAGGAAATCGAGGCCAATAATACACTTTTTTTAAAAGTAAAGTAGAAAATATGATTATAAAAACTAGTTATTTTTGTTGGTGCATGGAGATTAATACAATGTTGTTTTCTTCCCCAAAAAAGAAAGCTAGTTATTACAAGACTTAACAATTCTGGGGAACAAAGTCCCCATACAGTTAGACAAAAAGCTGGTAAAACAAAAGGAGGGTTCTTATAAATCTAGAGATAATGGTAAAAAAGACATGTGAACTATTACTTTTTGAGAGTTTCATACCCCAACTATCGATTGTTCCTTTTTTCTATGTGAACTATCAACATCTATGTATTAAAAGATACCTAGTTGAGTAGATGGTGAAACTCGCGAAAAAGTGATAGTTCACGTGTGTTTTTTTACCATTAACTCATAAATCTAAAAGCTTCCTAAAACTTCAGTGCTCCATGCTTTGCTAATCCATCAGCAACACCATTTGCTTCCTTAGGTTGTAGATGATTAATTCTTGGAATTGCCTATTATCTGCATAATTCATGATTTGCAATCATCCACCAAATGAGCATATGGTTAATTGTGGAAGCAAGATAGATACCTTTTCACCTAGTCATTGTACTCTTAACGTAATAGGTGGGAAGGATATTTTATCATTTATATTACACAGAACAAATAAAAAAGCGCCAATGCTAAAGGAATCTAGGCTTAGCTAAAGCTTAATTCTACAAATAAATAATTGGTGGAGAAAAGGAGCTAAACTAGGAAGACTGACCTTTCAGACCCTCAATGGGGAAAGTTATTTATATATATGGAGATGAAGTGATGTAATTCCATCTTCCAAACTGCCAATATTTGTCTAGCCAATAAACAACCTGTAACTGTGCTAAAGTCCAACTCTCTATGACTAGGAATATTCATCTTTTTTTATGTATAGGGCGGAGCCACATACCATGAATAGAATTAAATTGATCATTCTCCTTCGTTGGAAAATTACTCCTACTTTGCAAAGGGATAACCTTTCACTATTTAGGCGCCCTCGAAGGAGGGTTCCAAAACGGACTTCTTCCCCGAAGTCGTAGTTATTCTTGTCCCTAGGAGAAGTGGAAGGAGTTAGGAGGATGAAGCGTCATTTTTTTATACAAATAATACAAAATAAACTATTTTTGTACATATTGAATACCCTTTATTTTAGATAAATACAGGTTCAGATTACAGGTGTGACATTTACTGTATGTATTTTTTTGAATTTCCTTGTAAGAATTTACATCCGGTATTTCTCATGTATATTGTCCTTTGAGAATGGTATTTTTATAACATCACAAATCTAGAGATGCATTGGTGTTATATATCCACTTCGGCAGCTTGAATATTCAGCTGATTCTTCTTTTTCTTTTTTGGAGTCAAATGGCCTAAAGAATTAATAAAAAAATTGAATTGAGATAATTCGCCACATACTTGTGTTATTTGATGCCCCTTCTTAATTAAATATAATGAAATTTAGGATCATAAGGGCCTATATAAACCCAAACATCTCAGAAGACCTCTATAATAATTTCATACAACACCTTAGAGCTCTTAACGGTTAACTTTCTCCTAATCCCATCTCCAAGAATTAATGGCTTGTATAATTAGGTTTTGGTTCTGCTTAATTCTTATCTTGCTTTCATGTCCTCGATCAGAAAGTCGTCCACTCAAGCCACCTCCGCAGAGGAGAAGGGAGACGATGATGGAAATCGCCCGAGAAATTTTAAAGGAAAGATTGAGACATGCAATCAAGTACGACGTGGACCGGTATAGTCCTGGAGGACCTGACCCTAAACATCATTAGGGTAGTTCTGTAATTGTAAAGAAAACGAGGACATAGGCGAATATAAATAAGACCTTCCTCTATTTTGTGACGCTTTTTTTCTTTGTTGTATGTTTTACAAAATAAAGATGATTTTCTGGAAAGTGAGGGTTGGGAGCAAAGGTGGACATATAGTTTAAGTAACAGGTTCAACTGAATTCATAATGTCAAGAAGTGCAATTGGTTCAGTAGTAAGAATCTAAATGTTGAACTCATTAAATGTAAATTCTGGATCAGCTCCTACCCTCGGGAAGCTCTTTAATTCAGAGATGCAACTGACTCGAGATAGCCTCGTAATTTGAAATTTTAAATGACCAAGTTGTTTTACTCTCTTCCCTTTTATTCTTACAGTGATAGTGATTGGTTTTTATCAGATTGAGTTGTAGTACCTTTTTTGCGCTCGGATCAGTTCGGATTATAATTCATAAAGTAATTATTAAATTAAAGAGAAGTACTCTCTTCCTATTTTTATAAATGTTGACGCAGGTGTCCTTTCAATATGCCAATGTGCATATATATGATGTGTCTAAATATACATTAAAAAAAATGTTAGATTCCATTTCGTACCCACTTCTATACTCCAACTGAGTGGAGTTGTATGCGTTAAACTATATATGTGCTTAATTTGCATATGCAGATCAGACATATTCCCTTAGTTTCAATTTAAGTGACGTGGTTTGAATCTCTATGAAATTTAAGAAAAAGAAAATAAAGACTTAAGAGAAATTATGTTAGGCATACGAATCTTTTGGTGAGGAAAATAACAATTCTAACAGGTAAGAAGACATTTTATATTTTTTGTTTTGGATTCATTAGTCAAATGGACAGTTTTTTTTTTTTTTTAAAATAAAGTGAGATGGATGATTTTTGCAATGGTAAATTATTTCCATATCAACTAAGTGTTGGGATATATAGTATTAACCATGTGTATGGATATAGTATTTATTATAGAACAATTACTTATTCAATTTTTAATAAAGAGTTAAATAGATATGTACTAGTATGTGTGCCCTTTACTTATATAGTAGATGATTTAGCATATAGAGATTAGCTTATACACGGAAGATTAAATCATCGGTTCTTACAAGTCTAAAGTTTATGTTCACAATCTAATATGGAATTTGGACAAAGCCATCGGTATGATTGTAGCACAAGATTAATATAATGTATCTTCATTATGGGAACGGTATAGTTAAAACTTCTTGTGCTAGAACATTTTGTATGTATTGAACGGACCAAGTAGAGATAAATGTTTTTGTACTGAATATATAAAACAAATTCTCTAGTTCATTAAATGTACTTATACTCTTAATCTTGATATAATTATTATGATCAATGTGATTTGTTCATTATTTTAATTTATTAAAAAGTACGACTCAATTGCGGGTCTATGTATTCCTAATAAATTGGATAATGGCGAAATACATTTGTGAAATAATAATTAGTTGATAGAATCCATGTCTTGACTTTGAGATTGATGATACCCCTTTATGAATGCTTATAAGTCTCATGTGAAAACCCTGGTCCAAGGATTTTGTATCCGTCACATGATATAAGTTAAGCGAAAATATAAAGGATTCAATTAGTCAATGAATTAAATTGTCAGTAATTTAATTTAATTGATTGGTATCTATAATCTTAACATAGGGAGTTAAATAAGATTTAATGAAAGATTTCGAAATTGAACTGAGGAGTGCAGTTACGATTTTTTAGTGGAATAATTCGTAATTTATTATGGTAGGATTAATTCAGATATTTTGAATTAATTCCATAATAGGAAGCCTCGTTAATTAAATTCTTTGGTCCCCTATCATGTTAAATAATAAAGAATTAAATGGAATATTATTTCTTGGTGGAAAATAAAGACCCAACAGGTTTTGGAAAAGGGTGAAAACCCTAAAACCTGTAGTTATAAAATAGGGGTCTTATTCCATAAGGAGGCCAAGGGTTTTATAAGTTTCGACGCTTTTTTCATAGATATTCGCCCACACGAATTTCACAAATTAAAAAATTATTCGGGTTAACGGGTCATTTCAGCCGTGGAATCGAAGGATGACGATCTCGTGTATGGTGTGTGTTCGTGGTTGAAGATTCGATTCTTGTCGCGGTCACGCTTGAAGAGATAAGTATCAATTTTATATTTGATTAATATCTTGAATATGTATTGTCTATATTACATGCAAGTTCGATCATGACTATTTGCTTCCGCTGTTTATGCCTATATCCCATCATTAAGTGATCATAAATATCACCCGGATATAGTAAGTGACTTTGCATATTAAATTACAAAAACAAAGTGACTTTTTTAATTACAAAAAAGAAAAGAAAAAAGACCTTCTTACACAATTTGTCTGAATTAAATGACCTTATTAGTAATCTAACTCCAAAATTAAGCTATTTCATATCCAATTACATAAACATGCTCTTGTATTTTTTATTTTTATTTTTTACTTTTGGTTTTTCTTTCTTTGTGTTTGTTGTGGTGGTTTGCATGCATGCTGTTAGAAAAGTAGGTAAATATAATTGAAGAAGAAATGACTTTGAGGCGTGGAAGAATCGACTTTCTTTAAAGAGATATTGTCCATATACAAATTGGGGAACATACAAGTAATGTCATTAAGGATACAGCAAAGCCCATGTTTATACCTGCAGATTTTTCTATATGTTACTTCAAGAATGTCCTTATATATATTATTGAATTTGAGAGATGACTTTTCAGAATAATCCTGCCCTTCACGACCAGATGTGGTTATTCAATTTAAGACCTCTTATATTAAAAACTATCTAACATAGCCAATAACCAACCTCTACCTAGGCTAAAGTCCAACTCTCTATGACTAGGAATATTCATCTTAATTAGTTAATTGAATCTCCTTTGTCATAAAATTACACCTTCAGATTTGAGCTCTACTCACACCTCCAAATTTGAGCTCTGCTCGAAGCCTCGAGCATAATTGACCGCCAATGACTTTGCTTAGTTTCTTGCGTCAATTGATCATTCTCCTTTGTTGGAAAATTACTCCTACGTTGCAAAGGGATAACCTTTCACTATTTAGGCGCCCTCGAAGGAGGGTTCCAAAACGGACTTCTTCCCCTAATCCAAGTCGTAGTTATTCTTGTCCCTAGGAGAAGCGGAAGGAGTTAGGAGGATGGAGCGTCATTTTTTATACAAATAAAACAAAATAAATTATTTTTGTACATATCAAATACCCTTTATTTTAGATAAATACAGGTTCAGATTACAGGTGTGACTTTTACTGTATGTATTTTTTTTAATTTCCTTGTAAGAATTTCTGCCAATGGTATTTCTCATGTATATTGTCCTTTGGCAATGGTTTTTTTATAACATCACAAATCTAGAGATGCATTGGTGGTACATAGCGGGAGAGGATCCCCTGCAGTACCTATTACCTCCAATTGCTCCAGTGCCCTTATTGATTTCCGACACGTAGGGGCGGACACACGTATACCCAAGGGGTGTCATCCGACACCGCTTGGTCGGGAATTTTTACGTATACCCAGGGGTGTCATCCGACACCGCTTGGCTCGGGATTTTTTTTTTACTTATATATAGGTATATGCAGAACAAATCAGGGTATAATGAAATAGCAACATGACTCGACATAAGGTCTTCGTTAGCTCACTGGTGTTGGTGCAACACTCACATAATCCAACTGCGGTCGCGGGATCGAACCTGAAAACCGAGCTTTTTTAATCCTTTTTTAGTGTCATTAAATTACGGATGCCAACAAAGTTTTTGAACTCTTGACTCCTTTAAAATAAGTAAATAAGATCTACTACACTTAACTAGTATCTAAATCAAATTGGAATCTGCGGACGTTAAAGAAATTAAGTGTTTTTTTTCTTTCTATAAGTTGCATTTTTTAGGAGATCATACGTACTACGTGTTACTCTTTCGGTTTTAAGTTGTCTTAATATTTTTTTCATTCTTCTTCTTTCTAGTTGAAATTTCTCAAAAATATACCAGTGGCAGAAATTCTTACAAGGAAATTAAATTAATACGCTATAGTAAAAAATATTAGGAAAAAGAATGAAGGAAAAGTTTTGCTACGTACATTGTAATAGGAATTGAAAAGACAAATTGCACTTAAAAGATTAGAAATGGGTCGATTAGAGACGAAGAGGGGCCTTGGTGTGTGTGAAGAGATTCAGAGAGGGGAACTAATTTGATCCATTAGATTTAATTGGTGACACGTGTCAAAAATCAACAAGGATACTTGAGCAACTGGAGGAAATAGGTACCGGAGGGGATCCTCATACTCAGGGAGCTTGAATATTCAGTTGGTTCTTTTTTTTTTTCCTTCTTTTTTTTGGAGTCAAATGGCCTAAAAGAATTAATAAACAAATTGAATTGAGTTAATTCGCCTCATACTTGTGTTATTTGATGCCCCTCCTTAATTAAATACAGTATAATGAAATTTAGGATCATAAGGGCCTATATAAACCCAAACATCCCAAAAGACCTCTACCCAAACATCCCGAAAGACCTCTATAATAATTTCATGCAACACCTTAGAGCTCTTAGCCTCTAACTCCTTTGAGCTCTTAACGGTTAACTTTCTCTAATCCCATCTCCAAGAATTAATGGCTTGTATAATTAGGTTTTGGTTACGCTTTAATTCTTATCTTGCTTTCATGTCCTCGATCGATTGTCCACTCGAGCCACCTCCGCAGGGAGCGTGGAGACGATGATGGAAATCGCCCGAGAAATTTTAAAGGAAAGATTGAGACATGCAATCAAGTACAATATGGACCTGTGATAGTCTGGTGGACCCGACCTAAACATCATTAGGGTAGTTCTGTAATTATAAAGAAAACAAGGACATAGGCGAATATATATAAGACCTTACTCTGTTTCATTTTATGTGACACTTTTTTTCTTTGTCGTATGTTTTACAAAAGAAAGATGATTTTCTATATATGAGGAAAGTGAGGGTTGGGAGCAAAGGTGGACGTACAATTAGAAGTAACTGCCAAAATTTCGTGAATCCATATGTCAAGAAGTGCAATTGGTTGTAAATTCTGAATCAGCTCCTACCCTCGGGAAGCTCTTTAATTCAGAGATGCAACTGACTCGAGCTAGCCTTGTAATTTTAAATTTTAAATGACCGAGTTGTTGTACTCTCTTCCCTTTTATTCTTACAGTGATAGTGATAGGTTTTTATTAGATTGAGTTGTACCTTTTTTGCTTTCGGATCAATTCGGATTATAATTCATAAAGTAATTATTACAAGGGAAGTACTCTCTTCCTATTTGTATAAATGTTGACGCAGGTGTCCTTTCAATTGCCAATGTGCATATATGTGATGTATCTAATTATATATAAAAAATAATGTTAGATTCCATTACGTACCCACTTCTATACTCCAACTGATTGGAGTTGTATGCGTTAAACTATATATATGCAGATCAGACATATTCCCTTAGTTTCAATTTAAGTGACGTAGTTTGAATTTCTATGAAATTTAAGAAATAAAATGAAGACTTAAGAGAAATTATATTAGGCATACGAATCTTTTGGTGAGGAAAATAACAATTCTAACAGGTAAGAAGACATTTTATATTTTTTGTTTGGATTCATTAGTCAAATGGACAGTTTTTTTTTTTTTTTAAAAAAAATTAAAGTGAGATGGATGATTTTTGCAACGGTAAATTATTTCCAGATCAACTAAGTGGTCATAAATATCACCTGGATATAGTAAGTGACTTTGTGTATTAAATTACAAAAACAAAGTGACTTTTTTATTACAAGACAGGGAGAAAGAAAAAAAAAAAAAAAAAAGACCGTCTTACACAATTTGTCTGAATTAAATGATCTTATGAGTAATCTAACTCCAAAATTAAGCAACTTCATATCCAATTACATAAACATGCTCTTGTATTTTTTTTTTCTTTTGTGTTTGTTGGGTAGTTTGCATGCATGCTGTTAGAAAAGTAGGTAAATATAATTGAAGAAGAAATAACTTTGAGGCGTGGAAGATTCAATTTTCTTTAAAGAGATATTTTCCATATACAGTTTGGGGAATATACAAGCAATGTCATTTAGGCCTCATTTTTTTGCACTTAATGGAGGTCTGAATCTTAATCATTCAGATCTCAGTTATTAAGTGTATTTGTTTTTCATGTCTGGATGTTAATCATTCGATTCACCCCGTAAGACATTTGTTTATTACCTTTTGAAAAGCTCTTTAATGGGTCCGAATAGGTCCGAATGAATCGGATATAACAAAGTCTTAACACAATTCAAATTTCAAATTATATACGGCTCTATTTCCGCCAAATTTCACTTCCTCATGCGTCGTGCAAAAATAATTCACGCCTCCCTTTCCTCTCGGCAACCAAATCTTTTCTTCTTGAATCTGTATGACTCTAATATTTACAAGTGCCAATCAAATTGTTTGGTTGATATGAATTTGACTATCATAATGGAACCGTACATGGCGCGAATATTATCAAGTACTAGCAAGACATAGAAGGCATCTTCGATAAGATCTTCATTCAACTTTTTTCCTCATCAATTTTCCTTAATTTGGTTGTTAACAAATTTGATATTTCGTGTAAAAGTGTTGTTGAAACATTAAATATTCATTTATATCTTCGTAATATTATTTTCTATCAAAAAATAATTTTATTTTTCGTATATGATATTTTGTATAATGTTCTATTGATATAATGTTTAACTAATTTTATTTAAATTTTATATTAATTATGTAGAAAGATAAATTATGCACATTCGAGATATTGAAAACAAATGCGGTCTTAATAATTTAGTGTTCGTATCTAGAAACGATCTTAACAATTCGGGGTGTATTCGTATTCGGACATCTTAATCTTAATGCACATTTTAATATTCAGATGTGTATTCAGATTCAGATGTCTGAATCTTAATGGAAACAAATGAGGCCTTAGGATACAACAAAGCTCATGTTTATGCCTGCAGGTTTTTCTTTATGTTACTTCAATAGTGTCCTTATATTATTGAATTTGAGAGATGGCTTTTGTAATAGACTTACTTTCTTCACGAACGATGTGTCTATTTAATTTAAGACCTTTTATATTACAAACTATCTAACATAGCCAATAACCAACCTCTACCTAGGCTAAAGTCCAACTCTCTATGACTAGGAATATTCATCTTAATTAGTTAATTGAATCTCCTTCGTCATAAAATTACACCTTCAGATTTGACCTCTGCTCGAAGCCTCGAGCATAATTGGCCAGTTTCATGACTTTGCTTAGTTTCTTGCGTTGCAGAGGGATAACCTTTCACTATTTAGGCTCCCTTGAAGGAGTGGTCCCACTGATTTCTTCCCTGAAGGTCAAGCCATAGTTCTTGTCCCGGGGAGAAGTGGAAGGAGTTAGAAGGATAAAGCGTCATCACGTAAATAGAATAAAATAGACTAATATTTTTGTACATGTATAAATTTTTGAATAACATGATTTTTAGAGAAGTATAGGTTCAGATTTCAGGAGTGACATTTTTTTATTTTATTATTTTTTTTTTTTTTATTTCTGTTCTATTGCTTAGGTATATATTGTCATTTCTGTTCTATTGCTTAGGTATATATTGTCCTTTGGCAATGAGGTATTATTATATCATCACAAATCCAGTGATGCATTATTGGTACTTCGCTGTGTGATTATGACACTTTGTTCAAGAAACTCAAAAGTATATACACCATCGACTAGCAACAAAATATATCCACTTAGGCAGCTTGAATATTCAGTTGGTTCTTTGTTTGTTTGTTTTTTATTTTTTATTTTTATTTGGAGTCAAATGGCCTAAAAGAAGTAATACTTTTTTTTTTTATTTGAGTAGTAATATTGTCTTGAAGTGTTGATGACCTAATTAAGTTGTATCTTCATCTTCGCCGCATACTTGTGTTATTTTGCTTTCATATCCTCGCTCTGAAAGCCGTCCGCTCGAGCCATCTTCACAGAGGAGAAGGGAGACGATGATGATGGAAACTGTCGAGAGATTATAAAGGAAAGGTTGAGACATGCAGTTAAGTACGAGGTGAAACGGTTATGTCCCAGAGGACCTGACCCTAAACATCACTAGGGTAGTTTTATAATTTTGAGGAAAAGGAGGGAGAGACAAGATGTAGTTTATTATTGGTTTATTTTAAACGTTTTGACATAAACATATATTACGTACATTTTATGTGACACTCTTTTCTTTTAGTATGTTTTAAAAAGAATGACAACTTTCTGTTTTTCGAAACTCTTTAATATTAAATTTTTCATTTTCCCCTTAATGTCATGTTTTTATAGCCGTGAAATGTTTATAAGGGCACAAGTTCTAAGAGTACTTTTAATACGTGCCAAAAGTCTCTTTTCCTATCTTCAGTTTTGCGTCCAATAAGTATCGCCAATCGCCATATAAAATGAAACAGTTGATAATTCCTTTATATAGCGCCCCCTAAAAGGAGCCTATTTTCATCATTCTTCTTTTGGCTAATTCCTGTATATGTTGTGCACTTCTTTTCCACTTAAGCAAATATTAAAGAGCTTATCCACAATTGTCAACTTCTATGTATGAATTAAGAATATTATCCATGGCAAAGAGTAACGAGAATGGGCTTTTAATCAATAAAACTGGATCAGATTGAATATTTTTAATTTACACACTAATTAAGTAGTTTGAGCTACTGTTTGGTAACTGTATTGCTGTTACCAAATTATTTCATGATGATGACATACATAAACTATACTACTTATTTGTTCATTCTCATTCATCAATTTTTTTTTGTTGTGGGTTGGGAAGGGACTGGATGTTGTGTGGACTGAAAAATGGGTTGGGCACTAAGTTTGACCAAAATATATTATAATAGTACTAATTTAACACTTTTCAGTTGGTTGCATTCCCTTTTAGAAAAAAAGGTTTATTTATTTAATATAGTGGAATCTTGTGGAGTCCAGAAGGAATAAGGAAACTATTTAAATGATTTAAAATTATATGCACCATGATTTTTTTTATATTAGGAAGTAATTTTTTATTTTATCTTTAATGAGAATCTTTAACAACCACATAAATATTATGGTGCTTTAATTTTGACACGGCAAATAATTTTAAAAATCTTATAAGTAAACAAACATTATTACGACATATTTAAATTTAAAAGTCCAAAGTCCTATGTTATTTCTTAAACTTTATGTTGAATTAAATTATGTCATACAAATTAGAATGAAATGAGTAAAAGCTCTGTAAATGAAATATTATGAAAGCAATTGAAAAGAAAATGGATCAATTTTTTGAGGATTTAGGGGTCGTTTGGTAACATTTTAGTTGCTATATGTAAAGTTCAGTAAACCAAGTATGGTGTTTGGTTACCAGTTTATAATCCCGCATAATCAAAGCATGGAGTAGTATAAGTTGTGAGCAAGATAGAAGATGGAATAACTAATATACATAAATTAGTAATATATGAATACGCTAAACCCTGCATAACTAAATTATGAGCAATTAATTTCTGCATTACTTAGCTTATACCTGCATAACTTTAACCAGCAATCAAACAACCCTTAATGCATGCTGAGTCATATATAAGGTTAAGGAAGGGGCACCACGAGAATGAAAGCAATAATAATGGGAAGAAAAGGAGGGTTTCTTTATGGACAAAAAATTATACGTGAGTTTACAATAACAGAACTTGGTTTTGACATTAGTAGTATTTTGTACGGGTGGTAAAAATCATATTAATTTTTGATAACTTGCTCAAGTTTAAACAGGCAAGGTTAAGATTCGTTTGTTGATTCGATCCAATGGGTTGAACCCGAGACAACCCCTTCGAATTATTGCGTCAAAACTAGTCAAAATGAAACATAAATCCAAACATACAAGGTCAGATTTTGAGATTGACAATTATATAAATTTGGAAGAACTTAAGCTAATAGTTTAAGAAAAATATATAATTAGATTTCATATTTGTTTTCAAACTCAAAACAAAAAAAAGAGGGGAGAGGCTGTTTAATGTCGGGAGGGTTGATTATTAAAGAAGATTATAGAACAAGAATGTAAAAATACAACTCTTTATGTTTCTCTTCTTGCCTCTCTTTATGTTTCTCTTCTTGCCTCATTATATAGTCATGCTTTCTCTACTTAGATTAGAATTGGACTTTACAACCCTAATCTTAGTAACATAACTAATCCTAAGTTATGTCAGTATTTAAATACTAATCCTAAGCAAATTAGGCTTTACTAGACGTGTTATCTGTCATCTCCCCTCAAGGTGGACTTTGGCAATCTCCAAACTTGCTCCAGAGTCCATGTAAATGAACCTTATTTTCTAGGCTTTAAAAGTCAGCTTGATCAATATGACCCTTCTCGCTATCTTCTTCTCTCATATCGCATCCTCTCAGTGCATTAACAAAATAAGTGACGGTTGGATATGGAGCCTTGCCCGGTGAAAGGGAAAGAGTGAGGAAGATGAATTAGCCATTAAAGAACGTGGAACAGGATTCAGGATACAAAATAACTTAGGTTAGATCTAAAGCTCTAATACCACAAAGAATATTGTAGAACAATATTGAGTGTAAAAATACAACTTTTATGTTTTCCTTCTTGCCTCTCTACTTATGTGAGACAATGACTTCAGTATATAGCCATTCTTTCTCTCTTTAGTTTGGGATTGAACTTGACAATCTTAATCTTAGTAATATAAATATTTCAAAGTTATGTGAATATTGAAATATTAATCCTAAGGCCTAAGCTAATTAGGATCTACTATACACGTTCTGTCTATCAATATTGACCTGTTAATTGATCATCTTGAAATAACTGGTCATTTCAATCCAATCTAAGCTTAAGCTTAGATGAGATGACACACTTCAATATGGTATGACGTGTTCGACCCTAGTTGATAGCCAATCTTGGCCCTCGGACCGTGGGGGTGTAATTAATTGGGTTGAAATTAAGCTTTTAGATGAGATGGCCACACATTTAATATGCATCGATCCGCACCCATGGTTGATGTGGGCCCTTTTACCGTGCGAGGGGGTTGATGATTTATACCGTTGGTCCATGTTGTGCACACTCCAGTTCAGACAGTTTCTTAGTGTGGGGGTGGGGCGGCAGGGGGGAGGTTGAAAAGAAGTATCTCACACCGGACCGCGACGAGATCCCTAGACTCCTTATATGGCCTGGCAAGTCCTTCTTCCTTGAACTAGCTTTTGAGGTTGAGCTAGACTCAAGATTCATTTAACATGGTACAAGAAGGAAATCGAGAATTTAAGGTTTCATTCTTTTTTAATGGAAGCGAGATAGATATATACCTCTTTTTTACCTAGTCATAGTTTCATATATAGCATAATAGGTGGGGAGGATATTTTATCATCTATATTACAAAAAAAAAAAAAAAAAAAAAAGTGCCAATTCTAAACGAATCTAGGCTTAGCGAAGCCTAGTTCGATATCAAATATATAATTGGTGAAGAAAATGAGCTAATAGTTAATCTAGGAACAGTGACCTTTCAGAACCTCAACGGTGAAAGTTATATACATGGAGATGATGTAGTTCCAATATTGTCTAGCTAGCCAATAACCAACCTGCTAGCTGTGCTAAACTCCAACTCTCTATGACTAGGAATATTCATCATAATTAACTAAGTGGGTAGGGGCTATATTATGCGTAGTGGCTGAGCCATACTACAAAGAGAATTCGATTAAATCTCCTTCATTGGAATATTATACGTTTAGATTTGAGCTCTGCTCACGCCGAATTAGAGCTCTGCTCGAGCATAAACTACCAGTTTCGTGACTTTGCTTAGTTTTCAATGTCACAAAGGTTTAACCTTTTACTATTTTGGCGTCCTCAAGTCGTAGTTCTTGTCCTTGAAAGAAGCGGAAGGAGTTAGGAGGATGGAGTGCTATTATTACGTAAATAGAACAAAATGGACTAATACTTTTTTACATATATAATTTTTTTTAATACACGTGATTTAAGAGAAGCATAGGTTGAAATTTCAATTATGACGTTTATGTACGTTATTTAATCCCTTCGTCAGAATTTTTGTCTCCGTTAACGCTTAGGTATATATGTTGTTCTTTGGCAATGAAGTATGAGTGTATCATCACAAATCTAGAGATACATTGGCTCAAGATTAAGACCATCGACTAAAAACAAATTATGTGAATCAAAATATAAATCCACTTAGGCAAATTGAATATTCAGTTGATTCTTTTTTGTTTTTTGGAGTCAAATGGCCTACAAGAATTAAAAAAAAATTGAAGTTGTTGATGACCTAATCAAGTGGTTATTCTTCATCTTTGCCGTATACTTTTGTTAATTGATGCCCCTCCTTAAATAATTATAATGAAATTTAGGATCACATTGGCCTATATATAGGAGTAATTGATTAGATAATCAGAAACGGATGGGGCTACATAGCTAATGTTTTAGTTGGAGATAAATAAGAAAAATTATGGAGGATGAAGCAATATTAAAAAGCTTATCCAGAATCAGTTGTCAACTTATATATGAATTAATTAAGAATATCATCCACCACATTATATAGACCAAAAGTAACAAGAGTTGGGCTTTTAATTAATCCATAAAATTGGATCAAATTCAACATGTTTTAATTTACACTCTAATAAACTACTAATTCTCTCGCCGCCCTAAATATTCTTATTAAATTTTATAAATATATCCCCAAGAAAATTAATTTTCAAATTCGAAAAGATTAGATTTCAGGTTTTAATAAATTTTGTTATTAACACATAATTTTATTTTTATTTACTCTTAATCAAGTCTTCTAGATAATAATACTATATCAATCAAAATGTAAAAAAAGATTCCTTAAATTAGCACCATCTAGTATCACCTATTATAAATTTCATTTTGTAGTAGTAATGTTCTTTCATTATTTCATTCCCACAGTAATAATAATTTACATCAATAGAAAGTTATATGAATATTTGTTTGCGGCTGATATTAGTTTTATTCTAAAGTAGTATTGTTATTTTTCATTAACTCGCAATTGTCATACCTTTCATAGTATCAAGAATGTTATTTAAATATTAGTCTACGAAATTAATTTTTGATAAATTATATATTCACTAGGTAATTTGCCCGCGCGAACGCTTCGCGCGGTCATAAATGACCTCATTAAACTTATAGATTTGAATATAAAAAATGATGAAAAAATAAATATATTAATTAAGAACATTCTAAATAATAAAATTTGACATAGTTAATATATCTCAAGAACTTGTTATGAAAAATTGCAGTCCACAAACTTTTGGATTGAAACATTTGTTCCTTGATAATTGCCTTCTCAATACTGATTTATCTTTATGAGATAATCAAGAATCTATTTCTACTTTTGTGTACAACAAAAGTATTAGAATACTCAACCTTAGCGCATACACTGTGCTCGTTCTCAAGAATTTCGTCATGTAAAGATTTCCTAAAATCATCACCGACTAAGATTAATAGTAAGTTTAATAAGCTGGACCCAACCCCTGATTGGAGAATAAATTAGTATTTTTTTAACCAACTCGGCCAGCATAAAGCACAAAAATATATGATCTTCCAACCGTCACTTTACAATTTGGCTTAGTTGCAGCCTTTCATTTGACCGAAAAGAGGTAGTAGAAGTAAGGGTGTCAAGTGGGCCGGGCCAGCCCGAACCCGGCCCGATAAACCCGGCCCACCACCGGCCCGGCCCAAGCCAACTAAGAGGTGTAAGGGGCTGGGCTAGGTGGGTTTTATTAGGGGGCTAAAATTAATTTTTGGACAAGGTGGAATTAGTCCACCATGCCCACCAAGAAATGTCTGATGGCCTCACGGGGGGCACCGGCCGCCCTACCACTTCAAATTAAAAAAAAAAAAAGATAAGTACTACATTTATTACTAATAATAAGTATTTTAAAAACATTGTATCCCAATAAAATAGCTGTAGCTATAATTGTGGGATTCTTAAAATTTTGGAAGCAAATATATGAAATATTTATTAATTATTCAAACCATAGTTAGAATCTTACTTAGTTAATTAAAACTTAACCATTAAAACATGTAATGTGTCTCTTATTCAAGTAAGAACTTGGGGAAAGTTTGTAAGCTTTAAAGTTTAAATTCGACTTTGCAATTATTGATTAATAAAACTAAAGGCTCAAAGCCTTTGAATTTCTTTTCAAATTTGTGTTATAATTTTATTTATGATTTTATTTACAAGAATAATAATTTGTAATGCTAAAGTGAAAATAGAACTATAAATGTAATTGTGTAAAACTAATCCTACACAAGCAAGAACTCCAAGATAAATTTACGCAAGGAGGGACAAACATTGATCAAGGCCAAAAGCAACAAGACATTATAATATAATACAAAATCAAGAAATGACAAGCCTCTCCAAATTGCTGATGCGTGAAATAAATCAAATACCCCTTTTAAGTTACTATCTTGCTGTTGGCTTACACAAGTTCAAAAATATTTCAATAGGTTATACAGTATATAATAATATAAACTATTAGTTATATATATAATAATATATTAATAAAATCTTATTAGTTTCAAATATTTTATATATAATAATAATTAAATATTTTTTAGCTTATTGAAATGTCTCCGCCGATGATGGAGAGGTGACACTTTCGCACATGACATTAGGACTTAGGATCAGATGAGATAATTAATTAAGAACTTTGGTTTAGTATCAAAACTCATGTGCATTGTAACCATTTAGTTCCCATTTAGATGAGTAGGAAATTGGGATAATAGTCAAAATACCCCCCAACGTTTGACCAAAATCCCAACTACACACCTAACCTTTGCGGGGGTCCTATTACCCCCCTGAACAAATTTTTTCACATCAAAATGACCCTTTTTTTGCCGATGTGGCACAGTCCAATATGACAACTCCCAATTGTTACAGTGCGCTTGTATACACGCGCTCGGCCCACGTGCCACGTCATCATCGTCTTCATTAGGAGTTGGAAAAAAAAAATCACACCAAATCAACTCAAAAAAAAAAATCTCTCAATTTTCCATACTCTATTTTTAGTAAGGATCCAAAAACCCATAACCAATTCTCCTTCATCTTCATCAACATTATCATCATCATCATCATCATCTTCATTAGAAGTTGAAAAAAAAAAATCACACCAACTTCCTCAAATCTAATCCAAACAAATCCAAATATGAAAGGAAGCTTTCCTAACACCTAATAGAACAAAGTTCATCCATTAATTTGATCAAACAATGAAGAATTTAAATAAACCCATTTGGTGTTCTTCATAGCTTTCTCCAAATTCCTAGCAATGGAGTTTAATTTTCTCCCAATATCAACTCAAAGAATTAGTGCTTAAACAACTCCAACCAAGCAACAAGTAGCAACTCCAAACAAGCAACTTCCAATCGATTTTCTTTAACAACATTAGATTTTTCAACTTTTTTTTTTTCCGCATTTTTCCTTTTTTTTTTCTTGATTTTTTCGTTTTTTTTCCTTATTTTCGCTTTATGGTGGAAAGTTGTTCTTTAACAAGTTGTTGGGAATCATATGTGGATTTTCTTGATTGATTTTTGTTTATAATGGATATTATTTTGACAAAAAAATGGAGATGGATACCAAAACATCCAAATCTTCACTTGGCAACTTACACTTCAAACTCATAGACGATCTTTAATTTCCCTATGCAATCAGTAAGAAACCACAGGATTATTGTGGTACTGTTCTGGTGGTGGTATGAAAGGAAAATGGGTTTTGTGTTTAGGGCTTGTTTGGTCATGATTGAGAAAAAAATGAGAAGTTGGGCTAAAAATGAGAAGTTGGGTGTAAAAAATGGAGGGAATTTAAATATATCTATGTGGCATCATATGTGACAGTTGGAGTCCAAAACACGACGATGCAGATTTTTGAAGGCCATCACGCGCCATCAAGGCGGTATTCACGTTCTCTCACATCGCAAAAAGGGGCATTTTAATACCGAAAAAAATTTGTCCAGGGGGTAATAGGACCAACAAAAAGGTTAGGTGTGTAGTTGGCATTTTGGTCAAACATTAGGGGGTATTTTGACTATTATCCCGTAGGAAATTTATAGAAAGAGGAGAGTAGGGAATTGTGAGATAATATGGAGAAGAATGAATGGTATTTATAGATTGAAAATAGGGCGAAAGTATAATTTAAGGAACTTGATGGTTAAAATAAAGTTGACAACAACTAGATTTTAAAGTATCAAACTTAATAAATTTTAGTATTAGAATTTTTTTTAAAATAATTAAAACCCAACCCGGCCCACTAACGAAAACCCGGCCCGGCCCACTAACGGGCCCGGTTAGCCCGAGGTGTAGCCCCTATCCGAGGTGGGCTGGGCCGGACACCCTTTCCCTCTCCAAGCCCGGCCCTGCCCCGACCCGGCCCCTTGTGGCCCACGTTTAAATGGCCCGGCCCGGCCCGACCCGGCCCACTTGACACCCTTAGTAGAAAGTGTAAAAC
>NC_081345.1:45417326-45435366 GCF_029784015.1 Lycium ferocissimum | reverse complement strand
GGACCACATGGGTATGTTGTTGTTGTTGTTAAGTTTCTCAATAATATGACAGATGCATTTTTTCCCGCAAACTCGACCTGAGTCGTGATACAAAGAGTTATCCTTTTGGATTATTGTTACAGTCAACTTCGACCAAATTGCATATGTCAGTCTATTCTAAGGTCAACAAAGTATTGAGGAAAATGACAGTACTCGTTGTTACATCATCATGACGCAACCATTACGTGTGAAAATCTGTGAATAGACTACGAATTCTTCCACACAAAAGATTGGCCAATGTGTCTCCATTAAAATGCTCATGTACTAATACAATATGAAACAATTTTCAGGATGATGTTATAATTGGCCAATGTGTCTCCAAACAGGTATTGATCCTCAAAATTCAACGTTAGCCTCTAGAATTGAAGGGTGCACGTAAAATTCCTTTAAAAATAATGTCAATTGGTTTGCGATTCACAATGGTGATAATAAAGCATAGTGTCAAATAATACAGAGATATAATTGTACGTACCTTCAGATCTTTCTCAAGCCTTTCTCCCATGGTGATTTCTTCTCTACCTTGAATGTAACTGGAATTGAAGTTAGTGTTTCATAGGGGTTAAGTTTGTTCTTCGTTGATTACACTGTAAGGGAGCGGCGCAGATATTGTTTTGAAACGGGATGTAGAGAGTTTTGGAAGACGCTACGTTTCATAATTATGATGAAGTTGTAACTGAATACCAATTCTTTTTTCTTTTTTTTTGAAATAATAATTGAGTTTACTGGGTAAAAAATAGAGAATAAAGCCCAAAAAATTGACAAAATAGATAAATCTATTTTCTCATCAATGAGAGCTGCCAAGTGGCGGGTCTTGTGCCCTGCTTTATATAATTATATAGATACTAGTTAATTAACCTGCGCTTTGCAAGGTCTTTTATTTTTATTTTTTTATAAATTTGCTTGGGGTATAGAAGAGATAAAACTTTTGTAGTGCTAAAAATAATTTAACAAAGAAATACTCTAAGACTTGCAAAAGGAAAATAAAAAGTTAAAAGTATAAGGGAAAATATATAGGAAAAAATAAAACCAAAAGCAAATCCAAATAGATAAAGCATTGCATGCCTACCTTTGTATAGTTTTGTAAAGTTCTCTAAGAACAATTCTCTCAATTGGGGAAGAGAAGTCAACATTTTTTTAAAGGGAAAAATTATATAGGTAAGCTTCCTCGTTTTCTTTCCTATTTTATTTTTATTTAAGCCACCTTCAGTGGTGGGGGGTTAGGCAGACCCCTACCTCGTATATTAAGATCCAAAAAGCGAATACATGTGCAAGAGGTATGTGATGCCTAGCCTCTTCAACGCTATCTAAGAAGATGAACAAGGTCACTTCTTTACATTTTTCAACTCCTATTCTAAGAACAACAGTGCAGTAGTTAAAAGTTTCAATCTTAATGAGAAGACTCTTCCCATTTACAAGTTTTAGAGCAAAACATATTAGAAACAGAAAACTAGTCAACAATATCATCATATTTTAGCTCATGTCTCTTCTTTGTCCTAATTCGAAAATTAGGCATTCTTCTTCTATCCATGTTCAAAAGCCCCCTTACCTGTCTAGGTAAGTCTTCATATGATAAGAAAATCTTCTCAATTCGGAAAACGTGACTCATGGATGCTTGCTTGTCTGCCACAGAATTTGCTTCTCTGAAACAGTGGTTAATAGACCAATCAATCCCCTCTAATAATCTTCTGATATCTTTAATAATAGGAGTTAATTGCCAAGAAATTTTGAAGACCTCCCTAATGCATGATAATAAGATCAGGGAGTCTGTTTCAAATTCCAGCTTAGTAATACCATTTTGCCTGCACCATTGGATACCAAACAAAAGGGCTTTAGCTTTAGCAACATTACTTGATCTTCCCACAAGAGGAGAGAAGAAAGCCATAACAAATCTTCCTTCACTATTCCTGATAACCCCTCCTCCACCGCAAGCATCATCTTTAAAACTCCCATCTGAGTTGAGTTTAACAAAAGATCCAACAGGTTTGGACCATTGTACAATTCTGGAGTTTTTACATCTCATATGTTTGTCATTCAAGCTAAGAATTTCATCCCAAGTAAGGTCACTTTTAAAATTGGGGAATTGAATATTGACATAGTTGATAATACTTTGAGAGATCTGAAAGATAATGCTAGGAATATATGGCTTGCTAGTACATATTTCCATCTACACCTTATCTTCCATAATTCCCAAGTAATAAGAAAGGGAGTAATATTATAAATGAAGGCCATGATAGGATTGCAAGGGGTCTGATTCCTCCAAAAACTGAAGGCAGTAACCAGAGACAAACCTTGCCCTCTAATGCCAAAAAGGACACGAAAATGTTTCCACACAATCATAGGCATATAGCCTCTGAAAAAAATGTGATTTATGCTCTCAGGTTGAGAGATTCTGCTGCAAATACATCTAGATCCAGAGATTCCTCACTTGCCAATTACTTTATTAGTAGGCACTTTCTTGTGCAAAATTCTGCAACTCATAAAGGAAATTTTAAAGGGTATTGCCTTATTCCAAAGAGAGCCAGCCATATGATTTTCACTTTGGACTTTTTTGAGCATATTCCAGGCACTCCCAATGGAGAACTTACCATTAGAAGAGATTTTCCAGAGAGGTCTGTCATCTTCATCAGATAAGCAAATACTAAAGCTACCAACAATGGTCTTAACAGTGTCAGGGATATTACCACATTTTAGCCAGTCCCAACCATTGTGATGATAGACATCCTTGATGCATACCTTATTTGGTTTAGACCCAATAGGGAGGAAATGATATAGTGGACCACAATCAGTCCAGTTATCAAACCAAAAAGCCAAATCTCCTCTACCAACATCCCAAACAATGTTCTGTTCTATGTCATTTTTAATGGCACACATTGATTTCCAGTTGTGAGACTGGCCATTGTACCATTTTTTCTTAACGGGGTGGACTCTTTGACAATACTTCATCATAAGAAATTGTGTCCATAAAGTATCTTCAGTTCTGAAACTCCACCACTGTTTTGCAATGAAAGCTTTGCCAATGTTATTGATTTTTCGGAAATTTGCCCCTCCTTCACCAAAGGGAAAGGACAAATTATCCCAAGATTTAAATGTTGTTCATAAATGATATTAATCATGCAATAAGATTATATAAATACAGAATTATAAGTATCTCTCATTAGTTACTGTCTTTGACTGAGATTTGATAAATTATTAATTCTTAATTATATTTTTTAATAAATGGACAAATAATGGGTAGATTGCATTAAATATTTATAGGTGCTGCGAATTCATACGAAATAGTCTCTTTAGACTCATATTTTGCTGTTTCATTTCCTCTTTATAGAGAGAAAAAGTGATACAGAGGCAAATCAAAATACTTTCTATGTATTTAGTAATTACAAGAACGTAATACAATTAGAAGCTTGACTATTCATGATTAATCTATTCTGCCTATGCAAAACAATGCTTGAAGATATACAAAGTAGATCAATCATGTATGAAGGCATTGGTTTCCAGTGAGAAACGTTACGAAAATTCCCAGAAAATCATTTTAATCAGAGGGAGCGTTCAGCATTGGTTTTGCTTGGTTCCAAAGAACCTCTCCAGATGTGAGAAATCTTTGATCAGATTTAAGATTCAAGTTGAAAAATTTAGAGATTTGGGTATGCTAACAGTTGATAACATGATTTACAAAAATAAGAAACAACGATCAGTAAAGAAAGAAAAAAAAAAAGACAGTGTAGAACCTCGGTAACTGTGTTGTTGAAGCCTATACAGAGAAATCATCAAAATCAACGATGAACTGACCCAATTTTGAACAATTGCCATAACAAAAAATATTTTTAGTGACAAAGGTAATGAGTCTGTAATTATGAATGGGGAGAAATTGATTGCTTTAGGAACGTTAGATGCCTTTAGAAATTAAAGGACGTGACTTTTGGTTATTTAAAAGAAACGGCTGTTGGATATATAAAAACAACAGGTAAATAGGATAAATAGAGTAAAAGGCAGAAATTTGACAAAAAAGATAAATACAAACACTGAATTTTTAGAGTGCCACGTCAGCGGACCTATACCCTGCTTTATATAGATATATAGATAGATTAATCTAGAGACTTTTCTCTTATTTAAATTTCACGCAGTCAAGTTAATCCATACATTTAGACCATGACACTTGTTTCTACCGAAAAAATGACAAGCCTTTCTATATATAAACAAAACACTGAAAACACATAATTTTTTATTATTCACAAGTGAATTAAGTCATAAATTTACAAGATAAAAGGAGAAACTAAGATTAAGATGAAAAATAAATTAAAGAAAAAAAAACATATTAATTCACATACTTGTAGCATTGAACCTCTTGCTGAGAACATTGATCTGAAACCAAAATAACATAATAAACCAAAATCCCGAAAAGTTCCAACCCTTTGATCACAAAATAAAGATATTTAAGAAAAGGTCTGAGATTTGAATAGTAATAAACCACCAATAAGCAATATGCGAGTTTAACCCGACCACAACTAGATAAAATTCGCTCAAAATTTGCTGAAAAAATCACCGTGAATGGTACTTGTAGAATTGGTGTGTTTAATTATCGCACAGTCTTTCTCGACTTCTCGACTTCTCGAAAGAGGAAGACTTTAAGAGTGTTTGGTATAGAAGGTCTGTAGAGATTGAGGGACAAGTGATGTGGTTTGAAAAATGGTCTCCCAATTTCAAACCTGATGAAGATTCCCCTATCGTCCCAGTTTGGGTGTTATTCGGGAGCTTCCTATCACTTGCCATTCTTGGTATTATGTAGAGCGAGATAGTCGAACATTTGGATTGCCTCTTACAGTAGACTTTGCCACTGATCACAGAACTAGACCGAGCATGGCGAAGGTTAGACTAGAGGTGGACCTTACGAAGCCAAAAGTGACCTCTATTTTTGTTGGAATAGAAGAGAATAGTTGTCCTCTGAAGGGGTTCTACCAGAAGTTGGAGTATGAAAATGTACCGAAGTACGCAGTTTTTGTAAGATATTGGGACATTCTATTGTCCAATGTAGAAGCGTGGAACAAAAAAGGGCGATGAAGAAAACAAAGCGAGAAGAACAATACCGTGATTAGGGGAACCAAGTGCCAAAAACGACAATGATATAAGCACGGTTCAAGGTCGGATGGAAGACCGAAAAGTTGAGGGCACGAGAGAACAAGTATGAATAATGAGCATGAGAAAGGCAAAAAGAAAGTTATGAATCAGAGACAACAAAATGAGCAAGAAGAAATACAGCAAAAAGAGGAGATAAATCTGGAAAAGAATGTTCATAACCGGAAAAACAAAGAAAAGGAACAAATCAGACAAGAAAATGAGCAAAAATCTGTATCCGTGCTTAAAGAAAGGCTGAGCAAGATCAAACAGAGAAAAAAAAAAGGATGCCAAAAAAGAGAAGAAAAGTGAAAATCAGTATGAAAAATGATTGCATAAAAGAAGGGAACAACAGGGCTGCTGAAGAGAAGATCACTGAGCCAATGGAACAGGAAAGGGTAGAAGAAGACTACAGTGAAGGGGAAATTGACACTAGAAATGCGGAGAAAGATGGGTATCAAAATCTGGAGAATACTGAACAGAAGAAGTACACAGATACTGATATTGAGGAACAGGTCGATATGCAAAAAGAAAGTACTGGCGAAAATATAAGAAACAGCCTCATTCAAGCTGCTGCATCAGTATCTTCTAGCCTTCCTTCTAATATTAAAAATCACCCTGGAATTGATTTGGTAGTTGATTTAAATGACAACATGTTAGACTACTACAATGGCCAAGAGAAGATGGGCATCAACGAGGAAGAAAATACTAGTAACAACAAGCAAGAAGAATGGAAAGAAAAAGAAAAAGATCAGCAGTCCCAGGAAGAAAGTGATGCTCAACAACACTTAAGGGAAGTTTGTGGTAGAATTGGAATTTCACCAGAAAGAAAGAAGTAAAAAAAAAAAAAAAAAAAGTAAAATAAGAGGATATGACAAAGGTAATAAGATCAAAAAAGGGG
This sequence comes from Lycium ferocissimum, assembly GCF_029784015.1. Taxonomy (NCBI): domain Eukaryota; kingdom Viridiplantae; phylum Streptophyta; class Magnoliopsida; order Solanales; family Solanaceae; genus Lycium; species Lycium ferocissimum. Next base: position 45,429,317 of record NC_081345.1, on the reverse strand, counting down.
CTAGCAAGAGCATCCCCCCTGATATAGGCATGGATATGTGGATTGCAAGCAAAACAAGTGAAAACACAAGCAAGCAAAGCAATGAAAGCAACACGGAAGATGAGGCTTCGGCTAACAGCCAAAACAACATGATAGATAAGCAAGGAGTGGAGCACAAAAATCATGAGCACAAAAGTCTCGAGCAAGAAATCCACCAGCAGCAGGAAAGTGACATGTCCTCAAATAAAGGGGGCAAAAACAAAAACAAGAAGAACAACAAAAGCAAAAGAATCCAACAAACGAGAAATCTTCACCCCTCGGGCGACAGGGAAAGAACAAAAAATCAAACTTTAAGTTTCCAATGATCGTGCAATCATCCGGAACATTCGAGAGTTCGATCAAGAAAGGCCATTCACGGACTCAAGAGAATGGTTAATAAACACAAGGCGATATGGTTGCTATTGAGAAGAACCTTTGGTAAACAGTAATAAAATTGAGGGTTACAAAAGATTCTTGGGTTTCAACCACTGCATCTCCAACATCAATGGCAAAATATGGTGTTTTTGGAGAGATGGATGTGATGTTAGTGTTATTCAAAATCATGTCCAGCAAATGACTTTAAAAGTTAAAAAAAATCAAAATTGTCAGGATTTGTTTGTAACTGCCGTATATGCTAAGTGTACTGCTTCGGAAAGAATGGATTTATGGAGTAGCCTGGAAACTCTCAATAGGGTTATTAATCAACCTTGGTGCGTAGGTGGGGATTTTAATGTAATCCTCCATCCTGAAGAAAAGATTGGAGGATTACCTCATAGAAATGCCGAAAGTTATGACTTTGCTGAATGCATGGACTCGTGTGGAATGATGGATATTGGATATATTGGCTCTAATTACACATGGTGCAATAATTGGATCCCAAGCTTGAGGATATGGAAGAGGTTAGACAGAGTTTTTGTGAACGACCAATGGGCCCAAAATTACAATTCCAACACGGTGAAGCACCTCCCAAAGGCTGGATCTGATCATAGGCCTTTGCTTTTCACAAGTAAAAACGATCAAGGCAGTGGCATAAAATACTTCAAGTTCCTAAATTTCTGGACATCTCATGAAGACTTCAGGGAGATAGTTACTGCGGATTGGAGGTTGCATATTCATGGCAACCCCATGTGGAAATTTCAACAGAAGCTTAAAAGATTGGGAGAAAACCTCTCTAAGTGGTCAAGGGAAGGAATAGGTGATGTTCATGAAAACACTGAAATGTGGGAAGACAGGATGCAATATCTGGAAGACAAGGATATGGAGTTGAGAACAGATGATAGTAGAGAAGATCTTAATAAAGGGCATGCCGAGTATATCTATTGGTTGAACAAGCGAGACATGACATTCTTAAATGAAATCGCAAGTGAGGTGGTTTGAGGAGGGGACAGCGAACACTAAGTATTTTCATTCGGTCATTAGGGACAAAAGAAGAAGACTCAATCTGATGAGAATAATGAATAATAGGGGCAGATGGGTATCGGGAGATGAGAAGATTGCGAAAGTGGCTATCAAACACTTTCAACAGGCTTTCAACCTCCAACAGGCCAAGTTAGACCCCGATATTCTAGAGTGCATCCCTAAATGCATCGGTGAAGATGATAATAATTTTATGATTAGTTGCCCTCAAGAAGATGAGATTAAATAGGCTGTTTTTAACATGAGTGCTGACAGTGCTGCTGGCCCTGATGGTTATTCTGGAAAGTTCTACCAATGCTGCTGGGATATAATTAAGGATGATGTGGTAGAATTTGTTCAGTTTTTCTTTCTTGGAGGAAAAAGCGAGCTAAATTCTTTTCACATACTCTTCTTGCATTAATCCCAAAAAGTGAACGTCCGTCTAACTAACTGCGACTTCAAAGCCAATTAGCCTCGTAACTTTTCTAGCAAAATTGTTACCAAGATTATTGCTAGAAGGTTGAATCCTTTGCTTCCTCTTATGATTTCAAAACCAAAGTGGTTTTCTAAAAAGGAAGGCTTATTACGAGAAAACATTCAATCGTTTCCAAGAAATTGTTCATAACATCAAATGCAAGAATAAAGGTGGCAATGTGGTTCTCAAGTTAGACATGGCTAAAGCCTATGACAGGATGTCATGGACCTTCTTAATAGCTGTTCTTCACAAATTCGGGTTCTCTGAAAAGGTAACCAACATGATTATACGGGAGTCTTTTATCCGGGATATGGTATTCTATCATCATCAATGGCACAAGAAATGGCTTCTTCACCTCCTCTCAAGGACTTAAACAGGGAGATCCTCTTTCACCCTCTCTTTTTATTATTGGTGCTGAAGTTTTGGCTAGACTTCTTAATAATCTTAATCATAATAAGCTTTTTTTTACCTTTTTCCATGTCAGACACAGGGCCACTAATTAACCATTTATCTTATGCAGATGACATTGTTATCTTCTCCAGTGGTAATACCAAGTCTATCAAAGTTATTATGAAACAGATTCATCGGTATGAGAAGAGCTCGGGGCAAAAAATGAACTGCAACAAGTGTTTTTTTCTGACAGCCCCTGGAACTGGCCCTTCGAGGATCAATAAAATCAGGGATGCTACTGGATTCATGGATAAGCAATTCCCCTTTGATTATTTGGGATGCCCAATTTATTTGGGAGCCAAAAAAGGGGAATATTTTGAAAAGCTCCTTTCTAAGATCATCAAAAGGCTCAACGTTTGGCAAAGCAAGATGTTATCTTTTGGGGCTAAAATTGTTCTCATTAAGCATGTCCTGCAGTCTTTACCCGTTTATACCCTCACTGCTCTCACCCCCCCTAAAGGTGTTATCTACCAGATGGAAAAGCATTTTGTGCGATTTTTTTGGGGCTCGTCAAACGGTAAAAATAATTACCACTGGAGCTCCTGGGAAAATCTATGCTCTCCTAAGGAGGAAGGGGGAATAGGGGTTAGAAAGATGAAGGACATTTGTGATACTCTGAATTTAAAGAATTGGTGGAGATTCAGAAGTCAAGATTCCTTATGGGCTAAATTCATGAAAGCCAAATATTGTATTAGAGCTCACCCTGTCAGTAAAAGATGGGCTTCTGGTAATTCCCATATTTGGAAATCTTTAACCAAGAGCAGAATCAAAGCAGAACCGAACATGATCTGGAATATCCAGAATGGTGAAAGTAGTTTTTGGTGGGACAACTGGACAGGCATTGGTAATATTGCCAAATACTGTCCAGATTATGTGCATTCAGCCAGGACTCAAGTGAAGGAGTTTATATGGGACCAAACCTGGGATATGGAAAGCCTCCTTAACTTTTTGCCCAACTGGATTTGCCAGCTTATTATAAGTATCAACATAGGGGATCCTAACAAAGAAGATTACCTCACTTGGAAGACTACTCCGGATGGAAATTTCGCGAACAAAGAAGCGTGGAATGAAATTAGAGACCACAACCCGATTGATCAGCTTATCAGTAGAGTTTGGCATAAAAATATCCCTTTTAAAATTTCATTTCTGTCTTGGAGAATGATTAAAAATAGACTGCCTTTTGCTAACATCTTTGTGTGCAGATTTGTAGAAAATATGCCGACTAATTGCTTATATTGTGCAGTACCAGCTCTAGAAACAATTCAACATTTCTTCTTTGATGGCGAGATAGCTCGAGAGTATGTGGTCCTACTTGGACATCCTTTGGGTATCCGATACCGAAGAAAGCCAGGAAAAATTTTCCTTCAAGAATGGTGGCAAACCGAGACCAAAAATGCAATTCACAAGATGATTATCCAAGTGATTCCAATCTTAGTTTGCTGGGAAATGTGGAAGGCAAGGTGCAAATGCAGATATGGCAATCAGACTAATATCTACGCTAGAGGAATTGAGCAGAATGTACTTTGGAATATGAAAGCGGCTATGGACAAAACATTCCCGAGCCACAAGATGGATTGGAGATGGCCTTTTATATGTACAGAGATTGAGCAATTAAGACCAAGAACCATCTGTAAAATAGTGAAGTGGACATTGCCATATGAAGGATGGATCAAAATTAATACGGATGGAAGTTACATAGAGCGAATGAAAGCGAGGGGATTGGAGGTGTGGCTCGGGATCAAAATGGTGAGCTTCTTTTTGCTTTCGCTGTCCAAATACAATGCAGTAGCCATAACGTGGCTGAGGCCATGGCTGCAAAGTATGCTGGACAGTGGATAAAAGAAAGAAATATCAACAAATGCATCCTTGAACTAGACTCAATGCTTGTAACAAATCTGCTGATGCAAAACAATGCCAGCAACCTCAAGTTGAAGCCTATTATTGAGGATATTTTGACACTCATTAAAGGCAAACAAGTGACCATCAACCACTGCTATAGAGAAGCTAATAGAGTGGCGGACTATTTTGCAAAGCTTGCTACTACGTTGGTTGAGCCTATGACTATTCAAGAGGAAAATCATCTGCCTAGAGGAGCTGTTGGGATGTTCATTTTGGACAAAAGACAACCGCCAAAGTGTGAGATTAAGGTATGACAAAGCCAATTTTTTTGTTAGCTAGCCTTATAAAGATCGGTTGATCCCTGGGAATGCAGATGATGTTGATCCCAGCTTCCCTTTTTTGTGTTGATTGGCTACAATCAGCTGTTGTATATAAGGGGTAAGGTCTAGTCCCCCCCAGTTTCCAATAATAATATGCAACTACCAGGACTCAACCTGGGAATTTAAAAAAAAAAAAACATAGTAACAACTGAAATTTTTATTTGTACATAACATCAATAAAGAAAACCAAAAGAGGACAGAAGTGGGTAAATTATTACCTTACAAATACAGTTTCATAATCAAAAACGATAAATTGGTGGCTTAAAGTCTTCGTGTAGATTCTTGTCTCTTTGAATCTCTTTCTAGCGGCTCTCACACTTGTTGGTAGGCAGTGGTTTTTCATCATCAAAATATCACGAAAAGTTAGAGGTCGCTTCTTTCCTCGATAAACTATTGTGGAAGAAAAATAGAAAATTGGGGGAAAAAAAAGAAGCTAAATTGGCTCAACATATGTAGCATTAATATAAAAAATATGATAAAGCGTTATCCAAAAACTAAATAAGTATACAATTTACAACCTTGTTACAAAGTTACAATGTAATATGAAGTTGTAAATATTCGAATATAAAAAAGATAAGAAATTAACAACCAAATATGTCGTTCATGTTTACACTGCATACGACATATCCATTATGAACTTCACAGATTCACAGTATACCAAATACAAATTATAGTGCATATCTACCAAAGTTGGTATTTTATCAACTTATCTCTTCTTTAATCCTAGATTTTGTTATGTTTGATTGAGAAAGTAGTGCATTTAATGTCGTTTACTTCCATTTTACAGGTTTTATGTTGATTTAGAAGTGATCGGGAAGAAACCAAGTGAAAAACAAGTCAAAAGAGACCAAATTGAAGAAAATGAGAAAAGTGACTAAAAGGGCAAAAAGTGGACAGATTTGTAAATCTGAAATTTAGGGCTTATTTTGTCATATTTTGACTTTGGAAAATTGGGAATTATAAGAGCAAGACTTGGGAGAAATAAGTTTCATCTTTGGCCATTTTTTACAAGACTTTTGGGAGCTAGGGTTCTTACACCACACTTGGGTGTTGAAGATTTGGTTGAGCAATTTCTTGAACCTTTACTTCATTTCTTTGATTCCTTGCTTTGTATTGAATATTTAAGTATATAGTATTTCATTCCAATGCTTGAAACTTATTTATGGAAATATACATTGTTAAAGTTTTGGATTGAAACTCTTGTTATGCTTATGTATTGAATGATTTTTTATTTCTAGTGAAGTGGGTTTTTGTTTCTTTAATTAATCTTGTTCTTTAATGTTTCTTAAGGGATTAGCTAACCCTACGACTTGCCCATTTACTTCGATTTGAGCTCGAAAGAGAAAAATTGAGGTTGGAAAGATTAATTAACAAGGATTTGGGGCTTTAAACCTCATCTAATAACTTGAGCTAGGAATAGGAGAGTTAACTTGAGATTCCATTGCTTATGCTTAATTTCATACTCTAAGGCTTGGAGAAGCTTAGAGTGAAATTCATTGATTTGGTCCGAAGATTTTCAATGAGATTTTAGAAATCATTATCTATTAACATAGACTCACTCGTAGTTGTAAAATCGTAAAATATATTGGATCATTACTTGAGAATTCCTTGTATCCATGCTTGTGGCCGTTGATCATTTTACTTGCTTTCTAGGTTAGTTTACATTTCCGCATTAGTTATGATCTTTCTCAAAAATCAAAATATATCAAGTGTTTGGCTTAGTGTAGAAAGTGAAAAATCATTACTTTCTTAATCGCCTTTATATTGCTTTCTGTGGGATTCGACCCCGACTCATAGTTGGATAAATTATATTGCGACGACCGTATATACTTTCTCACTTGAGGGGTGGATTTGGACATTATCAAGTTTCGAAGGCACAACAATGGGTAAATAATACTCACCATTTTAACTGGCAATTTTTCCCTTGAAAACCCACTCACTTACTACTAACTTCATCCTTCAAGAGCAACGTGAAGTAAAAAAAACTGTACTTGTATCAATGTCTCCCTCTGGAAGGTCCTTAAAAACACAATCAAACAACAAAAGAAGAGTACTGGCAACACCCATTTACAGACCAAAGATGTCATTTTTTGAGTTAAAATTAGCATTATATGTCTTTGATACGTTATAATTTTTGAAGTGCACCAAAAATATTAATGAGAGGAATTAATGGATAAGGCACTATTACCCCCCTGAACTATACCTAAAGATGCTACGACACACCTTACCTTTCCCTGGGTCCTATTACCCCCCTAAACTTATTTAAAACAGAATATTTATTCCCCTAAACGCTGATGCCCACTCTCATATGGGAGAGTGACATACACTCTCCTTGCCACATGTGTATTTATTGTTTTTTTTTTTTTTTAAGCTTACGAGTCAATTTTTTTTTTTTTTTAAAAACAGAATTTTCTTTAAAAAAATGATTTTTAAAACCCATTTTAAAAAAAAAAATTGAAAATTTGATTTTTTTTAAAACCAAAAAAAAAAACTGAAAACATGGATAAAAAAAAAAAAAACCTTAAAAACCCTTTTTTAAAAAAAAAAAATTGAAAATTTGATTTTTTTTTTTTTAAAACCCGTTTGTTTTTTTTTTTTAAAAAAAAACAAAACTGAAAACACGAATTTTTTTTAATATATGAAAAAATGGATTTGTTAAAAATATGGAAAATTTGATTATTTTTTTAAGATGTCTTAAAAAATCTTGATTTTCATGGTTTCATTTTCTTAGGACACTTTTATATTTCAAATAAAATCCAGAAAAAGTGTTTTTCTTGTCAAAATGTGAAAAAACTGAATTTTTATAAAATTTTGGAAAAATAAATTATTTTTTTAAAATGTGGAAAACTTGTTTTTTAAAACTAAATTCGAAAAACTAGATTTATTTTCATATATAAAAAAAAATAATCAGTTTTCCAAATTTAAAAAATGTCCAAATTTTTTAATAAGAAGACTCGGTTTTCCAGATTTATTTTCTAAAAAATGGATTTTTCATATTTTTTAAAAAACAATTCATTTTTCCATATTTTAAAAAAATATAGATTTAAGAAAAAAATTGAGTTTTCCCGTTTTGTATGTTTCTAAGAGAGTGAAACACACTCTCCTTGCCACGTCAGCGCTTAGGGGGGTAAATATTCTAGCTTAAATAAGTTTAGGGGGGTAAATATTCTGTTTTAAATAAGTTTAGGGGGGTAATAGGACCTAGGGCAAGGTAAGGTGAGTCGTAACAACTTCGGGTATAGTTCAGGGGGTAATAGTGCCTTATCCTGAGGAATTAATCAAATTAATTCTTTTGAAAATGCGGACTGTTTTGAAAATGCCGACTGGAATTCAAAGCAGGTGCGGATCCACCCTTTTGGGTGGGGGTGGCATGGCACTCCCTAAATTAATAAATTTTTTATATACCTATATTGCAGTTTGCTTAAATTAGGTTAAATATTTGATCCTGCCACCCCCAGTCGTAAATTAGACAAAGGTGCCACGGCTGGTAGACACAAGTTTGAATTTATCTTGGACATTTTCCGACTCCCATTTTTCTTTGTACTTTTTAGTTCCTTTGTACCAGTAATTCCCTTTCCGGCTCTCCTAATTTTCTATTTATCTTTTTATTATTTATATTGTCTTTCCTCTATTCTATTATTTTATCTGTGATCAGAGCGAGAACACACAAATAGAAACTTCAAAATCCCTTAAATTAAGCATTTCTCTTAATCTCTAATCTGTGAGTATTTAAATCGAAAAACTTGGGTCTCAATGGGAATTTTGGATTGAGATCAAATTCAATTTTTTTTTTTTAATTTCTTTTGTTTATTACTCCCTCCGTCCATGTTTACTTGTCTATATTTGACTTGGGACACTCTTAATAAGCAATAAATAAAATGAGAAATGAATTGGAGTACTTAATAATAAGGGTAAAATAGGTATAAAATGGTAAATTATGTCTTGATTTTTCAAACTATATAACTTAGAAGTAAAAGTGGACATATATTTTTAGTATAGTGGACAAATAAAAATGGACGGAGGGAGTGTATTATAAAAATTTGTGCTATTCTATAATTGTTAAATGCAATTTAAATCACTTTATTACTTAAATTGTGATGGAAATATCATAAGCACTGCTTAGAAAAAACATGAAATTTATGATTTATTTTTGAGAACTTGTAGTTTATCTAATTCTACATTTACTTATGAGGTGTATTTACCTATTGAAGAGTTTTTCTATTATTTTTCTTATTTTGATTGTTGTAATTCCCTTATTGAAGATGTTATATTACTTGTGCAAGTTCATTTTCTAATATACATAAGAAATGCAAGTTCCTTGGTGAAAATGTTGATTTTACCTCACATTTGTTAATAGGTGTGATTTTTAAGATGCTAATTATGTTTGTTTAATTTCTTGATTTTGAGATGAAATTTTCATATTTGCAAATAAAAAAGCCTATGAAGTTGACCGAATAAACTAAAAAGAGATGGATCAAAGCCCAAATACACGTTCTAACAAGATGTACGTTGAAGAAAATTGTGCCCGCCACCTTCAAATCTAGATCCTCGATTCAAAGCTATTAAGTTTACAAGATCACTCTTTTGCCCTCATCTATTAGGAGAAAATGAGAACTTAGAAGTTTTAGCAAACGAAGAGTTGTTGGAAAATGAAAGCTCTTGGTTCGTTTTCTTAAACATCTTCCTAATAAACATAGATAAGAATAAAAGCTCGTGTAGTGTTTTGGGCTGATTAAAAAAAACCGCTACTGGCTTTATTGCAAAGGTTTTATCGTTTTTTTTTGTTATTGCTATGTGGGGTGTGTTGCTATATAACTTTATGAGGCTTTGCTAATCAATTTAGTTAGTATTAGATTATATACAAAATTGAAGGAAAAATGCAAAAAAGGGAGAAAAAAAATAAGTAGCAATGGAGGCAATAGAAAGGTGCCACATTACTTTGTCTATGCCTAACTTTATTATATATATAAATTAGTTTGAGCTACTGTTTAGTCAAAGTAACTGTGTGGTTGTGACCACATTATTTCATGCTGATACATGTATATAAACTACTTATTTGTTCATAATTCATCAATTTGGGGGATGTGTACTGATATATTATTGGCTATGCACTAAGGTTGACCAAATTATAAATTATAATACCAAATAAACACTTTTGGGTTGGTTGCATCATTTTCGCTTTCAGAAAAATATAAGGAAAAATTACGTGTTATAGCTACTTTTAGTACATAATTAGTGATATTAACTACCTTTTGTTTTAATTACTAATAATAACTAAATACTTTTTGAATTTAACTAATATAGCTACACAGTAACTGAAAGTTACTGGTGCACAAATACACCTAAAATTTAGCACCCCCAATCCCATATCCCCCTTTTAATGGTAACAATATTAATCACTTAATATACATTATCATTCTCTCTCTTTTCATAAATTTTTGACTTTCACTATTCTCACTCACTACCACATTTCAAACATTTTTCATTTATCAAATCTAAAATTCTCTCTCTCTTCTATCAACCACCACCACGACGAGTGGCCACCCTCTCTCAATTTTTTTTTGGTTTTCATGATTTCAAGCTTTGTGGACAAAATTAAACATAAGAAGGCAATTAACCTTTCCATTTTCTTTTTTTATGTGAATGATGTTCCAACTAGAATAATCATTCATTATGGCTGTGAGCTTATCTCCCATTGTGGGTAAGTTGTAGCTGTAAATGCCAAGACTTTTGGGCTGTGGACCAGTGCCCATAAATTTGGACCGAGTTGCATTTGATCTGTGGCTAGGGTTTTTTGGGTGGTCTAGGGTTTTTTAGGGTTTTGAGAAAATGAAAAATATATGTATTTGTGTATGTTCTATGATATAGCTACCAATTGTTGTGGTTGGTGGTGTATTTATGTAAGTTTTTCTATATTTTTGTGTATTTTGTTCAAATTAATTCCATCAGTTCATCTAGTTTCAAATACATGAGTGACGAAAATACAATGTAAATTTTCTATATATTTGGGTATTTTGTTCAAATTAATCCATCAAATACATGCATGTGCGATGCAAATTGTTACTCACACAAATACATGAGATTTAATATAAAAATACATGCGGTTTGATTGGTAACTTCAAATACATTGGTTATGCTATCAAATACATGTGTAAATCAAAACGAAATCAATATTGAAAACTTCAAATACATTACCGCTAAAATACATGGGTGATGCAAATTGTTACTCACACAAATACGTGATATTTAATGTAAAATACACGGGATTTGATCGGAAACTTCAAATACATTGGTTATGCTATCAAATACATGGGTAAATCAAGAACGAAATCAATATTGAAAACTTCAAATATATTAGGCGTGCCGAGATGTTTTCAAATTTTGAATTTTTGATTTTTTATGTTTGAATGTTGAAGATTGGATGGAAGAATAGAAAATGGTTATGAAAAGGTAATCTAAAATCTGATTTTGTGGAAGGGTATGGTAAAAAATACCAATTAATAACTAATTAATTGATCCCACCGTTATGGCCTTAAATCAAGGGATATGTTTTATTTTTTACTGTGTTACTATATATTTATAAGCATCAAATACATCCAAAAAAATACCTTAATTTGGGAAAACATAGCTACAAATGATCATTTTTAAAAGGTAGCTATAAATGATAGGAAACTACCAAAAGGTAGTCATTTTGTTAATTTTACCAAAATATAATGTATTGGAGTCCAGAAGGAATAAGGCAATCTTTAATTGTAGGATTAAAATTATATGCGCACCGGGTATAATTTTTATATTAGGCAATAATCTAACTATAAGCTTTTTTATTTTATTCTTAATGAGAAACTTTAATAGTCATACAAAATTACAAATGTTATAACGTGCTTAATCCCACAAGTTTAAAATAGTATGATATGTTTAAGATTATAAGTTCCTTTTCTTTTAAGCCAAGGGTCTAGGGAAACAACTTATCTACCCCACAACGATTTGGGTAAGGTTTGTGTACATCCTATCTGTTGGGGTCGAAATAACAGAGCGTCATGCGGAAACTTAACAATTGCAAACTTTGAACACAATAAATCGAACAACAAATAAAACTATACTAAAAGAGGCATAATATATTGATATGGTTTAGCCATTGTTTCACATATGAGAAACTAAATTGCGGATGCTATTGTTTTTTTATTTTTTATTGTATGAGATAGATTCTTCAATATATAGAGGTTTAAAACCTTTTCCTTCAAGAAAAAGGACTAGCTAAATATGGAAGAGAATCATATTTTCCTTTCAGGAAAAGTAAAACAATTATGGTTATACCTTGACTTTCCTTCAAGAGAAAAGTAAAACTCAAATATGGTAAGAAAATCGGGGGCAAAACCCTAACAAATCTCCCCTTTTGGTACGGATTTTCTTGACAAAAAATCCGTTTTTTTTCTT
>NC_081345.1:45286593-45417226 GCF_029784015.1 Lycium ferocissimum | reverse complement strand
TATTTTCATCTCTTAACTTTATTTGTCAGCCCTCTATTCATCAATTATTTCACAAGTATTTTCCTCATATCAAGAACGTTTTTTAAAAAAACTCTTTTTTCATGTCACGTTCTTTTTTAGAGGGTCTTTTCATCACTTTGCAGCTTATCATTGGCCACCATTTTTTCACTTGACCATCCCTTTTCTTCAGATTTCACAATTATATCATAGTCTAAACTACAGTGCTTAAGGAAGCAGGGTGCAAAAACTACGGATTCAAACAAAATGATCAAGGCAAAAATACGGCTCACAAACAAAAGGATACAGGCTCAAAGGGCTAACTAGTGATAACAATTTACGAAAGGCTAAAATTCACAAGACATATCAAAGAAAGCCTATCATCATCTTCTAAACAAAGCAACAACTTTTATTTCACTTCAATAACATGCAAGGCAAGTTTTAGACTAAGATGCAAAACATGAAATAAATGTAGAAAATCCTCACCACACATGGCATAAGTATCAATCAAGATGGATCAATTCTACTCTAAGACAAACAGGGTCATGGTGAACTACAAAATAAGAAAAAACTATATACAGAGTCACAACTTTGAGCCTAGGTGTCAGAAAGTCTGCTATTTTTTTCATTACTCAAGCACTCACAAGAAAGTACTACTCAAGCTCAGGCCTAAATATGCTAGTATCAAACAAGTCAAAAGGTTTTTATCCTCCCTCTTTTACTACTCCTCGAAAAAACTACTGCTGAAAATTTAAAAATTACCCGGTTTAAAGGTTTCCCTTTGGAAACGAACCGAGGTCATAAGAAAAACTAAGGGGTGGATGATTTATGCCGCTTATGAATGACAAAAACCTATAAAAGAAAGAACAAAGTAAAATCTTTTTGAATTTTTCTTGATTTTCTATTTTTTTTTTTTTTAAAATATATAAGGCTAAGAATTTTTTTTTAAAAAGTCCTAGCATAATCATCCTTGACCTCAAAAATCAGAAGTACCCACCCCATACTTAAAAATATGCATTTTCCTCGATGCATATATAATAGAGAAAAATTAAAACAAGGGTGAGAAATACTCACTGGGACCCTCTAGGGCCTCGCTAGCAACCTAATCCTCAACATCAAGGGTTGGCACGACCCCACACTTAAGCCTAGCTAAATATGTTCCTCAACTTTCAACTTCGGGTACTCAAACTTCCCCTAATCTGCAAAAAAATAAAAATAAAAAAATAAATAAATAAACGCGACACTATAAAAATAAAAATATAAAACTATTACACATTGGGTTGCCTCCCAATAAATGCCTTATTTAACGTCGACGTGAATCAACTTTTTTCTCCACCTCAAACTTATGAATTGTACCCCCAATTTTGCATCAAATTTTCTATCACGCTTCTGGGGCGGTGGTATGAAAATAAAGGAACTACGCAATAGGTGTCACATTTTGCACTTCTTGGCCCTTAAGTGAGGAATATCATTTTGTCTTTTCGGTGTGCCAAATTTCAAGATTGAAGGCTCTTGTTCCTCATCTATACACTTCTTCATCGGCGTGGATGGCTTGGTTTCCATATCACCAACCAAACACAAGGTAAACAAATGTTTAGAAGGAGGACCAACACGCCCTAACTCCAAAACTGCATTATTTTTGACATCCTCATTTTTGTACACCTCCTCAACATTGGCATCATCAATAAAGATCTGATCGAATGGTTGGAATTCCTCTTTCTGCTCCACATGCTGACTACTATCCACGACAATTGGTAGTTGGACATCAGACGCCTCAACCTTTTTATTTAATTGAGCCTGCAAGTCATGGATATCTGAGCCAAATTGGTCTATCTCTTATCTTAACTCAGTCCTTCCTTCTATCAGTTGTATCGCCATGTTCATAAGACCATCACGGAGAAACCTATGAAATTTCATTTGTTGAGCTTGTTCCGTTAGCCAAAATTGGCTCACTATATCTGCTTCTTCAAAGCTATCTCCTTGTGGGAACTCGCTCTCTTCTTCTGTTTGAGGTTCGTCTTGGGTATTGGCTAAGCCTGTAACTTGCAGATCATTACAAGTTTCAGCCTCGGCCTGCATCTCTGTGAGTTCTGCGGTTTAATCTCTTATTAATGTGTTGTGCTCCACCATTTGTTTTATCGTATCGCTAATCCGAGCAAGACTTTCTGTGTCCTCCACTTTATTACTCCTGTTAACATCACAAACAATTGGAAAATTATAATAGGGGCTTGGGGATGGGGAATAAGAGCAAGGATCACCAAGATAGGAACAACCAATATTTGACCAAGTTTTATTCCAAGATGTCATGTCAAGAAAGAAAATCAAAATATTTAAATAAGAATAAAAATAAAAATAAAAAACTTGAATAGACAAAAAGAGAAGTCTAATATAGATAAATAGTTAATTTTTGAGTCCCCGACAACGGCGCCAAAAACTTGTTGCTCGCAAACGCACACGCAAATATACGTGGTCGTACAAGCAATATAGGATTATAGTCCAGATATCGTACTCGTCGACTTATGTTTAACTATTTACTAAATTAAACAATCCTAATTATCTATTAAAGAAGTAAAATTCAAAGTTATATTTATAAACTAACTAGAAATAAAAGAAAGCAAATAATAAACTTCAACCAAGAAAGAACATATTTTTTTCGACGAAGAGATAGAACCACTAACAATCGAGTTGAGTCTTCCAATTGTTACACCTATTAATTTTGCGGGTTACTAGTTGACGGGTTAATTATTGCTTTATGAGTATCTTCTGAGTCGCTCACAAGCCTGTAGATGTTACTCTAATGCCTATATTCTTATGGTTATCAGAAAATAACAAGAACACATTTAAATCTCTGTATTCAACTAAGAAAGGCTAAAGGGTATATTCCTATCCTCATTAGCGAAACCATTATTCGAACGAGCTCTATGTATTCTTATTACGCGTGCAAATTTCTTATCCCTAGTTCAATTCACACGTCACAGATAGTGTTTAACTATTAACCAAATAATCAAACAATTAAGTACAAGAATAAATAAATAACTCAAAAGATGGAAAACCAATAGATGTAAACGATAATCAAACATCAACTTTCATGTTTGAGCCAAAACCCTAGAACAAAAGAGTTTAGCTCTACATAGACATGGAGGAAAAACAACAAATCATCTGAATAAAAATAATCATTACAGAGAAGAAAATGTAAAACCATATAACTCCAGCCTCCACGAGCGGCTCCCAAGGTCTCTCTAGGTCTACAGTTATATAAAAACCGTGTAGAATATGTATTTATAGGATAATAAAAGGCCCGAGCTTTCAAAAATCAAATCTAATTCGGACCGAGAAAAACTACTGAAAATAAACCTGCTTCGCGCGGTGCGTTGCGCATGACCAAAATTCCAGTTAACTTTATTTCTCGCTGGCAGGTGCGTGCGTTGATTTTGCTCCTCTCTTTTGTTTTGCTTCTTTATTCTTTCATCTTCACTTGGTTGCCACGTACTAATCCTATCTTCAATCTGTGACTCTTGAAACATTTTGTCCATTCAGTCATCATGCAATCATGTTGTAATCATTATGTCCCCTTCCTTGTCTCTTATTTCTTTTATTTTCTTTTTCTTTTCTTCGCGTTTTATTCAACTTTGCTCCAAATATAATATTAAGCATAAATTAATATAGTAATACTCAAAAGACGATTAAAAGTACTAGAATATGAGACAACAATAAATAAATATATGCATTTTTGGCCGAACATCACCCAGTTTCGTGACTTTGCTTAGTTTCTTGTGTTGCAGAGGGATAACCTTTCACTATTTAGGCGCCCTTAAAGGAGTGGTTCCATTGACTTCTTCCCAGAAGGTCAAGCCATAGTTCTTGTCCCTGGGAGAAGTGGAAGGAGTTAGAAGCATAAAGCGCCATCACGTAAATAGAACAAAATAGACTAATATTTTTGTACACGTATAAATTTTGAATAACATAATTTTTAGAGCAGTATAGGTTCAGACTTCAGGCGTGCCATTTTTTTTTTATTTTTTTTTATTTTGCCATAATACATAAACAAGCCCTCAAATTTGGCTTCAGCTAACAAGTATGCCCTCCAACTTTGGATGTGCACAAGTAGGCACCTCAACTCGTGTCCACTTTGTCAGTTGAACACTCCAAATTACAAAATGATCATCTAGACACCTTTAAATTTATGTGTCACGTCATCACCACGTAAGCATTTGTGTTTACGTGTTTAACTTTTTACAAGTTGAGGTGTCTACTTGTGCACTCCGAAAGTTGAAGGGCATAGTTGCCAGCTGAGGCCAAGTTTGAGGGCATGTTTATATATTATGCCTTTTATTTCTGTTCTATTGCTTACGTATCTATCGTCCTTTGGCAATGAGGTATTTTCATATCATCACAAATCCACTGATGCATTATTGGTACTTCACTGTACATGTGATTATGAGTTATGACACTTTGTTCAAGAAACTCAAAAGTATATATGGCGCACATCATCGACTAGGAAAAAAATATATCCACTTAGGCCTTGAATATTCAGTTGGTTCTTTGCTTTTTTTTTAAAATTATTTTTGGAGTCAAATGGCCTAAGAAATAAAAAATTGATTTGAGTGGTAATGGTGTCTTGAAGTGTTGATGACCTAATTAAGTTGTATCTTCATCTTCGCCGCATACTTGTGTTAATTGATGCCCCTCCTTAATTAAATATAATTAAACTTAGGATCATAAGGGCCTATAAAAACCCAAACATCCCAATAAACCTCTACAATTTCATGCAACACTTAGAGCCCTTAACAAGCTGTTCATTTTCTCCTAACCCTATCTCCAAGAATTAATGGCTAGTTCTATTAGGTTTTGGTTATGTTTAATTCTTATTTTGCTTTCATGTCCTCGCTCTGAAAGCCGTCCGCTCGAGCCATCTTCACAGAGGAGAAGGGAGACGATGATGATGGAAACTGCCCGAGAGATTATAAAGGAAAGATTGAGACATGCAATTAAGTACGAGGTGAAACGGTTAAGTCCCAGAGGACCTGACCCTAAACATCACTAGGGTAGTTTTATAATTTTGAGGAAAAGGACGGAGAGACAAGATGCAGTTTATTATTGGTTTATTTTAAACTTTTTGACATAAGATATTGTACGTACATCTTATGTGATGAAACTCTTTTCTTTTAGTATGTTTTAAAAAGAATGACAACTTTCTATTTTTCGAAACTCTTGAACATTAAATTTTTCATTTTCTCCTTTAGTGTCATGTTTTTATAGCCGTGAAATGTTTAGAAGGGCATAAGTTCTAAGAGTACTTTTAATATGTGCCAAAAGTCTCTTTTCCTATCTTCAGTTTTGCGTCTAATACGTATCGCCAATATAAATATAATGAAATAGTTGATAGTTCCTTTGTAGAGCGCCCCCCTAAAAAGATCAAAAAGCTTATCCACCATTGTCAACTTCTATGTATGAATTAAGAATACTATCCACCGTATAGGCAAAAAGTAACAAGAATAGGCTTTTAATCAATAAAACTGGATCAGATTGCACTAATTAAAGTGGTTTGAGCTACTGTTTTGGTAACTGTATTGGTGTTACCAAATTATTTCATGATGATGACATATATAAACTGTATACTACTTATTTGTTCATTCTCACTTATCAATATTTTTTTTTTTTTTTTTGTTGGGTTGGGGCTGAGGGACTGGATGTTGTGTGGAGTGAAAAATGGGGTGGGCACTAAGTTTGACCAAAATATATTATAATAGTACTAATTTTTAACACTTTTCAGTTGGTTGCATCATTTTCCCTTTTAGAAAAAAAGGTTTATTTATTTAATATAGCGGAATCTTGTGGAGTCCAGAAGGATTAAGGAAACTATTTAAATGATTAAAATTATATGCACCGTGAATTATTTTTTTTTATATTAGGAAGTAATTTTTTTATTTTTTATTTTTTATTTTATCTTTAATGAGAATCTTTAACAACCACATGAATATTATGGAACTTTAATTTTGACGCCGCAAATAATTTTAAAAATCTTATAAGTACACAAACTTTATTATGACATATTTAAATTTAAAAGTCCAAAGTCCTATGTTATTTCTTAAACTTTTATGTTGAATTAAATTACGTCATACAAATTAGAATGAAATGAGTAAAAGCTCTGTAAATGATATATTATGAAAGCAATTGAAAAGAAAATGGATCAATTTTTTGAGGATTTAGATTTTAGGGGTCGTTTGGTAACATTTTAGTTGCTATATTCAAAGTTCAGTAAACCAAGTATGGTGTTTGGTTACCAGTTTATAATCCCGCATAATCAAAGCATGGGTAGTATAAGTTGTGAGCAGGATAGAAGATGGAATAACTAATATATATAAATTAGTAATATATGAATAACGCTAAACCCTGCATAACTAAATTATGAACAATTAATTTCTGCATTACTTATACCTGCATAACTTTAACCTAAGGGTGTCAAGTGGGCGGGGCCGGGCCATTTAAACTTAGGCCACAGGCGGCGGGGTAGGGGCCGGGCCAGGCCGTAAGTTAGGGGGCCGGGCTGGGGGCCCGGCTTGGAGAGGGAAAAGGGTGTCGGCCCGGCCTACCCGAATAGGGGCTACGCCTCGGGCCCTAGCCGGGCCGCGCGGTTATAGTTAGTGGGGGGCTTTTTTTTTTTTTTTTTTTTAAAGTTCTAATACAAAAATAGACATTTACATTTACTAATAATAATAAAATTAACATTTACATCTAATGATAAAATTGCTAAATTAAAAAAAAGTTTAGTCATCGTCAAATTCAAAAAGCTAGCCGTTGTGAATTTTAAAAACTAGTCGTTGCTAATTTTATTTGAACCCCTAAATTTATGAATAACTTCACTTTGGTCATATTTTCAAAATATAAATACCCCTCCATTCTTCTTCATTTTCACACAATTCTTCCACAATTCTCTCTTTATCTAAATTTATTATTCAACTAGTGTACATTACTTCACCTCCACTACTTCACCTTCACCTTCTCCCTCGAGTTCGAAAACCAACTTCAGGTGCGGTGTGGATGCATTTTTGAGCGAGTAAATGAGGAACATGTTAAATGTCAACATTGTGGTGACATATATCTCCACAAGTCCGGAGCGTCGGGTATTAGCCTATTAGGGGGGTGGGGGTGGAGGGGGTACGGTGTGTTGCGTAGACAATTGTGAAATGGCATGAAATTGAACTGAATGATTTATCAAAGGTATATTTGTTGAGATAAGCACTATCACAATCTAACATATACTATATACTGAAATTGTATCAAACGTATATTTGTTGAGAAAACAAGATTGTCTAGCTTTAAAATACAATTTTAAAGAAAACTAAAGTGCTCCGTAAAAAGAGACTCCTAATTTATTGGGATACAATGATTTTAAAATACTTATTATTAGTAATAAATGTAGTACTTATCTTTTTTTTTTTTTTTTTTTTTAGTACCGGGGTCTTGCGTCCCGGTGCCCGGTGGGCCATCAACGGAGCTGCGGTGGGCCGGCCGGTGGGTTGTCCACCTTGTCCGGCCCAACCCCTAATAAAGCCCACCTAGCCCGGCCCCTTACACCTCTTAGTGGGTACGGCCGGGCCGGTGGTGGGCGGGTTCAAGCCAGGACCGAGTTCGGGCGCGTGGCCCACTTGACACCCTTACTTTAACCAACAACCAAACGACCCCTTAATGCATGCTGAGTCATATATAAGGTTAAGGAAGGGGTGGCACGAGAATGAAAGCAATAATAATGGGAAGAAAAGGAGGGTTTCTTTAGGGGAAAAAATTTATATTTGAGTTTACAATAACAGAACTTGGTATTGGACATTAGTAGTATTTTGTACGGGTGGTTGTTGCTCCCAAACGTACACGCAAGTATACGCGGTCGTACAAGTAATATAGGATTTTTAAGTCCAGATATTGTACCCATAGAGACTTATGATTAACTGTTTACTAAATTAAACGATAAAATTATCTACACAAGAAGTAAAAATGTAAAATCTCAAGATATAATTATTAACTAACTAAAAATAAAAGAAAGCAAATAATGAACTTCAACCAAGAAAGAGCGGATTTTTATTGGAGAAGAGATAGATCTAGGGCTATGACCACTAACAATCCGGTTGAGTCTTCAAATCGTTCTACCTACGGGTTAATTATAACTTTATGAGTATCTTCCGAGTTGCTCACAAGCCTGCAGATGCTAGTATAACGCCTATATTCCTATGGTCGTCATAGGTAACAAGAACGCATATACTTCTCCGTATTCAACTAAGCAAGGCTAAAGGGTATATTATTATCCTCATTAGCGAAACGATTAATCGAACAAGCTATATTTATTCTTATTACGCATGCAAATTCCCTATCCCTAGTTCAATTCACACGCCACAGATAGTGTCTAATTAGTGATCAAGTAATTAAACAATTAAGCACAAGAATAAATAAGCAACCCAAGAATATGGAAATTTAATAGATAGAAACGATAATCAAACGTCAACTTTCATGTTTGTGTCAAAACCCTAGAACTAAAGAGTTTAGCTCCACATAGACATGGAAGAAAAATAACAAATCATCCAAATAAAAAATTCAAAATAAGTATTACAGAGAAGAGAAGGTAAAACCCTGTAATCCCGGCCTCCACGGCGGCTCCAAGCTCTCTCTAGGTCCAAAGTTCTGAACTAAGGGTTTCAAGCTATCCAAAGTCATGTCAAAACCGTGTAGAGTATGTATTTATAGGGTACCAAAAGACCTGGATTTTTAAAAAACCAAATCCAACTCGGACCGAAAAAAATTAGCGGGCTTGTGTCACACCCGCGTAGCAGGTGCAACGCGAAATGATCAGAGACTCAGAGGCTGTTTTCTTCGCGTCACAGGTGCGACGCACGTTGATCGACTTGCTGCCAGGTACGTTTCTTTTCACTCAATTTCAATTGTTTGCAATTCCTCTTTTGTTTTGTCTTCAAATGGCAATCATTACAACAATAAATGGCCAATTATTAGGCCATCATGATGTTACCCACTTTATCTTCTCTTCCTTTTCCCTTTCTTTTTTTCTCTTCCGCTTTTATTTAATTTTGCTCCAAATCTTTTAATCTTCACGCCACTTTATTTCTACATAATAAAATATAACATTAAGCACAAATCAATATAATTTATACTCAAAAGATAATTAAAAGTATTAAAATGTGAGGCAACTAATAGCTAAATATATGCAATTTTAGGCCGAACATTAGCGATAAAAATCATATTAATTTTTAATAACTTGATCAATTTTAAACAGGCAAGGTTAAGATTCGTTTGTTGATTCGATCCAATGGGTTGAACCCGAGACAACCCCTTCGAATTATTGCGTCAAAACGAGTCAAAATGAAACATAAATCCAAACATACAAGGTCAGATTTTGAGATTGACAATTGTATAAATTTGGATGAACTTAAGCTAATAGAATTATACAAATTTGGATGAACTTAAGCTAATAGTTTAAGAAAAATATATAATTAGATTTCATATTTTGTTTCAAACTCAAAATAAATAAATAAAGTAGGGGAGAGGTTGTTTCATGTTGGGAGGGTTGATTATTAAAGAAGATTATAGAACAAGAATGTAAAAATACAACTCTTTATGTTTCACTTCTTGCCTCTCTTTATGTTTCTCTTCTTGGCTCATTATATAGTCATGCTTTCTCTATTTAGATTAGAATTGGACTTTACCCCTAATCTTAGTAACATAACTAATCCTAAGTTATGTCAGTATTTAAATAGTAATCCTAAGCAAATTAGGCTTTACTAGACGTGTTGTCTATCATCTCCCCTCAAGGTGAACTTTGGCAATGATACAACTCTAAACTTGCTCCAGAGTCCATGTAAATGAACCTTATTTTCTAGGCTTTAAAAATCATAGCTTGATCAATATGATCTTTCTTGCTATCTTCTTCTCTCATATCGTACCCTCTCAGTGCATTAACAAAATGAGTGAAGGTTGGATATGGAGCCTTGTCTAGTATGACAGTCTTCAAGATTTTTATTTGTTTTCAAGACCTTTAGCGTAATTTATAACCTTGCTATCTTTGTCTAACAGTTTGTGCATAGCAGTGAGAGTATCACATATTTCTTTAAATTCTTTATGTATTCGTCTACATATATTGATCTCAACTAGATACTCTGAATTTGTTACCTCAATTGAAATTCTTTATCTTTGCTAGCTTGTAGGTAATTATCCTCAAGATTCTCCCAAATTTGTTTGGTCGAAGCGCAACCAATAATAAGGAACATTGACTCTTCAGTCATGGTTCCAGTTAGCCAACGTCTCACTAAGACGTTTTTTTCTCAATCTATAAATTCAGGGTTGACAGTTTCTTCGTCATCCTTTTCGTTTACCACAACCTTAGATAGTGGTTCCTTCACGATAATATCACCAATCTTCAGGGTTTGCGTCAACTGGCTTATCTGGGATCTCCAACAAATAGTTTGAGGATTTCAATTTTATGGGACATATATTTATGAATTGAGAGATCCCAGTGAAAGGGAGAGAATGAGGAAGATGAATTAGCCATTAAAAAACGTGGAACAGGATTCAGGATACAAAATAACTTAGGTTAGAACTAAAACTCTAATACCACGAAGAATATTATAGAACAATATTGAGTGTAAAACAAATTTTATGTTTTCCTTCTTGCCTCTCTACATACATGAGACAATGACTTCATTATATAGCCATGCAACCATGCTTTCTCTCTTTAGTTTGGGATTGGACTTTACAATCTTAATCTTAGTAATATAAATATTTCCAAGTTATGTGAATATGGAAATAGTAATCCTAAGCTAATTAGGATCTACTATACATGTTCTTTCTATCAATATTGACCTATCTTGAAATAACTGATCATTTCAATCCAATCTAACTTTGGATTGGTTGAATAATCACTCATTTATTGATTTTACATGAGTCCTATATTTGACCCAAACGCGCGCACCTAATTGTCACCTTTAATTTTTCCATTCACAAGAGCATAGAAGCAGTCTTGAGTAGTCGTGTACAATTCCCCTTCTTCAAAAGACTCTAAAGAGCTGGGCAAAAAGACGAAGAGTACATGTTAAAGTGTGTGCCATCTCGTCTAAAAGCTTAAGCTTAAAGCTTTTAGATGAGATGACACACTTCAATATGGTATCAGAGCCAGACCCATAGTTGATGTGGGCCCTCGGACCCTGTGGGGGTGGGGGGAAGGGGGTGGATGAAGCTTTTAGATGAGATGGCCACACATTTCAATATGTATCAAATCTAGACCCATGTTCGATGTGGGCCCCCGGACCGTGCGACGGGGTTGATGATTTATACCCTTGGTCCATGTTGTGCACGCTCCAGTTCAAACAGTTTCTGAGCGTGTGTATGTGTGTTAGGGGTTTTGGCGCGGGGGCGGGGGGGGGGGGGGGGGGGGGGGGGGGGCGAGGTTGAAAAGAAGTATCTCACATCGGACCGCGACGAGATTCCTGGACTCCTTATATGGCCTGGCAACTCCTCCTTCCTTGAACTAGCTTTTAAGGTTGAGTTAGACTCAAGATTCATTTAACATGGTACAAGAAGGAAATCGAGAATTTAAGCAGGTTCATTCTTTCAATGGAAGCGAGTTAGATATATACCTCTTTTTTACCTAGTCATAGTTTCATATATAGCATAATAGGTGGGGAGGATATTTTATCATGTATATTACAAAAAAAAATATTAAAGTACCAATTCTAAACGAGTCTAGGCTTAGCGAAGCCTAGTTCGATATCAAATATATAATTGGTGAAGAAAATGAGCTAATAATTAAGCTAGGAACAGTGACCTTTCAGAACCTCAACGGTGAAAGTTATATATGTGGAGATGATGTAGTTCCAATATTGTCTAGCTAGCCAATAACCAACCTGCTAGCAGTGCTAAACTCCAACTCTCTATGACTAGGAATATTTATCATAATCAACTAAGTGGGTAGGGGCTATATTATGCATAGTGGCTGAGCCATACTACAAAGAGAATTCAATTGAATCTCCGCCGACTTAGATCTCTGCTCGAGCATAAACTACCAGTTTCGTGACTTTGCTTAGTATTCAGTGTCACAAAGGTTTAACCTTTCACTATTTTGGCGTCCTCAAAGGAGGTGCCTCACAGACTTAATCCGAAGGTCAAGTTGTAGTTCTTGTCCTTGAAAGAAGCGGAAGGAGTTAGGAGGATGTAGTGCTACTATTATGTAAATAGAACAAAATGGACTAATACTTTTTTACATATATAATTTTTTTAATACACGTGATTTAAGAGAAGCATAGGTTCAAATTTCAATTATGACGTTTATGTATGTTATTTAATCCCTTCGTCAGAATTTTTGTCTCCGTTAACGCTTAGTTATATATGTTGTTCTTTGGCAATGAAGTATGAGTGTATCATCACAAATCTAGAGATACATTGGCTCAAGATTAAGACCATCGACTAAAAACAAAATAGGTGAATCAAAATATATATCCACTTAGGCAAATTGAATATTCAGTTGATTCTTTTTTGTTTTTTGGAGTCAAATGGCCTACAAGAATTAATAAAAAATTGAAGTTGTTGATGACCTAATCAAGTGGTTATTCTTCATCTTTGCCGCATACTTTTGTTAATTGATGCCCCTCCTTAAATAATTATAATGAGATTTAGGATCACATTGACCTATATATAGGAGTAATTGATTAGATAATCAGAAACGGATGGGGCTACATAGCTAATGTTTTAGCTGGAGATAAATAAGAAAAATTATGGAGGATGAAGCAATATTAAAAAGCTTATCCAGAATTAGTTGTCAACTTATATATGAATTAATTAAGAATATCATCCACCACATTATATAGACCAAAAGTAACAAGAGTTGGGCTTTTAATTAATCCATAAATTGGATCAAATTCAACATGTTTTAATTTACACTCTAATAAACTTGTCCGCGCTTCGCACGGCCCTAAATATTCTTATTAAATTTTATAAATATATCCCCAAGAAAATTATTTTTCAAATTCGGAAAAGATTAGATTTCAGGTTTTAATAAATTTTGTTATTAACACATAATTTTATTTTTATTTACTCTTAATCAAGTCTTCTAGATAATAATACTCTATCAATCAAAATATAAAAAAAGATTCCTTAAACTAGCACCATCTAGTATCACCTATTATAAATTTCATTTTGTAGTAGTGATGTTCTTTCATTATTTCATTCCCACAGTAATAATAATTTACATCAATAGAAAGTTATATGAATATTAACTCTGATGGTGACTTCTCAAGCTGTGAAATTCCGAGCACTTTGGACTATCTTTCTCAGCCCACTAAGCGAGCTAGAGAGGGTGATTCGGAAAGCTCCCCCAGAAAATTAGCATTCCACTTGGTTAGTACATAGTTGGGTCGGGTTTATTGATGGAGCGGGTTTGAAAATGAAATCAGGTTATTTTGGAGGATTTCGGGATTTCCGTTAATACAGGGATGTATTTGAAAACTTTAATGACGAGAGGGGTATTTTTGACCCAAATTCGTAACGGATGATATTTTTAGTCCTTTTCTTAAAGTAGAGGGAATTGACCCTTTTCCCTATTTTTAATACTCAACTCGCTTAAGTTTAAACAGATAGGGGTCATTTGGCTGATGGGATAAGAATAATAATTTCAGATATTTTATGGGATTATATTATCCTGCGTTTGGTAAAAGATATTATTTAGTCCCGAAATTATTTTATTGCACCTTTTTAGTATAATGGTGACGCCTTTCTGCCGCTTTTAATATTTTGATTCACATAGCACACCGCAACCCTGAGTACGATTCTCCTCCTTCAAATGAGTAGTCCGTTGGAAGAGGAGCGGCCAAAAGACGCTACAAAAAACTGAGTAATTTGCGGAGAATGAAAGTTGCTATTCGCAATCTCCGCTAGCAAATTGCGGAGGCTAAAAAACCTTCGTGAATTGCAACTTTCAACCTCGGCTCATTACTCAGTTTTTTGTAGTAGGAGGGCATGAAAAAAAAATCGAGGCCAATAATTACACCCCGTTTTCTTTCAGATTCAAAACAACTTCGTTCTTTTAGTGGAAGCAAGAAAGATACCTCGTTTCCTCTAGTCATCGTCTCATAATGTAATAGGTGGGAGGATATTTTATCATTTATATTACGAAAAAGTGTCAATCCTAGAAATAGGTACTGGAGGGGATCCTCATACTTAGGGAGCTCGAATATTCAGTTGATTCTTTTTTTTTTTTCTTTTTTTGGAGTCAAATGGCCTAAAAGAATTAATAAACAAATTGAATTCAGTTAATTCGTCTCATACTTGTGTTATTTGATGCCCCTCCTTAATTAAATACAGTATAATGAAATTTAGGATCATAAGGGCCTATATAAACCCAAACATCCCAAAAGACCTCTACCCAAACATCCCAAAAGACCTCTATAATAATTTCATGCAACACCTTAGAGCTCTTAGCCTTTAACTCCTTTGAGCTCTTAACGGTTAACTTTCTCCTAATCCCATCTCCAAGAATTAATGGCTTGTATAATTAGGTTTTGGTTCTGCTTAATTCTTATCTTGCTTTCATGTCCTCGATCAGATTGTCCACTCGAGCCACCTCCGCAGAGGAGCAGGGAGACGATGATGGAAATCGCCCGAGAAATTTTAAAGGAAAGATTGAGACATGCAATCAAGTACGATATGGACCGGTATAGTCCTGGTGGACCTGACCCTAAACATCATTAGGATAGTTCTGTAATTATAAAGAAAACAAGGACATAGGCGAATATATATATAAGACCTTACTCTGTTTCATTTTATGTGACACTTTTTTTCTTTGTTGTATGTTTTACAAAAGAAAGATGATTTTCTATATACGAGGAAAGTGAGGGTTGGGAGCAAAGGTGGACGTATAGTTGAAGTAACGGGTTCAACTGAATCCATAATGTCAAGAAGTGCAATTGGTTGTAAATTCTGAATCAGCACCTACCCTCGGGAAGCTCTTTAATTCAGAGATGCAACTGACCTGAGCTAGCCTTGTAATTTTAAATTTTAAATGACCAAGTTGTTGTACTCTCTTCCCTTTCATTCTTACAGTGATACTGATAGGTTTTTATAAGATTGAGTTGTACCTTTTTTGCTTTCGGATCAATTCGGATTATAAGTCATAAAGTAATTATTACAAGGGAAGTACTCTCTCCCTATTTGTATAAATGTTGACGCAGGTGTCCTTTCAATTGCCAATGTGCATATATGTGATGTATCTAATTATATATAAAAAATAATGTTAGATTCCATTACGTACCCACTTCTATACTCCAACTGATTGGAGTTGTATGCGTTAAACTATATATATGCTTAATTTGCATATGCAGATCAGACATATTCCCTTAGTTTCAATTTAAGTGACGTAGTTTGAATTTCTATGAAATTTAAGAAATAAAATAAAGACTTAAGAGAAATTATATTAGGCATACGAATCTTTTGATGAGGAAAATAACAATTCTAACAGGTAAGAAGACATTTTATTTTTTTTATTTGGATTCATTAGTCAAATGGACAGTTTTTTTTTTTTTTTTTTTTAAATTAAAGTGAGATGGATGATTTTTGCAACGGTAAATTATTTCCATATCAACTAAGTGGTCATAAATATCACCTGGATATAGTAAGTGACTTTGTGTATTAAATTATAAAAACAAAGTGACTTTTTTATTACAAAACAAGGAGAGAAAAAAAAAAAAAAAAAGACCGTCTTACACAATTTGTCTGAATTAAATGACCTTATGAGTAAACTAACTCCAAAATTAAGCAACTTCATATCCAATTACATAAACATGCTCTTGTATTTTTTTTTTCTTTTGTGTTTGTTGGGTGGTTTGCATGCATTGTTTGTTGGGTGGTTTGCATGCATGCTGTTAGGAAAGTAGGTAAATATAATTGAAGAAGAAATGACTTTGAGGCGTGAAAGAATCAATTTTCTTTAAAGAGATATTATCCATATACAAATTGGGAATATACAAGCAATGTCATTTAGGATACAACAAAGCTCATGTTTATGCTTGCAGATTTTTCTTTATGTTACTTCAAGAGTGTCCTTATATTATTGAATTTGAGAGATGGCTTTTCAGAATAGTAATGCCCTTCATGAACAGATGTGTCTATTTAATTTAAGACCTCTTATATTACAAACTATCTAACATAGCCAATAACCAACCTCTACCTGGGCTAAAGTCCAACTCTTTATGACTAGGAATATTCATCTTAATTAGTTAATTGAATCTCCTTCGTCATAAAATTACACCTTCAGATTTGACCTCTGCTCGAAGCCTCGAGCATAATTGGCCAGTTTCATGACTTTGCTTTGTTTCTTGCGTTGCAGAGGGATAACCTTTCACTATTTAGGCTCCCTTAAAGGAGTGGTCCCACTAATTTCTTCCCTGAAGGTCAAGCCATAGTTCTTGTCTCTGGGAGAAGTGGAAGGAGTTAGAAGGATAAAGCGCCATCACGTAAATAGAATAAAATAGACTAATATTTTTGTACGCGTATAAATTTTTGAATAACATGATTTTTAGAGAAGTATAGGTTCAGATTTCAGGCGTGACATTTATGTTTTTTTTTTTTTTTAATTTCTGTTCTATTGCTTAGGTATATATTGTCCTTTGGCAATGAGGTATTATTATATCATCACAAATCCAGTGATGCATTATTGGTACTTCACTGTGTGATTATGACACTTGTAGACACGTGATTTTTGACCCTCCCCGGGGTGTTTCACCTTCGAGTATCTAAATTTTCCTTTAAATATAGTTTGGACATTTTATTTGGTTTTATTTTTGTTTAGTAGGTCTTATTTGAATATTCGAAAATCACAAAAATAGAGTCACAGTTTAGGAGATATGTTTAGTTTCGTTTTATTTTTATTAATACAAAAAGAAAAAAAAAATGTCCGAAAAAGTGTTATCTATTTTTAGTTTAATTTCCAAGTTAAAAGTTTTAATAAATAAATATAGAGTACGTACATATTTTAATCTTGCTATTTTAATTTACTTAAATTGTGATGGAAATATCATAAGCACTGCTTAGAAAAAACATGAAATTTATGATTTATTTTTGAGAACTTGTAGTTTATCTAATTCTACATTTACTTATGGGGTGTATTTACCTATTGAAGAGTTTTTCTATTGTTTTTCTTATTTTGATTGTTGTAATTCCCTTATTGAAGATGTTATTTTACTTGTGCAAGTTCATTTTCTAATATACATAAGAAATGCAAGTTCCTTGGTGAAAATGTTGATTTTACCTCTGTTGTTAATGCGTGTGATTCCTTGTTTAAGATGCTAATTATGTTTGTTTAATTTCTTGATTTTTGAGATGAAATTTTCATATTTGCAAATAAAAAAAAGCCTATTAAGTTGACCCGAATAAACTAAAAAGAGATGGACCCGATCCAAATACACGTTCCTAACAAGATGTACATTGAAGAAAATTGTGGCACCCGCCACCTTCAAATCCTAGATCTGCCTCTGATTCAAAGCTATTAAGTTTACAAGATCACTCTTTTGCCCTCATCTATTAGGAGAAAATGAGAACTTAGAAGTTTTAGCAAATGAAGAGTTGTTGGAAAATGAAAGGTCTTGGTTCGTTTTCTTAAACATCTTCCTAAAAAACATAGATAAGAATAAAAGCTCGTGCAGTGTTCTGGGCTGATTAAAAAAAACCGCTACTGGCTTTATTGCAAAGGTTTTATCGTTTTTTTTGTTATTGCTATGTGCGGTGTGTTGCTATATAACTTTATGAGGCTTTGCTAATCAATTTAGTTAGTATTAGATTATATACAAAATTGAAGGAAAAATGCAAAAAAGGGAGAAAAAAGATAAATAGCAATGGAGGCAATAGAAAGGTGCCACATTACTTTGTCTATGCCTAACTTTATTATATATATAAATTAGTTTGAGCTACTGTTTAGTCAAAGTAACTGTGTGGCTGTGACCAAATTATTTCATGCTGATACATGTATATAAACTACTTATTTGTTCATAATTCATCAATTTGGGGGATGTGTACTGATATATTATTGGCTATGGACTAAGGTTGACCAAATTATAAATTATAATACTATGGACTAAGGTTGACCAAATTATAAATTATAATACCAAATAAACACTTTTGGGTTGGTTGCATCATTTTCGCTTTCAGAAAAATATAATGTATTGGAGTCCAGAAGGAATAAGGCAATCTTTAATTGTAGGATTAAAATTATATGCGCACCGGGTATAATTTTTATATTAGGCAATAATCTAACTATAAGCTTTTTATTTTATTCTTAATGAGAAACTTTAATAGTCATACAAAATTACAAATGTTATAACGTGCTTAATCCCACAAGTTTAAAATAGAATGATATGTTTAAGAGTATAAGGTTCTTTTCTTTTAAGCCAAGGGTCTAGGGAAACAACTTATCTACCCCACAACGATTTGGGTAAGGTCTGTGTACATCCTATCTTGTGTTACTATATATTTATAAGCGTAAATAACAGGGCGTCATGCGAAAGCTTAACAATTGCAAACCTTGAACACAATAAATCGAACAACAAATAAAACTATACTAAAAGAGGCATAAAATATTGATATGGTTTGGCCAATTACAAATGTTTTCAAATTTTGAATTTTTGATTTTTTAAATGTTGAAGATTGGACAAGATAGAAACTATACTGAAAAGGGCAATCTAAAATATATTGATATGGTTTAGCCAACTGACCTACATATGAGAAACTAAATTGCGGATGCTATTGTTTTTTTATTTTTTATTGTATGAGATAGATTCTTCAATATATAGAGGTTTAAAACCTTTTCCTTCAAGAAAAAGGACTAGCTAAATATGGAAGAGAATCATATTTTCCTTTCAGGAAAAGTAAAACAATTATGGTTATACTTTGACTTTCCTTCAAGAGAAAAGTAAAACTCAAATATGGTAAGAAAATCAGGGCAAAACCCTAACAAATCTCCCCTTTTGGTCTGGATTTTCTTGACAAAAGTTGATCCGTCTTCTTCACATAATCTTCATCACTGCTGCTTGCTATGGTTAAAAGGAAGCATGAGTTAAAAATGTGAACCTTGTGTGTTGAAAGTGAGCACAGGTTGAAAGTGGAGCCCATGCGTTAAAAGTGAACATGAGTTGAAATTGACCCAAGCGTTTAAAGTAAGCAAGAGTTAAAAATTTGAGCTCATACGTTAAAAGTAAGCATGAGTTGAAAAGTGGAGCTCATGCATTAAAGTAAGCATGAGTTAAAAATTATTTTTGTTTTAAAAATATGCAGCAGCAAGATTGTTGAAAATATGATTGAAAATTTCTCCACATGTAGTACTCCAGATTTTTCTTTTTTTTTTTCAGACAAAAATCGTCATTATCGTCAAATTGGCTGCATCTTGGTATGAATCTGCTTTAAACCTGTCTTCAACCTCGTTGTACGATTTGCAATGATACCACTGTTATGGAATGAAACAAAACTAGAGAGAATGAATGAAAACTCATTGCATTAATTCATTTCATTGTTTCTTGTATTGAAAAATAAAGGACTACATCTCTATTTATAGAGAAATAAAGAGGATAAAATAAATAAAATATATTATTTTCCTTATAGATACTAAACTAAAAGGAAACTAATATTTTATAATTAATGTAGTAACTAAACTTAGAAGGAAACTAAATGTTCTAGAATATTTCTAGACTAAAAAGGAAGTAAATATTTCTAACATCAATTATATCATAAAGTAGAAGAAAAGTAAACTTTAACATTTCCCCTCAAATTCAAGTTGGTGTATCCAATTTGAGTTTGAAGACTTGATTTCTCCTTCTTCTTAAAGGCCGTGTAAAATATATTTTAACTTCATCTTCACTGACCAATTCTGATGGTTTTCACTTTTCATCAATGAAGATTTGTGGAGCATTCAAAGATATATTGATGCTTGACATGGTTCAAAATAGGTAGGGATAAAATTTGTATTGATTAAAACAAGTATTGGTTAAAAATTGGTATTGATTCAAAATTAGAGCCCGGTGCGTTGAAAGTGAACACGGGTTAAAATTATTGGAGCCCGAGCACGAGTTCAAATTATTGGAGCCCGGTGCGTTGAAAGTGAGCATGGGTTAAAAATGAGCCCTGCGTTGCATTAAAAATAAAAGCAAGGGTTAAAATTGGTTGAAAATAGGTATGGGTTAAAAGTTGTTGAAAGTAGTTCTTCTTCTTCTTCTTCTTCTTCTTCTTCTTCTTCTTCTTCTTCTTCTTCTTCTTCTTCTTCTTCTTCTTCTTCTTCTTCAGTGAAATCACAGATCCATTGAGATTAATGAACCTGGCTCTGATACCACTTGTTGGGGTCGAAATAACAGATTGTCATGCGGAAGCTTAACAATTGCAAACCTTGAACACGATAAATCGAACAACAAATAAAACTATACTAAAAGAGGCATAATATATTGATATGGTTTGGCCAACTGGCCTACATATTAGAAAATAATTTTTTTTTAAAATATTAAAACTATTGGGAGAACATCTCCCCTAAACAAGACTCGTTAAACGACTACATTGTGGATGCTATTGTTTTTTTTTATTGTATGAGAGAGATTCTTCAATTTATAGAGGTCCAAAACCTTTTCTTCCAAAGAAAAGAACTAGCCAAATATGGAAGAGAATTATATTTTCCTTTCAGGAAAAGTAAAACAATTATGGTTATACTTTGACTTTCCTTCAAGAGAAAAGTAAAACTCAAATATTGTAAAAAAAATTAGGGCAAAACCCTAACACTACCCTCCTCCATAGGCGAATTTACATGAAAATTACGGGGTACGTGAACCTATATATATATGGTCTCCTCTTAAAATTAGATATTATATATACATGTTTTCTAGAATTGATATAATATTAACGGTAGACACTCATGCTCCAAAAAGACTGAATGATGTATTTGATTGAATGCTGAATTTATTTACCTAGAGCATTAGGCTAGGGATCAATTACCACTTGCTACTTTTCTTTTCTTCCTTTTTAAGTGGTGCACTCATGTTTTAGAAATTCTAAATTTGTCTTTATCCTCACCAAACTCCACTTATGGGATTACACTGGGTATGTTGTTATTGTTGTTGTTGTTATTGTTGTTGTTTGAGGTTATAAGTTTCTAAAATATTCGTTTGTTTCTTAAACTTCGTATTGAATCAAACTGCGCTATATAAATCAGAACAAAAAGAATAAAACCTTGGCAGAATTATTATGAAACTATGTGACAACAAATGGATCAAGTATACTATACTTATGAGTTAATGCTGACTCGTGTGTAAAGTTGAGGAGATTTTGCCATCTTCAAAAGGAAGGGTCACCACGAGAATGAAAGCAATATAATAATGGGAAGAAAAGGATGGTTTCTTTATAGAAAAAAGTTGTACGTATATCCAATAACAAAACTTGGTATTGGACATTAATAGTACTTTGAAGAGGTGATAAAATATCTTATTTTTAAGGGAATAAGGTCAAAAATACCTCTCTACTTGGGGAAAAGAGTTATCCTCCATTACTAATTTGGGTCAATAACACCCCACCCCTCATTAAAGTTTTCAAATATACCCCTGTCTTAATGGAAATCTCAAATCTCCCAAAATAACCTAATTTCATACTTTATATCTGCTCCATTATTAAACCCGATCCAACTAAACCCGTTCAGCTCCGGCAACATGGTCAGAACCATTTCTTGAATCTGACCACACTGAACCCTTCTTCTCCTATTCTCCACACCCCAATAAACCACCACTACCTCACCCATCAACTACTCACCTGGGTCGACCGGACCTTAAACCCGCAACCGGCGGACCCATCGCCGGACAGGGACTATTTGAATCATCCGGTGGTGGTAATAGTAATTTTCTCAAGCAAAACAGTTCACCGGCGAAGTTTCTTGCACATATTAACTCTGATGGTGACTTCTCAAGCTGTGAAATTCCGAGCACTTTGGACTATCTTTCTCAGCCCACTAAGCGAGCTAGAGAGGGTGATTCGGAAAGCTCCCCCAGAAAATTAGCATTCCACTTGGTTAGTATATAGTTGGGTCGGGTTTAATGATGGAGCGGGTTTGAAAATGAAATTAGGTTATTTTGGGGGATTTCGGGATTTCCGTTAAT
This sequence comes from Lycium ferocissimum, assembly GCF_029784015.1. Lineage (NCBI taxonomy): Eukaryota > Viridiplantae > Streptophyta > Magnoliopsida > Solanales > Solanaceae > Lycium > Lycium ferocissimum. The sequence goes on along the minus strand of NC_081345.1, from coordinate 45,395,066 downwards.
ACAGGGATGTATTTGAAAACTTTAATGACGGGAGGGGTATTTTTAACCCAAATTCGTAACGGGGGATATTTTTAGCCTTTTTCTTAAAGTAGAGGGAATTGACCCTTTTCCCTATTTTTAATACTCAACTCGCTTAAGTTTAAACAGATAGGGGTCATTTGGCTGATGGGATAAGAATAATAATTTCAGATATTTTATGAGATTATATTATCCTCCGTTTGGTAAAAGATATTATTTAGTCCCGGAATTATTTTATTGCACCTTTTTAGTATAATGGTGACGCCTTTCTGCCGCTTTTAATATTTTGATTCACATAGCACACCGCAACCCTGAGTACGATTCTCCTCCTTCAAATGAGTAGTCCGTTGGAAGAGGAGCGGCCAAAAGACGCTACAAAAAACTGAGTAATTTGCGGAGAATGAAAGTTGCTATTCGCAACCTCCGCTAGCAAATAGCGGAGGCTAAAAAACCTCCGCGAATTGCAACTTTCAACCTCGGCTCATTACCCAGTTTTTTGTAGTAGGAGGGCATGAAAAAGAAATCGAGGCCAATAATTACACCCCGTTTTCTTTCAGATTCAAAACAACTTCGTTCTTTTAGTGGAAGCAAGATAGATACCTCGTTTCCTCTAGTCATCGTCTCATAATGTAATAGGTGGGAGGATATTTTATCATTTATATTACGAAAAAGTGTCAATCCTAGAGGAATCTAGGCTTAGCTAAGCTTAATTCGACAAATAAATAAATTGGTGAAGAAAAGGAACTAAGCTAGGAACAGTGACCTTTCAGAACCTCAACGGGGAAAGTTACATATATGGCGATGACTTAATATACTGCCAATATTTGTCTAGCCAATAACTAATTCTATAACTGTTCTAAAGTCTAACTGTCTATGACTAGGAATATTCATCCTAATTAACTAAGTGGATGGGAAATATGTAAAGTGACAGCCGCCACACGCAATGAATGGGATTCAACTTTCATCGGAAAGTTATATTGCGCAAACAAAAAAAAAAAGATAAAGTTAATATTCTTAATAGTAGAGAAGTATAGGATCAATTATCAGGGATGACATCTATATATACAATGGTGGATCCAGGAGGACAGAAGGAGCTTCATTCAAACTCTCTTTGCCGGAAAATCGTATATATAAAGTCAAAACTATTATTGATGTTGATTCCCCTAACCTTTTTCGCGTGTTTATATTGTATATTTTGAATTATTTTTGTAAAAATCTTGACTCTCCCACCACCCCATTTATATACTTTATATCGTTAAGGTATATATTGTCCTTTGGCAATGAAATATGATTATATCATCACAAATCTTGAGATGCATTGATTGGTACGTACGATGTGTGATTGTGACTTCATTTCAAGAAACTCAAAAGTATATATGGCGCACACCAATGACTAAAAACAAAAAGGGTGAATATGCAGTTGATTATTTTTATCTTTCTTGGAGTTAAATGGCCTAAAAGAATTAATAAAAGAATTAAGTTTAATTATAATTTTGTTTTAAAGTGTTGATGATGACCTAATTAAGTGGTATATTCTTCATTTTCGCCGCATACTTGTGTTAATTGATGCCCCTCCTTAATTAAATATAATTAAATTAAGGACCATAATGGCCTATATAAACCTAAACATCCCAATAAACCTCCACAATTTCATGCAATTGCCTTAGAGCTAGCTCATTACAAGGTTTTCTTTTTTTGGCAAACCTCATCTTCAAGAATGGCTGGTTTTAGGTTTTGGTTTTGCTTAATTCTTGTCTTGCTTTCATGTCCTCGCTCTGAAAGCCGTCCACTCGAGCCATCTTCACAGAAGAGAAGGGAGACGATGATGGAAACTGCCCGAGAGATTATAAAGGAAAGATTGAGACATGCAATCAAGTACGATGTGGACCGGTATAGTCCTGGAGGACCTGACCCTAAACATCATTAGGGTAGTTTTTCTTTTTAGTATGTTCTTGAAAAGAATAACGGTTTTACTATTTTGGTACATGCATGATTAACTTTAAAATTTTCATTTTCCCCTTAATATCATGCTTTGTTAACTATTGAAGTGTGACATGTTTAAGATCATAAGTTCTACGTATACTTTAGTACATGTGCCAAAATTTTGTTTTCCTTTCTTATGAAACTCGTTATATAATAAACGTCGTCATATAAAATGAAACAGAATCAGTAATTCAATAAGAGCAAAAAGAGTGGGGTCACACTACTATCGAGTAAGATTGATGGGGAAAGTGGGGTTTAGGAGCATAGGCTAATGGAGAGTAGAAGTAACGGGTTCAACTGAACTCATGATGTCATAAGTTCAATCAGTTTATATATATATTGTAAGATTCTAAATCTTAAACGTATTAAATGTAAATCCTGAACCCGTCTCTGATCGGAAATGATGCAACCTTCGGTCTTCGTGAAGCTCTTTTCGAGATAGTACATAATTGACTCGAGCTAGCCTTGTAATTTGAAATTTTAAATGACCAAGTTGTTGTATTACCTTCACGTTTATTCCTATAGTGATAGTGATAGTTTTTTTTTTTTTACGTGATTGAGTTGTAACTTTTTAATTTGCTTTAGGAAATCGGATTATAATTCTTAAAATAATAAAGAGAAGTTTCTTCCTATTTTTATTAAGGCACAATACATAAACAGGCCCTCAAAATTGGCTTCAGCTAGCAAGTATGCCCTTCAATTTTGGCTGTGCACAAGTAAGCACTTCAACTTGTATAAAGTTGAATACGTAAACACAAATGCTGATGTGGCACTGACGTGACACATAAATTTTGGAAGTGCCATATCAACATTTGTTACGTGTCCAACTTTATACAAGTAATTAAGATGCCTACTTGTGCATACTTAAAGTTGGAGGGCATACTTGACAGCTGAGGCCAAGTTTGATGGTATGTATATGTATTATGCCTTTTATAAATGTTGATGCAAGTGTCCTTTCAATATGCCAATGAGCATAACTGCCTATACATGATGTATCTAAATATATATAAAAAAAAAATATATAGATTCCATCCGTACCCACTTCTAGTCCAACTGAGTGGAGTCGTATGCGTACGTTAAGCTATGAATATAAGGGTTAAAAAGTACGATATACATACAAAAAATACAAAAAATCTTGGCATTAATGTAAAATCAAAATAGTTTTATCCTTCGGGCGCGAAAAAGGGTTTTTTTTTTGAAACTTTGCCCCGTGGCATATCATGGGGGATGTAAATGATATATTAAAATATATTGATTCCATCCTAAGCCACGCAAAAAGATGACAGCATTATAACTTTATTCAAGTTATTTCAAATCTCAACAAAGGTAAAAATATTAGGTGATATATTTCCATCTATCATGGGGGATGTTTTGATGATTTTAAAAAATTGATTCTATCAAAGATGACAGCATTATAACTTTATGGACGAAATCTCAACAAAGGTAAAAAATCGGATATCTTTCCATCTGTCTTTGGTAGGAGACAGCAAGTACTCCGTGGAATTAGTTGAGATGCGAGCAAGTTGTCCCAGACACCACGATTGTTAAAAAAAATAAAAATAAAAATAAAAAAAAGAACTTCACTCAAGTTATAAGTAGTGAGAACATACCAGTCCATTGAGACAGAAATCTTTCCCAATGGTTTTGCATGTGACCATATGATGTCACACTAGGTGTTGATTGTTGACTGCCAACAAAAACACAAGTTCCCCAAATTAAAGTGAGAAGCAAGATTGTTGATCCAGCTAGCAACCCCACTCCAGTTAACACATACTCTTGAGCAACTTCTTTACTGTTCAAGAGCCCTGATGCTGATAATATGGAACCAAAAGGGTAACAGATAAATGATAATCAAGAAGAGTCCAAAACAAATTCTTTAAGAAAAGGACAAATTCTTGGTTGAAAGGAATTCCTACAGATACAACAAACAAAGTAATAATAATATTGGGAATAGCATAGTATTGTCCTATTCGTAAGGATAAGAACAAACCGCTTTATGATCAAAATGAGCATTAGTCATATAAGGTCGTGTCATCTTTCTTCCATTTTGATCAATCAAATATTTAGTTTTTGAAAAGAAAAAAAAAGTACTTTCATTATTATTCATCGTTAATAAACAAGAGTTTTCTTAACTTCATTTCTGTCACTAAATTGTCGTAGCTAACATGATTTTCATAATACGTTGCTAATCCGTCTTTAAATAGGATTAGGGACGGATTTTTAATGTTCAACAACAAAAGTTGTCCATCACTAATTTCTGTTTCTTTTTGTAAGATAGAGATCAAGCTGATTGAGTTCCATAAATATGCAGGCTAAAAAGATGCTATTTGCTGCTATTATATCTATATGTGCATAAGTTCGAAGAAAATTTCAATTTATAATGAAACAAAAAGATAGTAGCTCTATGAAGGCTAGAGGGGTTTAATTACCAAGTAGTATCAAAGCCTCAGGAAGGAAGCCAAGAATGTGAAATGCACTTGCACCAAATACACTATTTGGACCAAGAATCTTGAAAATCCTTTCACCTCCCATGGCCACATAGTATTCTCCATGAAATAACAAGTACTCATACACCACAATGAGGAAAAAATGACCAGACAGACTCTTTGAACAAGGCAAAAATCCATACATTTGCTCACACTTCTCTGTTGAATCTGTTGTATACAGACGTATGAACGACGATTTCTTCTGAATTCTATCAACACCATCTGAAATGGTGTTGTAATAATATGGTAATGTTCGAAAACCAGTAACTTTGAGAAATTTTCTGGACAGTCGCTTGATAGGGTGAAATTTTTTTCGACCACACGAGGTCGAAAAAAAAATTTCTACTGACATTACGAAAATATAGTTTTCGACCTTGTGTGGTCGAGTGGCAATAGAAGACCGAGAAAAATATGTTTTTTTTTTAATTAATTGTTTTATTTATATAATTTAATTTTTTAAAAATGTTTTTATTTATTTATTATTTGTACAAAAATAAGTTTCAACCTCATGCAGTTTTATTTCCCGTTTAATATCCACCCATTTTTTTTCGTAAATTATTAAAAAATAGTAGTGGTTAATATATAGATGAACGACGATTGCTTCAAATTCTATCAACTTCTGAAATGGTGTTGTAATATTTGAGTTCGAAAACCAGTAACTTTGAATAGGATGGCAATAGTTTCATAAGAGCAAAAGAAGTTTTTAGGAATTTTCCCATTTTTATAATGCAGATAGAGAAAAAGGAATAGCCTTAATATATAGATGATCACTACAAATTTGATGATGATCACTACAAATTTGATGAGTTAGATTGAAGTTTTTGAGACTCTTTCAAATGGATTTGTTTATATTGTTGTGATTACTTAGATGTGTGTGTGTCGTCATGTGGGTTAAAATCATAAGAAAATAAACAAATGAATGAATCACCATAATGCCATCTGTCTTTCTTATGTTTAATACAATTTTTCACTTTGCTTATATTTAACAATGAATGAATCAATTATAATGCCAAGCTTTCTTGCAAGTTACCACTTCATGAAAATTAATTAATTTTATGATTTTATAAAAATGAACAAGTAATACCATTTTTATTACCATCAATGGTCATATTTTTTTGTGTTTAACAATCCTTCTGCAGTTGAAATCTTGTTTCATAAGAATTGCTGGAACTATTTCATGGCTAATGACAATAAAAATATAATATTTACATATTTGATATTGAGGCAATTGACGAAAGATTATAATTTGACAGAGTACGAGCTTTCTTGCAAGTTACCACTTCATAATTTATCTGAAAATTGAAAATTTGAAGTGCCTTCTTTAGCATACCAAATATTGGCACCAACTAGCTACAATAAACAAATCACCATTTGAAGTTCCTTCTTCAATACAACAAATATTGCCACCAATGATCATATATTTTTGTGATAACAATCCTTCTGCAGTTGAAATCTTGTTTCATAAGAATTGCTGGAACTATTTCATGGCTAATGACAATAAAAATACTTAAAAGACGAAAACATTGACTCCTTATATTTATAGCCCACTTCCTTTCATGGGAAGCTTTTCAAACAAAACTTACAAATTTACTCATAATTACCTAATAATCAACATAAGATGGGACCTTACCTTTTATACCCTTATTTAGCATTACAATATACAAGAAAAGTAAATATTTATATTGTGCATGTTAGTTTACACGAAATGAACTTAAAACTTATTATGATAAGTAGTTTAATGAAGTAAATCATGCATTAATTAACCATGATTAAGTGATATAACTCTATGTGTAAACACATCTCGTGCTTTAATTGATTAGGTGCAAAATACCAAAATTTTCCTGTGAAAATAAAGAATTTTCTTTTATTCACGGATGCTACAACTGAAATAGAATAGAAAAAAAAAAACACATTTAAAGGAACTTAGTCATGTGCATTATACACCTTAAATATCCATATATAATGGGGTAGCATTTTGGTCGATCGATGTAGGGCTACATCCACGAGTCAAGATATTTACTCACAATTACCTAATAATTTGATCTGGTTGTGTAAATGTTTTTTACATCGTTACCACAATGGACACATACAACTTTGAATTGCATATATCAATTTATTTTTAGGCAGAGTAGCTGGACTTAAAATGAGATCATCGGTTTTCGTACTTTGTACTATATTTTTAGTTGACTATTTGTTCGCATTTGTTCCCCATGCGAATGCATTATGCCCCGTTTAATCGGTTACACCAACCAACATAACAACTCAACACTCCAAATGGCATAGGCGCGGGAAGAACAATATAAGGTCTCGTAAGATGGAGTGACCTACGCATAGTGTTGTAATCAGAAACATAGTTATCAGTCAAGTGTTTATTTTCTCAGGAAAATGGGTACTAAGGTATACCGATAGTCATAGAAAGTGTGTAAATTTGTTAACACGAATGCATCAATGTGTTCGTCCTGATTTTGTGCGTCAAATGTTCAACACAAGAAGAAATAGAATCCTACAATTGCGATTTGTTGTTGTTCTTCATAGTCAGTTCATTAATCTGTCAATCTCCTTCAAGCCTCTTAGCTGCCAAATCATACCAACAATGAAATGCACTGATTCACCAAACGGATGCAGTAAAAAAGAACACAGAAAACTACATAATTTCTTTGCAACAGCTAAATAAAATACTAATGTATTATTATAGGTTCATAGTACAGACTTAAGTTACATACTTGAAAATAAAATACTATCATCAAGCAAAATCTACAGAATCAGAACCTCTGTCAATGAACCTGCCTTCGCCCTGGATGCCTAAATTACTCGTCTGGGTCGCCACAAGATATATCCAAATCCTACCAAAGGAAAAATGACCTGATCGTTGTGAAAGTAATTAGTGTTACAATGGAGTGAGTTAGTTAGCCTTGACCTCTTCCACGGTATGATCGTCCTGCAAATGCCTTGTTAACCAGCTGGTGTTGCATACCACCGGCTCCTCGGCCCTTTTTAATTGTGTTACTGCTTGACCCATTTGTAGTAGCAGCCGGTCGCTTCTGACTGTGAGCACAATATCATATAGTTAGATATTTCTATCTTCAATTAGAAATACTACTGATGACTAAAGTCAGATATTTCTTGACGGAAAGTTGCCTTGTCCATACAATTCGTCATACTCAACGTTAAAGGGGAAAAAACAGATGTATGATGATTTTTTGTGTTAACATATGAAATGCTCCCTCATTAATGATGCTACTTCATTTCATGCACATAGAGGTGTATAAACTAAAAATTAGGTGGCTTTCCACAAAACAGAATACCAAAATTGGAGCCAGCATCCTATTTTCTTTTCAATGATCCAGAAGTTGAAACGTAATCAAATCTTATATTGGATCATCCAAGCATTAGCATATACAGCTTGGGTTATAACATCAAGGAATAAAAGAACAAGTAGATGCACCTCTCGGTAAAGTCCTTATATTGCTCCGAGAAATCCTCTCCCAGTCTATCTGACGGTTGTCCAGTCACAATCTTGTACCCACAGAGGCTGTTTGTCGCGTTTGGAGTCTATAAATTCAAATGGAGAAGCATAAGCAGGTTGATTCCCTGAATCAGGTATATTATCAGTTGTCAAAAAATAACTCTTACCTTGTGAGCTAAATGGTGGAAGGTATACAACAAACACTCGATACACGTGTAGTTAATTTCTTCAATCTTTCTTCGAACCATATATTTCTGAGAGGAAAACCAGAAAGTCATTTTCCGCAAGAGTTTCAAAGCATTTCAATCAGGAGATCCTAATGAATGGAAACTCAAAGAATATCTAGTAAGAGTATAACCAACTTATGTTGTATGAGCAGGACTTGATTAGAAAGAGAAGATGACTAATAGGCTAAAAAAAATGCTGAATGGGAAACACAATTAACAGGTGTGAATAAACATATGCCCCTAAGCAACCAAGAAAACATACATCACTGATTTTTGTAATTTTGCGAGTAAAGAAAGACCCATGGCAAGCAACAATTTATTGTCTGTATTCTCTGAGTAGTACTTTTATGTGCTAAACAACAAAAGAAGCATTGACGTTGAAGAGCAAAAGGTTAAGCAGGAATACTGGAACAGATTTAGGACCCATTTGGCCATAAGAATTTTTCACTTTTTTCCAGAAAACATTTTCACTTTATTTGGAAATCAACGTTTGGCCATGGAAATTCCAAATACAACTTCAAATTGTATTTGGAATTTGAAAAGCACCTAAAATCCTGTTTTCACTTTTTTCACTTTCAGTACGTTCAAACAACCAAATATTCTTTGCAAAACTATAACCATCTTCAACTCCAACTTCAAAATTCCAAATAAAGTAAAAACTATTGGTTTTCATGGCCAAACAATTCTAAATTTACAAATTCAATCTTCGTGAAATTTTCAAAGAAAAAACCTTTAGGAGCTGAACTACTGATGGAAGCAGCTGTCGAGAATCCTGAGTTATTGCATAAAGTGAGCACTCCGCAAGGTTCTTGAGCAAGTCCAACTTCCATTGTTCTGGAAGCTGAAAACAAAAAAAAGTACATTGCACTTGATAACTTGAACAACCTAATCATAAGATATGGGCCGTTGAAGGATGGTTAAAAACAAGAACATAACTCAAATATTGATATCGGGATTATAAAAATTACTAAGTGTCGAGCAACATTTCTTATGGACATAAATGTGCTGACTCTATTGCATCAAAATATAACTTAAGCATTTTGCTAGTATAGTATGGAACTCAGAGAAATTCTGCAGCAACTAATATCATAGATCGCACCTCTGGCAGAAGTTAGTAATTATCAAGTATCAAATAATCAATCAGTTTCGATTGCCAAAACTAAAATAATCATGGGTGCGTTACTGAGATTATACACCCGAAAATAGTTGGACACTAGCTAAGAAATTGTGTCAAACCATAATATTCTGCTAAGGACATTATCAAACTAATGCATGTAATCGCTACTTACAATATATACTGATTCCAGCTCAGTCACTTTGGTAAAAAAGATAAACATATTTTTTAATTCTCCTGAAGTCCTAAACTTCAGTTGCATTTGATTTTTCTCCTCAGAATTGTGTTTCTCGAACTGCCACACAGTAACGGCACCTTATTAATGTCTAGAAATACTGTATTTTACAATGTACACTATAAACCGTGTCAAGCTATAGCATTTGTCTCTGCTTAAGAAATGCTTAAGAACTTTATTGGGACACTAGTGAATATCGTTATGCTATTTGGGAAAGAAAAAGCTCTTTGCAGCTTGAAAGTACCAGTTATAAACTTCATTCATTAACCCATCAACACGAATTCTTTGCAAAACTATTTTGAATTGCATGATGCAGCTGTAAACCTAGTCACCTAGATAAGATACCTAAAGAATCCACAAGTACACGTGATTTCTAGAATTCCTTAGTTTCCTTCAAAAATCATAACTGCTCATTGATCCCAAAAAGGACCACCTGGCACTCCTCTCTTCTGTTTTGGCACTTCAATACGTTGTTTAATTGTCATCTAAAACAAGTCTCCTAACCAACTAATTAATTAATCTACTAATCCTTTAATCTATAAGGTGCGCAAATCCAACCTAATAACTGCCAATAAGCTTTCCTACACCATATATAGAATTAGTAGAATGGGCTCAGGCATTCTCTCTCATAGTGACAAGAAACAAATGGTTCTACAGTATCAATGCATAAAACAGGTAAAAAAGATAAAATAAAGCTGCGGGGAGATACCCTGAAGGAAATTAATTTATTCATAATCTCATGAATCTCTATTTGAAAGAAAAATAATTGAACCCAAATCTCATAAGTTTTCTCAATGTTCTCCAAAATTCACGTAACCCAACAGTTAAGTGCGTCAAATGCATTCACCGCATGAAAAAACTAATAAATATAGGAGTAATAAGAATTACCTTGTCAAAAACAGGCATGATTTGCTTGTTCAGATAGTTGAGAAACTTACTGCCCGATGCACCCCTCTGAAGACAAAGAAATGCCAAGTGAATGACTATTGTAACAGACATCGGGCACATAAAAGGAAACAGTCATCTACAGTGGACAAATAAAGGTAAAAGAGCACACACCTTGAAGAAGGGAAAGGCCATTGAAAGGCATAATATGAACCTCTTGATATGATCAGCATCCGACACCTACAGAAACAAGCACTTAGATTCATATCCCAAAGGTTAGATTCATATCCCAAAGGTAGTAGGCATCAATTTTCCGAGTTTTGTTAAAGGAAGGTTGCAGAGAAGGAAAAGGATAATCTGAGTATGAACTCCATCAGACAAGGAATGAGATACCTATGATAGTAATAATCAAAATTAACTGTAGGCCTTCATCAAACCATCGAAATACTATCTTTGAGTACTATGTAAACAGTACCAAGACACCCTGTACTGGAGTTTCTTCAACGAAACAGTACAATACAACAAATTTCTGATCAAATATTTACCCAGAAAGCATTTTGTACTAGAGTCAACACGCTCATTTTTTTAAAAACCACAAAAAGTCTGTTTTCCTTTTACCTTACAACTAAAAGACCTGGAAACATATTCAGTTCAAAATTCAAGTAAACTATCCAATCAGATACTAGAACATTAACCTCTAATAACTGGGTATACCTCAAGATTGAAAAGCGAGAACCGCACAAAGCAAGCAGAACTCAATATTGAGCACGAAGTGAGAAAAATCATGAACTTCAACAGGGAACAATAAGGCAGCTATAAAACTACAGCAAATAATGCAGTGATCAACTGAGCACTGTCACAGCAATGAAATGTTGCTTAAAACAAATAACATAACAACCACATAAATTAGGGTTGGCTACCAACGAAGGAAAAGGAACTACCACTTACATCGAATTGAGCATCAAGATCTGCCTGACCTTCAATAATCTCAACAAGCTCCTGAATACGCTCTGCAGGAGCTTTATGGCCAAATAAGCTCAGGCTTTTCAAAAAGTCCATGAACATTTTAAATTCATCAGCCGTTACATCTTGCAAATTCTACAAAAAAAAAAAAAAAAAAAAAAAAACATTTTAGGATTGATTAACAAGAGCAAGGACAGTTGAAAACCACGTATACCCATAATAGAATCATCAAATGTGAATTAATATTTTTAGCCAAAAGTTAAAAAGAAAGTGATAAGAACGAGAACTACATTCAGAAAATTAACATGATACCAATCCATACCTGCTTCACCAAAGTAGTTATGTGCCTCTCCATCAGCTCCTGTGGAACTAGGAGCTCCATCTTAAGAGGGAACACCTGCAAAGTTACAATAGCAAAGATGAACCACAAACTTAAGAAGTTCATCAAAAGACCTTCTAGGTAGGTAGTAAGCACTTCTGAAAAGATAAAAGCAGCTAGTTCAAGTCAAATCATCTGCAAAGTAATATTCATTATCATGTTCACAACAAAGATCTTTTAGTCACCATGTCGAATTCATTCACTTCCTTGTCAAATGACCACCAGCAAAAGTCAATTGGGAATAGTCCCTTTTCCTTTTCCTTAACAAAATACTTCAAGAGTAGGAGAAATAGTAGACCTTATCTCTAAGAAATAACAGAACTTTTTCACGAATGCTTTCCCAAGTGCTAAGATCCTCAGCACTCCGATCCTCGATGCTCCCAATACGCTTAAACAAAGCAGTTAGAGAAGCTGCAGTAGACACGTGCAATCAAATCGTAAGCAGGATAACCCATGCAAATACCAAGATTCCAAACACGTGACATGCAGATAAGGAGCCAAACATCATATCCATGAAGCATTCAAATATTTAATGTAAATTACCATAAAACCAGTAACTTAACCATTTTACATAACATGGCAGCTTTTAGTATCAAGGCAGACATTTTTTTTTTGTAGTAAAAAATTGTATTAATGATGGGAGTAACCCCATAAACAAGCCGTATCCAATCAAGGGACCTAATGAGTGCACCAAAAAAAAAAACTAGAAACAAAGACACTACTGTGATATTTTACAATATCATTGTCAATTCCTTTAAAGGCCCTCTTGTTCCTCTCCTTCCATATAACCCACACAATAGCTAACGGATCAACACCCCATGCCCTACTTCAGACGGCCCAACAGTCCAATACCTCCTTTACTGTGTCCCGCATCAACTATTATATTCCAAATAAATTTGGGACCACCGAGCACAATCATATAGCTACCTGACAATGTAAAAAGAGATGGTCCAAATCTTCACCCGAACATCTGCATATGAAATACCAACCAACATAGGTGACTCTCTCGTCTTCATTAACTTCTCTGTTGTCAGTATCACTGCCACCGCGGCCAACCATGCGAAGAGAACACCTTTATGGACACCCTGGGGATCCAAATTGAATGGAGTGAGGATGTTCCTCTCTCACTAACAAAACATTGGTAATATGATTTAACAGTGAACAAATCCTACTCCCTCATCATCTCCACAAAACAAATGTATCATACGGTGCATTTGCCTATACAGTGATCAACCATGTTTTGAAATTTGCCCCGGAAGTTCCTCCTAAATCAAAAATGCCAATGAAATTCCCTCGCATGTGTCCCACAAATATGTTGGATAGTCCGCTCTTTCTAGCATGGGACACTAAATATGTTGAGAAATGCAAGCCTCAAGTCACTCTCTCCATATCACCTGTCTTCCAAAAAAACTAATCCTACTTTCAGTTTTATCACTATAACACTTACCCTGGAAAAAAAAAAAATATGGCCGCTGAAATCACTTCTTCATAAAACTCCTCAAAAGATCGCACCCAAACGAAATTGTGATGTTTCTAGTCCATTTCCCCCTTTCTGTACTTCCATATTTTTCTGCTACCACTTTCCTCCCAAAAGCATTCTCCTCTTATCGCAAATCTCCAATCTATTTTCCTAGCAAGGCTTTGTTGAACAATCTAAGATCTTTCTGTCCAAGTTCTCCCCATTTCTTCAAGGATGTGACAACCTTCCAACTCACTAAATGAAACTTGCTTGTTCCATCAACAGCAAACCATAAAAAATTTCCCTTAAGTCATTCCAGCTTTTCAGATAACAACATAAGTATGAAGAGATGCCACACAAAGTGCTCTTTGTTAACACTTCATTCTCTCATTTCAACTACCTTTTCTGCATCCTACTAATTGTTTCTCAACTATCTCAATCAGCAAAATTCTATACTACAAGATCCTTGTTTGAAGCACCCAAAGGTAGGCCCAAGTTGGTAATACGTAATGCAGCATCTGTGCTCGCTCTTCAATGTTGTCTACCTCGCCCACTGGTATGACCTCATATTTACTGAGACTATACACTTGTTCTGAAATGCAACAACTCCCCCACCCCCCCCCCCCAACCCGAAGTTGGTAATACGTAATGCACCTACCTTACAAATTAGCATCTGTGCTCGCTCTTCAATGTTGTCTACCTCGCCCACTGGTATGACCTCATATTTACTGAGACTAAACACTTTTTCTGAAATGCAACACCCCCACCCCCCAACCCCGAACGAGGCAAAGAAACCTTTTTTTTATGAAGTAGATTCCATTTTTTTTCTTGATAAGGTAAGATTTTATTAAGTAGGCATTTGGCCATAGAAACCAAAAACAAATTCACATTTTTTGGAATTTTTGAAGTTGGAGTTGGAGTTGTGTTTGGCCATAGTATTTGAAAATAATATTTTGTTGTTGAAATGTACTTTTCCAACAAGGTTTGGTTGTTTGGAGTTGTGTTTGGCCATAGTATTTGAAAATAATATTTTGTTGTTGAAATGTACTTTTTCAACAAGGTTTGGTTGTGAAAAAAGTGAAAAACAAGTTTTGGTTGTTTTTCAAATTCCAAATACAACTTCAAGTTGTATTTGGAATTTTCATGGCCAAACACTGATTTTTGAAAAAAGTGAAAACATACTCCGGAAAAAAGTGAATAATTCGTATGGCCAGACGGGTCCTAAAAATGTACAAGAAAAAAGCAGTTCAGGTTACATTAGAAACCTAAGTATTCTCGCATGTCCATCATGTTATCTAAATTCATAACAACATTTCCATCTTTCCAATAATTCAACTAGTGCAAACAACTATATTTCACAGATTGTAACTGCTCCTTTTTTGCCTTCAAAACACCTCAAATTTCTTTCTTTCCATGCATCGGGACATGCAGTTTCTAACACGTTCCTGAACGTCATAGGACTTGTCCACTGAATACCAAAGTTGGATATGAACATGGTCCACACCTGCCATGTAAATTCACAATGCACAACGATATGGTCCAGAGATTCACAAGCTTTCTCATACAAGTAGCATCTGCTGCACATTTTCCAACCCCTTCTCTTCAAATTTTCTTGCGTTAGACAAGCACCATGAGACACTAGCCACCCAAAGAAAGCAACTTTTGTTGGGACTGTAGTCTTCCAGATCATCTTCCAAGGCCACTTTTGTGCTTGCCCTGGCTGAATGGGATTTTGAATTTTATAAGATGAGCTGACAGTAAACGAGCCACTTTTACCCCCTTCCCAGATTAAGCTATCTTCTCTAATTGGAATTAACACTGCTGATTGCAGTTTCTGGATAAATAAATCAACTTCTTGCATTTCTCTATCAAAGAGATTCCTTCTGAACTGAAAATTCCATCCTGAATCAATAAATATATCAGCTAAGAGGACTTTCAGATTATACGTCAATCTGTACAAATTGGGAAATTGATTTTTCAGCAAACCATTACCATCCCAATTATCTTCCCAAAGTCTGATATTTTTCCCATTGCCCACCCTCAAACCAACATACTTATTGAATTCATCCCAAAGATTACATATCTGTCTCCAAACAGCAACACCATATGGAGTCTTCACTGCTTTAGATGCCCAAAAGCCCTCTCTTCCATAAATCACCTCTACCACTTCTTTCCAGGGAACTTTTTTCCCATCATTAAACCTCCATAGCCATTTACTTAGCAAGCTATGATTATGGACTCTAAGATTTCTAACTCCCAGACCCCCTTCTTTCTTATAACTAAATGGTATTTCCTCCTTTCTTACTATTATTTTTTTATTGTTATTGTAGATTCCATATTTAGTAGATATAACTTCCTTACATAATATGTTCTCCTAGCGAATCTCCATAACTATATCCCCAAGAGTACAGCACTAAACGTGGATCGTCTCCTGATTCCTAAACCTCCCTCCCATGTGGGAACTATAATCTTCTTCCACTCGACTAAGTGAAAATTCATTTTCCCCTCCTTCCCTTCCCTAAAAGTTTTTCATCAGCTTCTCTAGTTTATTAGCAACACTTAGCATATGGAATATAAAGACAAAATATGTGGGTATGTTAGAGAGAGTTGACTTCAATAATGTTATCTTCCCGCCCTTAGATAGATGTTGCCTTTTCCAACCATTCAATCTATTCTCAAACTTCTAGGTAACTGGCTGCCACAAATTATTATTATCTTTATATTTCCACTAGAGACAAGCCTAAATACATCGTAGGCCACTGTACACCATAAACACCTTCCAAACAACGGATGTTTTGTACCATCCTACCGGGATCAATTCAGATTTTTGTAGGTCTAAGTGTAACCCCGACACAACTTCAAACAAAATTAAGGTCCTGAATAGATATTGAAACTGTCTAATTTGTGGTTCACAAAAAATTAATAAATCATCAACAAATAATAATAAGATATAGACAAATTAACCCTCAGATGATCACTTTACGCTGACTGTCCATAAGCCTACTGATAGCCTTTATCAGTAAAAAGGAATAATAAAGGTGATAAAGGATATCTTTATCTAATTTCCCCTGGAGCTTTTGAAAAAATTCACAGGGCGTACTATTCACTAGGATGGAGAATCCAACTATAAACATGCAATGCTTTATCCACGTTCAGGCAAGTGTGGTCTCTAGGGTTATATTGTGTCAATTCCAAGAAAACATATGACCAAGGAACTTTCCATTCAACCAACGATGTTGGGCCTAATCTGATAAGATTAGAACTAATGTAGTCCTTTTGTGATAAAGTAGTAAGATTATACGTAATTGTAGTCTAAATGACTACTCAAGTTAATTCGTTAACGAGGACATCAACATTGATAATGCCAATTATTACGAAACAAGGATAATTGTGTGAATAATCAGGCCCACTAATAATAGATATATATATATATATATATATATATATATATATATATATATATATATATATATATATATATATAAGTGGAATAATTAACTGTTACCTTCTCAAAAAAAAAGAAGTGGAATAAATGACCACAAAATTCTTGGACTTTTATGGTTTCGGGGAGTCGGTGATTTAATGACTAAACTTTAGGAACAGAAACTTACTCTTCACATCCTGACGTAATACGGTCATAAGAGCCTTGTGTACAGCATCACGCTCTACATTTTCTCCTGACATAATGGGCATAAATTGTATCAATATGAGCAAATGATGTGAACCAACCAAGCTCATAAGGCATTCAACACAAAATTTACCTGCAACGAGGAGCTGACCAAGAATGTCAACAATTTTAGACAAATGCTCAGGTGTATCTTTGCAGAAAAGCGGAAGTCCACGGATCGCTTGTACACGGACCTAGATATCAAAAAAGAAAATACAAAATTTAGTTCATAACACATGGTTAAAGTCAAAACTGGTTGTGAAATGTACCAACTTCTTCACTAATAAGCAATACTGTAATTACAAATATTTTCTTACAATTTCTATTAGATAATAATGAGGACTAAACCACCGTAATGCAATGTAGAATTCCTCGGATACAACATCCATACCCATCACACCATCACATTATTTTCCTTTGGCAAGCAACGTAATAAAGCTGGATAGATATATACACCCGGCATGTCTCTTAGTATGTCAAACTTGAATGATCTGGAACAGAGTAATTAATATCTTCTAGTTAAAAAATCAAAGAGTCATATCTATAACTTCTACTCAGTGGTGGATCCACATATGAGGTGGAAGTGCACGTGCACCCATGGTAACCTAGCTAGGACTCTCTAAAGCAGCTCATATTTTATGAGACCTTTCACTAGTAAGAATTTTCCTTTTAGTGAATATAGATTATATTTTAGTCAAACAAAGTCAAGTGTGTTTTATTTTGCAATAGCTTTATCCATCGAAAGAACAGAATGTTTCAATATATTGTCCATCAAAGAGCAGAAAATCAAAGACGCTAAACAGAACGCCCACCAAATACAAAGCAAAGGAGTTCTTTCGTCTCAAAATCTGAATAATATTCATTACTTAAAGTGGTTCTTTCAATCATTCATCGAAAGGAGACACTTGATTTCGAATTTGACCAATTGAGATATCAGGAAACAATATTCTGAATTTCTTCATTCGAAGTGAATTCTTAGCCTATTTCTATATTCTTACTTAGACAAGTGACTAGTGGTAGGTCGACATCAAAGGCAATGGTCCACCCATGCCCTCCAAATCCTAGATCGCCTCTGCTTCTACTTGAGATATGAATAAACACTAGGTGGCACAATAAGTAGTGTTTAAATTAGTCAAAACACCCTAAAAGGTTAAAGGTTAAATGGTCTGCAGGGGAGCTCAAAGGGCCAAGGCTATGTCATAATAGATCCAAACACTTGGACGATTCTTACCAGGAATCTTAGCAACCTATATGCTCCGTTTCTTCCTCTACGAACGCTTACACTACGAGTAAAGGAGTACGGAATAGACTATGGACAGACCCTTTCAACAGAGACAAAGGTCATTTCTATTATGATCTTATTTTTCTTGGCTACATAGAGATCATGACCATTGCATCAGTAGATGTGAAAAATGCCTTCTTGCATGGGAACGGATTGACTTGTCAGCAATAACGGATTAGGTCCTAAGGTAAGATTTCGATAATACAGCCAAAATGCTGAGCACTCAAGGACGCGGCCTAGTGGCCAATGAAGTGAGCACCATGAGGTGTCAGGTTCAAAATCGGTACATGTGTTAGTTGGAGGTAGCAGGTACCCAATAGAATTAGTCGAACTGTTCCGGACACCACTGATTGAAGGTTATTATGATTTATGACACATTGAATAGTCAATATACTTTTTTCATTCTCAAAAAAGCATTACTATAGTGGAATCTACTCAATGGTCAAACAGGCACACATGTATGGATTGAATACTAACCCCGAGCTGATCATCTTCAATTAAATTGAAATGCTCATCAAGAGCTTGCGCCTCTAACTGAGGAAAAAACTTGAAGAACTTAGGGATGAGCTGCGCAGCAAGTTGCTTAGCCTTCACACTGCCATTAGCTGCTGCAATAATGCCCTCATAATCCTGCCTATGCTGTTCAGCCAGAGCAACAAACAATTTACACACTAAATAAAATCAATCCAATCAAACCTCTCTACAACATCATTGCTTCCGAGATTTTTTGGTTGCTATAGTGATTGACTGTTTTACACCTATAACAACAATTGACATTTAAATAATATTTGGCTGTTATAGAGAGGTTTAATATCAAATCCTAAGCTTTTCTTTTAGACTGAAAAAAAAAATATATATATATATATATATATAAAATCTTTCAATGATGAAATTATATGTTCATATAAAAACTTGTAAATAGTATATTGAAGTATCAAAATCTTTAGACCTATTATTGGTAATAGGTGAGATTCTATTTCCATAAAGATGATTAATTAGTACACTATCAAAAAAAATATATATATAGACTCCCTCCGATTCAAAATAAGTGTCACTTAGCCTTTTATTTTGGTTCAAATAAGTGTCCACTTAGCCTTTTTATTTTGGTTCAAAATAAATGTCCACTTACATTAATCAAGAAGGAATTAATTATTCTCTTTCAAATTTACCCTGAGTTTTTATGTAATCAAGAAACTATATTAACTACGTATCCAAGGGTGTGGCCTAGTGGTCAATGATGTGGGTTGAGCACCCTAAGGTCTCAGGTTCAATTCCCAGCATAGACAAAACACTAGGTGATTTCTTCACATCAATTCTAGCCTTGGTGGAAGGGTATGAGGCGGCAGGTATCCCGTGGAATTAGTCGAGCTGCGCACAAGCTGGCCCATACACCGCGTTTATTAAAAAAAAAATGTATATTACAAGGTACTCAACAGGGGCGGATTTAGAGCATGCCGAGGGTGTTCACCCGAACGCCCTCGGCAAAAAATTACAGTGTATATACAGGGTAGATTTTTTGTATTTATGTACATATGTTAACTTTTGAACACCCTGAATAAATACAAAAGGTTAGCTCAATCAGTCCAGGGTGTTCAAAATTGTCATTGCGTCCTAGGTTCGATTCCCATTGACAACATTATTTTTTATATTTAGCTTCTGTTGTTTTTTCGAACCCCCTGAGTGAAAATCCTGCCACTGGTACTCAAGGGTGTGGCCCAGTGGTCAATGATGTGGGTTAAGCACCCTAAGGTCTCAGGTTCAATTCCCAGCAGAGACAAAACACTAGGTGATTTCTTTACATATGTTCTAGCCTTGGTGGACAGAGTTACCTAATACTTAGTGTCAAGTATCCCGTGGAATTAGTGCACAAGCTGGCCCGAACACCACGCTAGGTACTAGTATTTAATTAAGAGTAGTTTAGTCAAAAATATCTTTTTTCTATTTCTAAGAGTTAGTATTTTCTTAAAAGGCTAAGTGGACAATTTTACTAAAATATAACATAAAAAATCGGTTCCGAGAAAAAATTGGCTGTTATAATGAGATGTTGTTATAGAGAGGTTGTCTGACTGTATATATGTTTAATAGAAGCTTCTGGAAACCCTAATAGCAAAAAAAAAAAAAAAAAAAAAAAAAAATTACGGTGAAGTGGAGAAAAATAGTACTGACTTGAGACTTGTCTTTAGCTTCGTTGAGGCGTTCACCATACTCGTATAGCTTCTCTATATCATCAGTAGTATCCGCCATTAGAGGCTATAATTTAAATACAGTTGAGTTTTTTTGCGGGCTAGGGTTAGCAAAAGTGAAGGAAGAAGAAGAGAGGGAAGATTAGGGGTTAAAGGTTTTTTTTTACTCTTTTTTGAAGAGGTCGGTGAAGGGTAGTGTGACTTTTTTTTTTTTTTTTTCGGAGAAAGGATTTGTGTGAACTATCAAGTGTGTAATAGAAGGAGCTTGTAGAGTTTGTCGGATAATTTCAATAATATACAATTCAGCATAAAAAATTACATTCACGTTATTATATTTTTCTTGTAGTAGTATTTATATCACACGATATATAATATTATATATTTACTGTAGATAATGTATAATAATGTATAAAAAGGCCATTTTGGGTAATATTAGAAATATAGGCCATTTTGGATAAATAGTTTCTCCAAATAGACATAGAGTGTTATTTTCTAATTTTATTTAACAAACAAATAGACAAAATTGTCCCTTATCTTAAACTTTAAAAAAAAAAGTTTAACTTTATCTTTCAAATATATCCTGATCACTATTTGTCTCTTTAGTTTGCAAAAATTTGAGCACGTATCGCCTCTTAAATATAAGTTGAGCACCATTCGCCCATTTAAATTTACAAAACTTGAGCACACATAATGTTAACTAACACAAATCACTCACAACACAGTTAAAATTGACAATAAATTCGTTTTTAAAATTTTTTACTTGATATTTGGTATTTGAATTGGAGCCTGACTAAACTCGTTTACTTACACGTGAAATCATTTTTAAAAATAATCCTGCTCTTTTTATTTTTCTCATAAAATAATCATGTTATGTGTCACTTCCAAGTCAATTCTCATTTTTAGGTTAGAAACAAACATGATTATTTTTTAAAAATGGTTTTACTTGTAAATAAGTGAATTTCGTCGGACTCCAATGTGGAAACCGGACTTGAAGGAAGATGAGAATTGACTAATCGGGGGTGAATTAGAGCAAGGTTATTTTTATGGGAAAAGAAAGAGCAAAGATTATTTTTTTAAAATGGTTTCACGTGTAAGTAAGTGAATTTAGTTAGGCTCCAATGCGGATATCGGACATCAAGTAAAAAATAAAAAGCAAATTTAACATTAGTTGTAGTATTGTGGATGATTTTAATGTTACTTAAGACTATATGTGATCAAGTTTTGCATTTTTAAAGGACGAATGATGCTCAGATTATATTTGAGGGACGACATGTGCTCAAGTTTTATAAACTTAATGGACAAATGGTGCTGGGGATTATATTTGAAAGACAAAGTTCAACTTACCCTAAAGATAAGAGATTATTTTGGCCAAAAACTCAAATAAATCATGTACAAGTATTAATGGCGGAAAATCATGTGCTAAGGGTGAGTTTGGCATGAAAAAACTGGAAAATGTTTTTCTATTTTTTCATATTTGATTGATTATTGTCTAGAAAAATAAATTCCTTAAATTTTTTTAAAAAATTACTCCCTTTTATCTCAATTTGTGTGACACTTTTCGCATTTTAAGATTCAAACTTTGTCCAATATTTTAAAATGTATTTTTTCATCATATTGGTATGAGAAAAACTGCAACTTATAGTATTTATTGTATAGTTTTCAAATTTTAAT
This sequence comes from Lycium ferocissimum, assembly GCF_029784015.1. Taxonomy (NCBI): domain Eukaryota; kingdom Viridiplantae; phylum Streptophyta; class Magnoliopsida; order Solanales; family Solanaceae; genus Lycium; species Lycium ferocissimum. Next base: position 45,373,048 of record NC_081345.1, on the reverse strand, counting down.
TCAAAATATTGAGTTGATCTATTTCAATTTAGCTTCAAAGATTAGTTAAATGTACTCTTGAAACGAGAAAAGTGTCATATAAATTGGGACAAAGAGACTAGTAAAAAAATAAGTTTCGCAAGTACCATTTTATGTTGATTGTCTCCCTCCTATCTCTCACTCCAAATCTCTGCCAGGATCACCACGCCTATAACCACCAACCTAACCCCTAATATCTCCATCCCCACTCCGTTCTTCATATTAGTTGCGTTGATTATATATATAAATATTTTTAAAATAATATTTTTCCGCATATTTTTCGAACACCAAAAAATAAATAAGAAAATCACTTATTGAAAAATAATATCAAATCACCTTAAGTCACATAGCCATTTTTTTTTAATGATGGATCAGTACCAAAAAAGTACCTAATATGATTGCTTATGTGAATTTTGAGCTTAATACCCTAGGGTTCGTCATTAATCACTAAGTCACACCATTTAGTGTTGTGTACACACCTAAAAGTTAAAGCATTATGTGCACAAGCATAATTGTGTGATCGAAATTGCACTTCTCCAATAAATAAGATATTTCACCTTCTATTTTATCTGCTATTAACTCATTGTTGACTTTTGCTTCAAAAACTTGAAGATTAGTCTTTTTAGTAGAATCACTTTTCCAATAAAATAGTTTTTCAACTAAACAACCTAAGAAAAACACATGATCCATAGATTGGTATTTTTATCTAAGGATTGTAGAACAATTAGCTCCAAAAAAACCAATAGATGTTAAAAATGAGACCAAAATGTCATTAAAAAACAAACAAAAAAACAAAATGGTAAATATTGATTTTTTTTTTTTTTTTTTTTACAATCTTGGTGTCTAGACAAACTTGCGCACATCTCAACTAATTCCACGGAATACCTGCGACCTCTCACCAACACAGGTCTCACCAACACAAAGAGTGCGAGTAACTCTATCCGGTAAGACTTTGATATATGGGAAGAAATCACTCAGCGTTTCTAGCAACTTTTCTGAAAACCTATACCAAAATCAACTTCACGCGCCACCATTATTGCATCAGCAGTAACAAGAAGAACCAACACATAAGAACACATTAACATAATATCCAAGACTAGTTATCTGAAAGGGGATCAAATGCCCATCAGAAGTCTGTACAACTACAGAGGAGAGACAAAAAAAAAAAAAACTACAAGTTCCTGTACAACTTCAGGTGACATAGATAAGGCCAACAAAATGTTATTGGACACGTTGACAGTTAGTCATATCTTGCCAAATATATACAAAAATACAGTACATTTGTACAGTTTCAGTAACGTTTCTTCTCGTCGGAGAATAAATATTTAGCAACAGACCCAAAAAGTTTGCTCTTTAATTCATTCAGGCGACCATCCATCGCCTGTTTTCACGAATCCTTTCCTTCGGCTACCAATGCTGTGGACTTGCAGATGGGACATTTGTTCTTCATAGTTAACCATTTCTTTACGCACTCTGCATGATATTCATGCCCACAGTCGAGCGTCCCCACGTTCTCTTGGTCCTTGTAATCAAACTGAAATAACAGTACATACACTCACGCCATCAGAGATATTAAGTATTCGGCGGGGGGAAAAAAAGAGCAACAGAAAAGAATGCAGCTTGGATGATTATGAACTAACACCATATCATGTTTAAGAGTGTCCAAGGGGCGGGATTTACCGGACCATCCCCGTCCCGGGTCATAGGGATGGGACAGGCTAGGGGGATGGGGTCGAAACGGAACAGCAAAATGGGCCCGGTGTCCCGGACCGGTCCAATCCCGTCCCGCGATCCGGCCCAGAATTTAAAAGATAGCCATTTTTGCAAAAATAGCCTTTGGCAACGACCAAAAACGGCTATTTACCCCCCCCCCTCCCCCTCCCCCTCCCCCCACAAATTTCTATTTTAACCCCCAAATTTATTAAATTACACTTTGGCTCTAATTCTAAACTATAAATACCCTCCATATTCATGACACAAACATAGTACACAAGTACAATGTTCACCTTTGAAGGAATAGACATAACAAGACGCATGGAAACATCTTAGAGGTTGTGGCAACATTGTAAACTTATCCAACTTCTAAAGTATGGAACCCTTGGAAGGCGATAACAACATAAATGTCACCGGTGTGCTTTAATGAGTTCGAAAAACTAAATTTAACTCAATAAGCTACGGGAATCATCAAAAGTTCCGGGAATCAAGTCACAAATTGAGTAATTAATGACCCCTCCAGAAAATCATACTCAAATGTTTCCCATGTCAACTGTAAATCAGCATAGAGGTAATTTTACCTGGCATATGACGCAGAAATCAGTCTTGTGATCTGAACACGCAGCACTTTCCAAATTGCAAGGAATTTCCACAGATGAAAATGATCTTGTTTTCAAATTGCTAACAATAACCTCCTCCAATAACCCAGTTTTTGCGGTGCCAATCTGCTCTCCCAACGCAAGAAGCTCCTGATGTAGGATTTTAAAGTGGAACAAATTTAGTTTCCAGAAGTTACAACAATAAGGGGTCATTTGGTTGCTGGTTCGAGTTATGCAAGGTTTAGTCATTCATGCATTACTGATTCATATATTAGTTATTCCATCTTTTACGCTGCATAAAATAATACATAAATTAACTCATAACTTATAGTACATGTTTTTAGTTATGCGGGATTGTAAACTGGTAATCAAACACCGTACTTGATGTCCTCAATTTATACGTAGTAACTAAAATGTTACCAAACATGTAACTAGTTATGCTGGTTTTAGTACATGAATAATTCACTTCCTAACCAGCAACTAAACGACCCCTAAGTTGCTACCTGAACATTAATAAAGTAGTATTTAACTTACGAAAAAAGGAAAATGGAGAAGTAGCATATACATTAACCATCATGATAAATGTAAACCGGTACATACATTGAGGAACCTTCTATCTTTGTACCTCATAAGACATGTGATCTACGTCCATACGCATCTCTCTATGCTGATCAACAGGATCGCGCACTTCATGGTAGCCAGGAATATCCAGCATCGCCACTCCCTACATACAACCACCAAATAAGGATATAAACCGTTATCTTCATTCCATAACTACTTCATTAAATTAAACCATAACGTGACAAAAAAGTCTGGAAAGTATTTTACATCTTCCGGAAGAACTCTCATGTTAGGTAGGTTGTGATGTCTAGTATTTGTTCCAAGCATAAATTCCCCTCGCTGAGGTCTGTACAATCTAAAGCCAGTTGGCGGGAATGGTCTAATAAATCTAGAACCTGCCTCTACAAGGGCGAACGGATTGATAGTGCTGTCAAACGAGCTACTACTTGGTAGGTGTCTGTGTGAAGAAGCCGTCATTTGTGGAGGGAGGGTAATAAATTGGGGTCTCGCTCCTTGAATATTTGGTGGCAGATGAAGAAGGTTTGGGTGCCCTGGAGGAACGGACGGATACACAAAACTAGTCAAACCTCCATTGCCATATGTTACTTGATAACCTCGCATGCTGATGTTTCCACCATCATCACAGTTTTGAGTATTACCTGTAGTAACGGAAATAAAGCAGAAGAGACATGCAATCAGTTCAGGAGTTAACTTTTGGCGCTTCGAAGACCTCGAGTTTCCCTTGAAGATTTGGGGAAGGCCTAAAAAAAAGACTGTCCTAGAGCAGTATAAATTTACTCTCTCCATCCACTTTTACTTGTCCGGTTTACAACAACAACATACCCAGTTGAATCCCACAATGTGGGGTCTGGGGAGAGTAAAGTGTACGCAGACCTTACCCCCACCTTGGAAGGTAGGGAGGCTGTTTCCGAAAGACCCTCGGCTCAAAAGAAAACAAGGGAAAAGAGTCAAATACGGACAAGCAAATCAAAACAATGCGAAAATGAGAAATAGCAAGAGCAAGGAAGTCATGATAAACAGCAAAAAGAGACAAGACCCAACACATAGAAGCAGGGTAAAAATACTCCTAATACGAGAAAGGAAACCTCGCGGCCCCCCGCTAGCCCTCCACCCTGATACTCGACCTCCACCCCCTCCTATCACCGGTCATGTCCTCGGTAAGTGGGAAGTAGCACCGTATCCGCCGAATCACCTCTCTCCCCCTTGCCTTCTTTGGCCTACCCCTCCCTCTCTTCAGCCCACCACTACCATCCTCACACCTCTCACTGTTTGCCGCATCGCCGGAGCGTCTTCGACATGGCCGAACCACCTCAACCTCCCTTCCCGCATCTTGTCCGGTTTGGAAAACCAAAAAATAATTTACAATTTTATACCTATTTTACACTTATTATTAAGTACTACTCATTCCAATTCATTTGCCAACATTTATATGACTTATAAGTTATACAATAGTTAGGGGTGATATAGTAAAAATTACAATTTATTTATTGCTTCTTAAGGGGAGTGCCAAGTAAAACATTGACATGTAAACATGGATGGAGGGAGTATAAAATAAAGGAGAGACACGAAATCGTTTCTCAAAGTTATTTGTTAAATCAATAAATCAGCCAAATCAACTATGCATCAATCCCCAACCCATTGGGTAGCTATAGGAATCTTTTGTAACTATTCTGCCTTACGCAAAGTTAACTTTTAGCACTTAGAATAAATATGAGAAGGGTTTTGGAAAGACAATATGGGGATGGAGAAGGAAAGAATAAGACTTGTTTCCCATGAATATATCCTTTACCATATATGAATAAAAGAACAAATGCTCAAATATGCACTGTTCAACTGGGTGACACATCAGTAGCACATATTAGAACAAAACTTTAAAAAGCACCGACTTTGATGAAAATTAAATGAAGAGAAGAATAAGTAGTATTAGTTGAGCAAAAAGGAAAAAAATAAGCAGAGACATTCATGACTGAAAAAGGAGAGATTTGCCATGAACATTCCTTAGAAGTTATATTAATTCGGGAGAGAGCCCCGGGGGGGGGGGGGGGGTTGCACATCATTCTCTCCTTTCTTTCTTCTAATTTTAGGTTTTCTTCATATAAATTTAGGTGAGCTTCTAGAGGAGGAATTCTAACAATATCTTGCTGTTGAAGATGACAAGGAAACTCTTCTATCCCACGAAACAAGTTTTCTGCAAATAGGCAAATAAAGAAAATAAATTAGATAGTCAAAAGCAACAACAACAACAACCACCAAGTGAAATCCCACAACGTGGGGTCTAGGGAGGGTAGAGTGTACGCAGACCTTACTCCTACCAAGGTAAGACGGTTGTTTCCGAAAGACCATCGGCTCCATAGAAAGCATAAAAAGAGGTCAGATAAGGCCAAGAAATTCAAAGCGATATGGAAATGAAAATAACAAAAGCGACTAAGCCATGATGAAGCAGTTTGCAAAGAGATAGTAGCTACCACAGATAAAAAAGATAATCGAAGTAGAGAAATAACAGATAGTAGCAGAAATCAATGCACATAGTCAAAAGCAAGACTTTATCATTAAAAAAAGAAACAGAAACTCATCCCTGGATCCCTTCGCAACTGAGCAAAAAGCTCAAATAAAAACGAGTAGAGTGTACCAGGCATATAAGGTAGGCGAGCACTATGATTCCAGGCTTCAGTGTCTCTAGAACTGCCGTTGAGCTGCAATCCTGACCAATAATTGCCAGGAAACTGACAGGCTTGGCCGACATAGTTTCCTTGAAGCATATGATTCCCGTTGTGTCCTGATACAGACGATGCAGCACCCATTGAGGTAAGAGGAAAGCTGGGGCCCACCAAAGCGTGCTGATACTGAAAATTCACAGGGATTCCTTCCGCATTCTTTCTCTTAAATGAGTCTCCGACACCGTCTACGTAAAGATTGGTCCTTCCATAACTGTCTTCATTAATTCCTTGAGTGGTTGCAAATGGAAGCTGTTCATATTGCCCATGGTTTACTGCAACCGGGAAATCTCTAGGAGTGGATGGAGCGGCCATGTAATGGTTATAGTGATTCGATGATGAAGCAATGGCTGGGTCAAGATTGGTGACAGGATGCTGATATTGAACCCCGTTGTACTGCAACTTTCCATAAATTAATGCACCCTCTTGATGGTATTGTGGATGGTGCAAATAGAAATTACCAGCATTTCCAGGACCTGGTAATATTGCATGGACATTAGGCTGCGGAAAGGTAGCTAAGCTCCTGTAGAAAGCACAAGGCTCTGGTTGAACATCTTGGCTTCTCTGTTCCGCTTCCAGATCAGTAATTTGATTACTATACGACATACTCCTTTGCACAATGTTATCACGTTAAATTTAGTGGAGCCTACCTGCTTGGAGAAGAATCAAATGTCATTATACAATTTAGTTTCTCGTAAGTCTATCAGTAAGAGATTGCACAACTTGATTTCATAGAGGACACAATTTTGGATATTTATTAAAATATCTGTCTATGTTCATCTCAATAAGCATGGTTCGACACAACCTAAAACTTATGTTGTTGTTGGAATTTTTTTTTTTTTTTTTAATTCATATCTTTGAGTCAAAAACCTGATCTTATCTCACAAATCATCACCTAGATATAGCAGCCATGAATGACTTGCTACTAAATAAAGAGCAGTTCTATTTGATGAAAAGCACACCAGTCCACGCGGAAATAGAAATAAGAATTAAATGAAACGAAGACTGCACATGGAAAGATTGCAAGGTACTCTTTCTTTACTCAAATTTACCTCATAGTGTTATTAAAAGTGACAAACGCAAAAAAAACCTCTAAGGTCCGTTGGGGCTTTAACCACAAAGCACAAATAAAGTGTGGTCTTTAATGGAAAAAGGCGCAAAGAGAAAACATACAAATATACGTGTTTAATCAAAGACTAATAATAATAAGCATGAATAACAAAATATGAACAAAGAAATTGAAACTTTTTTACGATAAAGTTAAATATCAATTGTTTAGTGTCGCCTCTTCGGGAGATGCTCATTGGCAAGGAAAAGTATGTCTTATAGCCTTGATGACGACACTGAAACGCACAATAAGCGAGGCGAAGCGCTCAACATGTTTTGCGCCTCACTTCAGGGCTTAAAGGTAAGTTCTACAAAGTGGTGGTTAGGCCAACTATGTTGTATAAGGCGGAGTGTTGACTAGTTAAGAACTCTCATGTTCAGAAGATGAGAGTTGCGGAAATGAGGATGCTGAGGTGGATGTGTGGGCATACTAAGAGAGATAAGATTAAGAATGAAGATATCCGGGACAAGGTAGGAGTGGCCTCCATGGGGGACAAGATAAGGGAAGCGAGACTGAGATGGTTCGGGCATGTGAAGTGGAGATGCGCAAATGCCCCAGTGAAAAGGTGTGAGAGGTTGGATATGGTGGGTTTAAGAAGAGGTAGACGTAGGCCGAAGAAATATTAGGGAGAGGTTAATAGACAAGACATGGCGCATCTTCCGCTTACCGAGGACATGGCCTTTTTTCTTTTGAAACTGGTAAGGTTGTATTCACCGAGGACATGGTCTTAGATAGGAGGATATGGAGGTCACGGATTAGAATAGAAAGTTAGTAGGTAGTTGAGCGTGGTCTCGCTTTCCTGCAGGATACACTTGGTGGCAGTTTGGTGCACCCTACCTGTTTCTCCTTTCATACCCATAGTAGTAGCATTATTCTTGTAGTTTCTGGTCCTTCGATTTCTATTACTAACTGTTATTTCTTGTGCTTTGATTATCGCATTATTTGGCTGTTGTTACTGTTCCTTGTTTCTGAATGCTATGAAATGTTTTCCATATTATTTGTTGTGTCCTCTTTCCTTCTGTATTTTCTTTTTCACATCGTTTGATATGCATTACTTGACCCAAGCGTCTTTCGAAAACAACCTCTCTACCTCCACGAAGTAGGGGAAAGGTCTGCGTACACTCTACCCTCCCCAGACCCCACCAGTGGGACTACACTAGGTATGTTGTTGTTGTTGTTGTTGTTGTTCCGGGCATAAGCGCGCACTACTTCCAAGATTAACTCATGAAGGGTAAGGGCCGATGGTGGGGGTAGGTTATGAGTGAAGGAGGAAAGTGGTGCACATCATGAACCTGATAAGATCATGAACGCTTTAGTATAGGAAAGTAAAGATCCAAAAGGCATGCAAAACGGAGTGGAGAGAAGCTAGAGTTTGGCGGAGCTCTGTTCTGGTTCATCAACAAAATTGAATCCATGACAATAGTAAAGCAATACGGCAAAATACCAACTTCATTTGAGAGTCAAGAGGCCACATGACCTTTTGGCAATTCAGTAAGCATAAACTGCCAGCTGTCTCAGATCAATCTGTCTCCTTCCTCCTTTTTGATGTCAACCATGCAACTTAAACAAGGCAGACTTGTGTGTATCAGGAACAGTTCATCAAGAAACATCATGAGCCTTCAATATAATGAAGTCTTCGGCAATTCTCATCCACAATCACTCTTTTTAGACTCACTCACTCGATGGCCCACGTGAAGCATGCACTCAAAGGATTTCACTAGTCAAGCTTTCTACCAAATTAGGAGTACGATAAAAATAACAATTATAAATTCTACATTTATAAATAGCATCTTACATATTTGGAATAAAGACACCTAGGCTCTGAAGCTAGAAATCCCTGTCTGAAGAACGATTTAAATTATGACACTGAAACCAAAATAAATCTACAACATTTAGAAAAACTAAAATTGAAATAAATACACCGGCTCCATGGCTTTGGTTCAACAGAAAAGGTAGTATAACAGGGGATGTGCTGTAGGTGAACGTGACGTTTTTGAAACCTTGTTGTTGCACTAAGTACGTGTTTAAGTGGAGAATGGTAAAGGGTCGAACGTAGTCACCGAGTTTCCAAGCTGAAACAATGGATTTCTCGGTCATTGAAAAAGAATCATTACACCTGGTTCGTTATGAAATAGGCCATTAATACAGGTGTACGGTTCAACAGCAAACGCCTTCAACCATATAGCATCAAATGCTTCACCATATACGATTTGACCTCTGAACCTAATAGTACAGGCAACTCAAGAAAAATTTAAGAAAGGGACAACCAAGACAACAAATTTAGTAATTTACCGAATCAAACCTTGCTTCGCAACTTCCAAAATAACTCTACCCATAAACCACGCAAATTAAACATTAAATTCTTAACCTTCTTTAAAGGTAGCGGATGTAGATACATAAACGACAAAAATTTCACCATGTGAATAAAGTTTCTACCTTTGTCAATAATGTTCCTAAAATGTCTCCATTTAAGTTAATTTTCTCCCTGTTGAACCCATAAAAGAAACCAAATTATACGGACACTCAGTCATCGAAAAAGAATTTGTTATGAAATAGGCCATCAATACCGATGTACGGTTCAACAGCAAGCAAACGCCTTCAACCATATAGCATCAAATGCTTCGTCATATACAGTCGGACCTCTAAACCTAATAGTACAAGTAAGTAGTAACTCAAGGAACTTCTAAAAAAAGGGATAACCAAGACAACAAGTTTACAATATCAAGCCTTGCTTCACAAATTCCAAAAATAACTCCACCGATAAACCACATGAATGATTTAAACATTAAATTCTTAATCTTCTCTAAAGCAACAAGCATAGATACATAAATTATGACAAAGAAAAATTATCATGTGAATAAAGTTTCTACCTTTGTTTATTTTCTCCTTTCTTAACCCAGAAAAGAAACCAAACTATACACACACACACACACACCCCTATCTACATTATTCAGCAGAAGTAACATGCAAGTGATAACACAAAAACATGCCATTAATGAAAAAAAGTAAGATATGGCAAATAAAAATAGGCACCTTTTAACCATCCAAAAGTAACAAAGCAGATGATCTTGAGATAAAATTTACCTTAACTAACTCCTGCATATATAAAAAATGAGTTTAAAAAGGTCAAAATGAAAACCCCAAACTTGAGTTACATATGAAAATCATAATCAAAGCAAACCCCACCAAAATTGCTTAATCTTGGACCCAAATGCATGCTTTTTTTTGACAGAAATAACAAGAAAAAAATTGAAACTTTTTAACTAACCAAATTTGAGTTACATATAAAAATCATAATCAAAGTAAAATTCAAGCAAACCCCACAAAAATTGCTTTATCTTGGAGCCTAATGCATGCAATTTTGACACAAATAACAAGAAAAAAAAAAAGATAAAAATTGAAACTTTTTATCTAACCAAATTTGAGTTAGATACAAAAATCATAATCAAAGTAAAATTCAAGCAAACCCCACAAAACTTGCTTAATCTTGGACCCAAATGCATGCAATTATGACAGAAATAACAAGAAAAAAAATTGAAACTTTTTAACTAACCAAATTTGAGTCACATATAAAAATCATAATCAAAGTAAAATCAAAGCAAACCCCACAAAAATTGCTTAATCTTGGAGCCTAATGCATGCATTTTTTGACAGAAATAACAAGAACAGAAAAAAAAGATAAAAATTGAAACTTTTTAACTGAATAATTCAATAGGAAAATAGAAAAATCACAATCAAAGTAAAATCAAAGCAAACCCCACAAAAATTGCTTAATCTTGGAGCCAAATGCATGCAATTTTGACAAAAATAACAAGAAAAAAATAAAAATTGAAACTTTTTAACTGAATAAATCACAATCAAAGTAAAATCAAAGCAAAACACACAAAAATTGCTTAATCTTGGATCCAAATGCATGCAATTTTGATAGAAATAACAAGAGAAAAAGGATAAAAATTGAAACTTTTTAACTGAATAGTTGCATAGGCAAAAAACAAAAAAAAAAAAAAAAAAAAAAAAAAAACTAACCAGAATTAAAGATTGATACTGAGATAAAGAGATACTTAGATGAAATTCATAGAGAGAATTTTGTAAGAGTAAAGTAAGAAAAAAAAGTGGATAAAAAGAGAGGGGAGATTTCAACGGAATTTCACCAATGGTGTTTCTTGAAAATGCTCAATGTGTGATGAGAAAAAAAACTTACTATTAATGGTGCTCTTCAAATGTTTTTAATTAATATATTTATTTATTCTCTATTAGTACTTAATACTATACCTTTTTTCATTTTAATTTGTATTCCCGTGTGTCCTAATTTATATGACATAGTTTGAATTTTGGAAATCTAACTTCTTTATTTTGATTTGATAGCGAACATACAATATTTAGTTTTTAAAAAATTAATTAATCTCTGTGAACGTGCATTGCATGATAATAATGTAACGTAAATATCTTGTCAATTATTTATATGAAAGTACAACAAATTTAATTAATGAATTTTTTACATGTATAAAAATATATGTATCCATTCGAGCTGTGAAAAAAGTAATAGCATTTGTGAATATATTGACAATATATAGATTAATTTACAAGATTAAAAAGTATATAAAAAGTACTATGAGTTACAATAATTAACAATTTAAAATATTTAAAGGACATATGAATAAATTGAGGTCAAAAATTTTTTGTTTGATCCTTGAAATCCGAATTAGATCATATAAATTAGGACAGCGGGAGTAAAATCTTAAGAATAGATTGTTGGATTTGATAATAACACCAATACGAGTGAGATTTTTTTGGTCATTTATAATAGTGATACTATTTATTTAATTAATAAAAATGTTGCAACTAATAAGATAAGGTAGAGGTGTATTCAGAATTTTTTACGTGATTAGTTAGTTTCAAAAAGTCATTAATTAGTACATTTTTGGTGTTGATAAGACTAGAACCGTATCATCAATTTTAATTTGTCGATCGAAAAGATCTCTGAAATTGATCATCCAACTGATTTGATTTGGCTACTGAACACCTGCGTCTAGACTCAATTAAAAGGAAATTCTTTCTTAATCTAAGAAATTTATTTTCATTAAACGCATCAAGCCATGAGTGAACTTAATCATTATCTGCGGAAAATTCTAAGCTCTCTTTCATCATTAGCTAAAGTGGAATAGTAATGCTGACTTTTCACAAAATAAGATGAAACCATTTTGTTGATATAATAAACAAACAACAACGACAGCATACCATTATATTCCAACATGTGCATTCTGAAAAGGGATAGAGTTACGCAGATGTTACTCCTACCTCATTCAGAAATAAAGGTTGTTTCCGAAAGACATTCAGTTCAATTAACACAAACAAGACAGTTTGAAAAAGACAATACATAAATAAACAAGGGGTAACAAATAAAGACATAGTAAATAATAGAGAAGTCGATAAACACGTGCTGAAAAAGACCTCATACAACAACAACATATCCAGTGTAGTCCCACAAAGTGGGGTATGGAAAGGGTAGAGATAGAGAGGTTGTTTACCTCCGACAGACCATCAAGTAAGAATAAAGCAGGTTAGCATTCCTCATTGACGCAGACGTCGCATGAGCCCTATTGGCCAAAAGGTCACGACCGAATCCAAAACGAGCACGACCGTCATCTAAAAAGACCTCATAAACCCCCATATTCAATTTAACATTATTAGGGCTAAACTCATTATACTGTTAAAATTGTTGATCTAGAATCTAATATTTTGATAAAGTTTAACTTATTTGCATATTTATATATATGTTATGCGTCAAAAATATTGAATTAGTTTGAATACATAGCACTAATGCAACTTCCGCCACAACTTGGAGGGTATTTGAGAAAATTCATCTTATGAATGTTTTTTTTTTTGGTTAATAACACTTTTAATCCCGAGTTATTGATAAATTTTAATTTTGATTGTGAAAATATTTGACTAAGAACATTTAATCTTCAATTATTTGAAATATTTCTCTTTTGATCCCTTTGCATATGAACGTGTATGACTTTTCAAAACTATCAACCGTTTCATCATTTAAAATGTACTGTTATTCCATATTTGAGGATAATATACTTAAAAATAATCCAAAACTCCAAATATAATATACTTTCTATATAAAAAGATCAAAAGCACGCTTTCTAATTAATTGATGACATTTAATATATTGAATCATGTATTACAAAGATAATACCATAATTTACTAACAATTAAGGAACCGCAAATGTTGTTCTCCCTCTTTTTTTCTTTCTATTTTCTATAATTCAGGTGAACAAGTTGAAAGCAAAACCACAACAATAAAACGATAAACAGTCTCAATTGAATATGTGAAGGAATCTTAAAGCAACGTTTTATAAGATATTGTTGCTTATCTTTAAAAAAAATCTCATGCAATGGACGGTACAAAGAGAATAAAATAATAAAAACTCATTAGTCAGTCGTATCATTAACACGTGAATTATTAGATTTACAATTCATTACCCTTAACTTTCATTTTAAATTATAGCAATTAATTTGCACGAGAGTGATTTATTCAAACTTGACAGTATACTAAAAATTAATTGTTTAATTTAATGATAAACAATTTTTCGCGTCACAAAATTAATTGTTTAATGTAGTGATAAATTAGACGAAGTCATGCTATTCTCGATGGGTCAGCTATAGAACAAAACCATATCACGTGATGCAGGCTGTCACATACGAAACAAAACAAAATAAGGTAAGAAAATCGGGTTCTAATAGTTTTTGTTGCTTCTTAAATAACTTTACTAAGTTGGGATTTCAAAATCGACATGGTTATGAAATACTAATAAAAGTATAAGATAATAATTGATATAGCAAAAATAGTTGGGGAAGAGAGATTTTATTGCTCCTATGTACAAATCAATTTAATTGACTTTTTATTTATAGAAGAAAAAAAGTTGTTGCGATACTTTTAGGAAGTCGTTGCGAGGCTTTTAGGAAGCTATTGTGAGACTTTTCAAGTAGATGATTGCAAGTTTATCTAGGAAAATGTGCATTTAAATGGACGTCCACAATACAGTGTATTTATAACACTCTCCGTTGGATGATCATTAACAAATAACGTGCCTCACTAAAATCTTACTAGGAAAAATCCAGTGAGAAAAATTCTAGAAGGAAAGAGGGTACACATATCTAGTTATACGCATCACTAACGGCCCCATTAAAAATCTTACCATGAAAATCCAAATGGGACAAAACCTTGACTTAAGAAAAAAGAGTACAACACGTATTTCACTCCCCTGATTGAAGCATCGCATAATTCTTGAAAAATGATGTACTCCAATCTTGTATACTAGGTCATCATATGTTGATGTTGGCAGTGCCTTTGTGATCAGATTTGTCAAATTATTATTTGATGAGCTGATGGATCATCTGCATGTTCATTCTTTTGTCAAAGTTGCATCATCGTCTATAATATTGTTGAAATTACACTAAATACGTTCCTGACTTGCTTTATAAATTATTTTTATCTTTGTATGATTTGACTGTCATGTAGAACATTATGGTATGACAATAACACCTCATGGGAATAGATAACATATCTGGATCGAAACCTTATGTCAATAAGATGCATGCCTTGTCTAAAAAAACTTGACAATATCTGTTAGAATAAACACATTTATATGAGGGCTTTCATTTGCAATATGCAATTGATCTTTATTGTACTTCAAAACCAATCTAATATTGCAAGTTCCTCATTTCAATTTTGTCAAGTAGGCCATATCCGTTGTGACAATATCTATCAGTATCAATGGTGTGACATCTTCTAATGTTTGGACTGCAGGTCCAATAAACGTTACGCTTATCAAGATGCATCATTTCACTTGGTAATTATTTCTACGTTAGCATATTTTAAGAGACATAGAATTCACATCCTCAAAATTTTATACAATAGTGCGTGCTATATTGTATCAAAGATATCGTCAACGAGATATCATTCTGTATCAGTTCGCAATTCGATCTAACTTACTGAGATCACATCACTTTATTATTTTTCAGATACCTTAATCTTCCATCAGGTTTCGTGAAATGTTATGTCGTGGGCTCTTCAATAGTACATTGCCTCCGTGATCATTTTAAGCATTTGCTCCTCTCATTTTTCTTAAAGGATTATTGCATTTGGAACTGATTGGTCCATTCTCCTTGCATGCTATAGACTCAGCCCTTCAGGGACATTAGTAGTATTTTGCAGCTGAAATATGAAATAGTTGGCTCAAAGAAATGCTTCTAGTATTTGACTTGAATTATCTTTTGAACGAGGATCATATAGATGATAACTCACAATATATTTCTTAGCTGTTTATTCTCTCCCCCTTGTGTTAGAAAAACTAATATATATCCGATCTTCTTTGGAGAATCCATCTGTGCATCGTTGTAGATTCATTAAATCATATACCGCACATCAAAAGTTATTAGATGAAAATATATTGTTCACGACCCTAAACCAATTGTAAGGAAAGAGTCCATCACAATTTATTGGTATGAAACATACATGTATTGTTGTATACAATATATCATATCACAGACCAACACATAAAGCTTTGTTCTCATATGCAATAATTTAGCTATTTATCAAAAGCATTCAATGCCAAACTAGCTTGACTATAAAACAACATTATCTGAAAATTACGCTCCTAATTCAATTATTTTGAGCGAACAACTTCATAAATATCAAACTACCAGTTGATAATAAACGCATATCTGACCGTCTCATAAATACATATATTAAAGACCATATGGCTTTTAACATCGGATATCAGTATGCTAGTTTAGCCCAAGTCCATATATAGTAAGCTTCCTAAAATAAACGGCCCACTACTAGAGTCTTCTATTTGTGGGGCGAAACTACTGCCTATAAATACCCCAAATCCCAAATATTTTCCCACGCAGTTACCAATTTTGCAGGTATGTTTCGTAGTGCTATCGCTGTGTTCTCTTTTTTTTTTTTTTTTTTTTGTTTTTCTTTTTGTAGGGTTTTGATTTTGATTGCTCTATTGTTTCGTATTTTGTAGGTGTAATTTCTATGTGATATATTTATTTTTTTCTGTTTCGTCTTTGGTTGTTTGTATGATTTCTAATTGTTCAATTTGTGCTGCGACGAACTATTTTTTTTTGTTTTTAGGGTTTCTATGAATTTTTTTCTATCATTGGCCAGGGGCGATTTTAATTTTTTCGAAATAAAATTTACATAAAATATGTAAAAAGTACTATAAGTCACCATAATTAATAATTTAAAGTATTTAAAAGACATGGAAAATTACGGTAAAAAAAATAACTCGTTTGATTCTCGAAAAGCGAAAAGTGCCGATCTTTTTGGGACGGAGGCAGTATTATTTTTGGGTCACGTGAATACATGGTCTCTCCGTAAAACTAGATATCTTATGTATATATTTTTTAAAATTAGTATAATATTAACTGCTGGAACACATGCTACATGAAGACTTAATGGTGCATTTGGTTAAAAGTTGAGTCATTTACCTACAGGATTAGGGATCAATTCCCGCATAATACATTTTTTCCTTCTTCTTTTTTAAGTGGTGAACCCATGGTTTAGAAATCCTAGATTCGTCTCTGCGTGTGGCCATGAATACTTTTTTACTTTTTCCTAGAGTTAAGTGGCCGTTTGGCCATAATATTCCGGAATTCAATGGAATTTGAAAAACACCAAAAAGTTGTTTTCACCTTTTTCACTCCAAATTACTTACAAGAATTCAAAAAACAACTCCAATTTGTGTATTCACAGCCAAACGCAACTCCAATTTCCAAATGCCATTTTTCACTTTGAAAACAAAAACTACTTTTTTCAATTTTTTTTTTTTCAAAGTTCCCAATTTTCATGGCTAACGGGCCCTTAAATCTAATGAAGAGGAAGAATCTGTTTTGTTCTGCCATTTTCCGATTGATAATTAATATGTGTTTCATTCGATTTGTTCCTTGTTTTTGATGCATGGTTGTCTAGAGTTGGGAAAATTAAATATATTGAAGAGTAAGACTGTTTTGTTCTGCAATTTTCCGATTGAGAATTAATTAGTGTTTCATTCAATTTGTTTGATTTTTATGTATGGTTCGCTAGAGTTTGGAATGTCAAATATATTGAAGAGGAAGCCTCTGTTTAGTTCTGCAATTTTCCGATTGAGGATTAATACAATAATAAGTGTTTCATTCAATTTGTTCTTTGTTTTTGATGTATGGTTCTGTAGAGTTGGTAAAGTTAAATCTATTGAAGAGGAAGACTCTGTTTTGTTCTGCAATTTTCCGATTGATAGTTAATAAGTGATTCATTCAATTTGTTCCTTGTTTTTGATGTATGGTTCTCTAGATTTGAGAAAGTTAAATCTATTGAAGAGGAAGACTCCGTTTTGTTGTGTTTTTTGATTGAGAATTAATAAGCCTTTCAATTTCAATTGCTTTTTTCTTTTTCTCGGTTACAAAGATCTAGTAGCATAGATTTTTGGGATGGTTCGATTTGAAGTCGATCTTATAAAGAAATGTGAACTGTCAGGGGATGAGATTTGCTTGATGTGATACTTAGACTAGCTCCTGGTTGCATACAATTATACAAATTGTATATTGCGTTTCCACGTCAAAAGCATGCTTGAGGTGTGCTTAAGACCTGAAGTTAAGACACAATAAACATTGGATGCTTCACAAGGCTTCAACGAAGGCGCCTTCACTGAAATGCCACATCGGGGTAATTCAGTTGAACATGTGCTTGGCACTTGGGCAACTGTTTTTTTACATATGATGTTCATTAACGAGTTTCACGGGCATTCTTTCGAGGAAGGCTGATAAATTTTATCAATCAACATCAATATGATAAATTTAATTGCTAAGGAAACAAACAAGGAATCAGAGAAATAACAGAATATCAAGCAAGCAATAGTTGGACCTCTCAAACTCAACATATTCGTGGAGTTAAAGGAAGGAAAATCTTAAAATCTTATTCATATTGAAGAAATGTAGGATTATGAGCCAAGTAATATATGAGAATTATTGGGTTATTACAAGTAAGGAGAAGAAGGATGTCATATATATATAGAGAGAAGATGATGCTAGTAATTAGGATTCAAAATTTGGAAGTTAATACAAGTAAGATAGTCACTGGATCTGAATTAGAAACTCGAACTGCATTTTCACATCTGAATTATAAATTTGAACTGATTGACAACCTGTTACATCACATATTTCACTTAACTATAACTTCCTCTATTTCTCTGCTCACATAATATTTTTGTGCGTTCCACTGTTAATTGCACTCTGTGGTAAAAATACCAATTGTATTGATGCTCTTCGCCTTGTAAACACGTTGTATTCCTTTGTAATTAACCTTTCAATTTATTTTTTTGTATCTGTTTGTATTTCTCAGTCCGCCCTCTTGAAGTCAACGTTTGTCTCTTCTGATCTAGGATCTTAATATACACTACTGTTAGTACTTTTTGGGAGAAGTCTGGTTGAAAAATGGGCAAGAGGAAGGCAAAAGCAAAGCCAGCACCAAGAAAAAAAAGGGACAAACTTGACACGGTCTTCAGTTGTCCTTTCTGCAATCATGGAAGCAGTGTAGAATGTCGCGTGTGAGTGTTTTTATTAATTTTAATCTAGACATGTTGCTTTTTGTGTACTGAATGACTGTCTGGTCACCGTATACTTTGAAGATTTATATTTGTTTTACTTCACGTTCAAGCTCTTTGCTGCCATCTCCTATCTCGTGATCTTAAACTAGATATGTTAATCTTATAGGTAAAAGTAATGGACAGTAACTGTGATGCTCAGATAGAATATATTGAAAGTACCTCAGACGATCCTGTATCTAGTTTAGCCTAAATACTTGAGCCTAGGATTTCTGAAATTAGAAACTCAATATCTGGATAAGGAAGGAGAGTGAGGTTAAAATTAGATTTGATGACAGGCTGAGAATATTTGTCCTGAGAAAGAAGATCTCTTTTTCCTATTTCCCGGCTCAGTTGGGTGATACAAATGATGAAGAGCTCAAAATGGTGTTATAGTCCATTAAATGTGTTACTTTAAGTCTTAGTTTCTTAAGGAGTCTTTTAGTCCTATTCAAGATTTATATGCCAGTGGAAAACATAGCGAACTTCTAGTACTTGTTAAACTTGCTTGTAGCTTTTATTTTTATGCCACATACCAAGCGTCATTTCACCACGCCATTACCGCTGTCATTGTTATTCTACTGCTTATATTATTGTTTCTGTTTGCACGTTTTACATCAGTTTTGTTTGGTAGTTCTTCTGATATACATATTGTTGTATGTTTCAGTGATATGAAGAACTTGATTGGTGAGGCCATATGCAGGATTTGCCAAGAAAGCTTTAGTACTACTGTGACAGGTAAGTTCTACATAGTGCCTTTTTTTTTTTTTTTTGGTGTGTGTGTGTGTGTGTGTATCCTGTATTAGGGTATTTTATGAGAACGTAGGTCTCTTGTGAAAACATGGTGTTCAATGGACTCTTAATTCTGTTTCGCTTACATTTTTAACCTGACATATTTTTTTGTTTTGCAGCTTTGACTGAGCCGATAGACATGTAAGTCAGTGTTGAAACATCATTCTGCTTTGCTCTAAATTGTCGACTATCTTCAAAACCTTTTTCTCCATGATTATCTTTAATAACTAGTCTGAAATCCATGGTGCAGATATAGCGAATGGATAGATGAATGTGCACGTGTCAATAACCTTGAAGATTATGAAGACTAGGAAGGAGGCTAGACAGCCATTTAAAGGGAATACTTCAACAGCAAAGCTTATCTCAAATCTGAGTGCCACCATAACGATGAAGCTACCTCGAGGCTAATGTAGTTAGTTGATCCTACTGGGATTTGTAAAATATGTTATGAAACAGTACCTTATATAAATGAAACATTTGCAAAAACATTCTTCTTACTTCTGAGTTGAAGAAACTGAAATTGTTGTGATAGAAAGTCAAATTTTGCTTATTGCAGATTTAGCCATGCACTTGGACTAAGTTCTACCAATCACTCAAATAGAGTTGGTTAGAGCTTTTTTTGTTTTATCAACTCTAAATCATAGCCAATAATGGCCTGAAATGACAGATTTTTACTATTGATGGTGCATATTCCTGAAGTCAAAAAAAGAAGTCATGTCTTTTATTTAACAAAAACAAAGGAAGAAAGAATGAATACCGCAAGTGAAACCAGAATATAAGGAGATAGACAACTAGGCACCTTACATATTAGTGATCAAATATCTCACTCTGTTTACCTAAGCAAAGAAAACAAAAAATGAAGCAAGTGAAATCAAACATTTTTTTTCCTTTTGTGATTTTAATACACTTTGTAGTGATTGTTTGGAAGTTAAAGATGCCATTTAAATTACAAAATAAGTGAGGATTCTAGTGAAATAATGCACTTCTTGTATGTCGGGTTACGGGAGAGTGAGTCTTGCATCAAAGGCTTGTGATAAAGCTTAGGTTTCGAGATCGAACTTTAGAAAAAAAATCTCGATATGAAGTGCTATCTCTTTTAGTGGATCTTGTGCGGGGCACATAAAAATTGATCGAGCAGCGAGTACATGATACTGAATGATTGTATAAAAACAATTTTAGTTTGAATAATCCAGGCACTGCCATTTGAGGAGTATTTCTTACTTTTTTTTTTTTTTTTTTTGGTGAAAGAGAATTAACAACAAACAACTAGCCCGAAACTAAGCGAGTGAATGAGGCCCAGCAACATCTCCTGCAAAGATGTAAAGAAATGCTAGAAGGCACTTGTGAATGTCACTCAAAACAAGACTCTTGACTAAACGCCAAAATGGCTAAATCATCAACTACCGAATTAGCCTCCCCATAAATATGAGCAATAGAGATTATCCAGTTCCTAGCTAAGAGGTGATGAATACAGTTGACAATATCACCATTTTAATGAAGCACATTTCTTCTAGCCGGCAACACATTAACTACACTAGCATTATCAATTTGCAAGGCAATTCAGCGCCACCCCCTATCTCAGGCTTCCTAAAGACAAGTGAGAACTCCCCATAGCTATGCTCTAAATGATGTACAAACCCCAATTTTGATTGAAAAACTTTCAAGCCACATGCTATGAGGATCGTGAATTATACCGCCTGTAGTCCCCACCAAAATATTCCTTTAAAGAGCCCCATATGTGTTCAAAGCCACCCACCCAATGCTCGGAGGCAACCAGTCGAACGAAACCACATGATTGTTGTTAGACACTTCTCCGATATTCTTTAACGAAAGCTAAGAAGGAGTACAAACTCTAACCTTGCTTATAAGGAGTGTTACCTTTTTGGCCATCAAAAGATACTCATTTTGAAAAAGAGCTTTTGCACGCCTCCGTTATCTTTGGGAGGCCTACACCTATATAAACTGTCTACCTGTGATGTCCCTTGGCCCGTAGGTCCATTATTACACCAAATTCAAATTCTCCAGCAGGTGTAACCAAATAAAATTCTTCAATCATTATCTGTAACTCCCTTCAATTCAGACATTAAATTGTTAGCTAGTCAATCATGGATATCAAGAGCAAAGAACCGAGACATGTCCTCTGAATCAAGAATGCTAACCCATATAGCCGAGCACAAATACAATCCCGGAAGACATGGAGCACAAACTCCTCCTCCACTCCACAAGCCACGCAACTACCAACTGAAGTAAGATATCTGCGATATCTCTCCAAATTTGTAAGCATTACCACACAACTATAGGAATACTCGAAGCTTTTCAGGCCCAAACCAACCCCAAATTAATTTCTAAACTTTATCAGAAAGAAAATTCTTAGTGTTGCTAAGAACCTCATACATCGAAGCAATGTGAAGGAACCACAAGAACTATTTCTCCAAAAAAATTCATCTCGAAGCTATTCACTAGGAGGCGGAAAATTGCCAAGTAATTTCACTATTTGTGATGGAACATATGGAGAAAGGAGCTGCAAATTCCAGTTTTCATTATGCCCAACAACATTCACTAACCTCCAATATAATTAGGAATAAAAATATCAACAACCTCAATTAAAGGCTTATCCATCAACCATATGTCATATCAAAAGGAACAATTCTTACCATTACCAATTGACCAACAAAGATTATGACTGACAAAAGGCCAAAGCTTATATGATTCCACAAAGCTGTGCCTTGGGAAGAAGGAAAAAGCAAAGACAGAGGCTTACTGTTGATCCTATATTTGCCTTCTAACATCGAAACCCGTAAGATTTGAGGTTCCGAGCTAAATCTCTTACAAAGCTTGACAACAAGAGCATCATTAAATTCGCTTAGACTTGTAATGTCAAGGCCTTCTTTCTCCTTTTTGAAGTGAAGTTGGTCTCAATTTACAAGATGGACTTTGAGAGGATCTACGTCCCCAAACAAAATTCCTAAACCACTTTTTAATATTAAACAAATAGTTTTATGGATGAAATAAAATTGCATGACATAAGAAGGTACTAGCATAAGAATTGAATTTACAAGCGTGATACTCCGCCAAAAGAAGGGAGTGCGACTTTTAACTTTATCCATCAAGTAATTAAAGTACATAGAAATAGACCGGTCACGAAGAATGGGTTACATCTAAATAGTGACCCAAATAGTCAGAATATTTAAAGCCAGAAAGCTGTCGAAAATTTGAATTAAGCTCAGGAGTGCAATTTTTGGAAAACACAAAAAATCGTGTTTTCCACATTAATTTTCTAACCAGAACAAGTATAAAGATCCTGCAACACGCCGAAGATTACCTGTAACTGATCCAAAGAAGCCTCCGCAAATAAAACAAGATTGTCCTCAAAAAATAAATGAGATAAAGGGGGTCCGTCTCTACCCAAATGAGTAGAACGCCAACCATTTGTAACCGCTTTATTAATGCCATGGGATACCCTTACCATGCAAAGCACAAAAATTATGTGACAAATCACTTCATCTATTCTTATTTATGTCTTGTTTTCTTTTTTAGATTATCTAAAAACGGATCACATTTTCTATATTTAGTAACTTTTCAATTTAATATTCTTATTCTACTTTTAGTGACAATCCTTTATAGGAATGGTTTAATTTAAGATTGAAAATTATAATTTATTTTAATATTCTTAATTTTTGTGTTAGAAAAAACTAAAACTCGTAAAACAAAACATGAATAAGCAATATCAAGCCACGTTACAGGCTTGTGAGTTTGATTTAAAATGCAATACCGATAGAAAATAAAACTATTAAACAAGTTTCTAGTACTATTGCTATTTATTTAAAAACTAAAAAGAAAAAGAGAATTAGATCAAAAGACCAAAATAAATAAATAAATAAAAGGAAACAAAGGTGCTAATAAGAAGGTATTGCACGGTTGTTACATATCATTTCATAATGTATCGTATTATATTCTATTGTGTTGTATTGCATTGTACAGTATCGTTTCGACGAATATAACGTTTGAATAGACTGCTTGTCTCCCATCATTACTTAATGCCACACGTTGGCAGTTTGAAGTACAAACCTATAAAAAAAAGTAGGGTACGGAATAAAATTAACAAAATTATTATTATTAAATAATAAACAAAGACAAAATGAGACGAAAAAATAAAATAACAACGTGATAAACTTTTCATGTTACGTCAAATATAACATAAAAAATCGACTCTGAACAAATTTGACTGTTATATAAAAATGTTGTTATATTAATATAAAAATCTAAATAAATATTGTATTTAAACTAATAACACACAGTACTTTACAATACAATACAATAAACGGAAAAGGGTCAAATATACCTCTCGTTATACTTTGGGTCCAAATATACCCTTTAAATTATACTTTAAGTTCAAATATATACTTCCCGTTATACTTTAAGTTCAAATATATTGTCTAAAATTGGACGTGGATATGACGTGACATTGACTCGGTGAGGTGGACACCACATACCCACCTCACCACCCCAACCCATTTACCCTCTTCCCCTTCTTCTTCTACCACTACCATCTCCTCCCTCCACAACCTTTGCAACCATTAGCACCACCACACCACCGAGAAAATAGGAGTCGATTAAAACAAAACAAAAAAAAAAGTTAAATTAAACGTGCTTTGGTTCTGTATAACATTTTACCTGGATTCATGTTATTTACTTAAAAAGTTACAAGAATGTAGTTATTGGTACAAGAGACCAAAAACCATCCTCAAATTCTTTTAAAAAAAAAAACGATCGCATGAAGCTAGAAGAATGTAAGGAAAAAATGTTGATAAACTTACCAAAATGTAGCCTAAAATGTAGAAAAATATTATGTTCTTGTAGTCTAAAATGTAGAGAAATATTATATGTTCTTGTAGAAATTTGAATGTGATTCCAGCAAAGAAATGGCTTCAAATCCCTCTGGAGGTTTAAATTTGTTATGGGTCATTACAACGAGAGTTTTTGTGTATATAGGGAAATCCGACACCAAGGTAGTAGTGTAGTTTATTCAAATCTAAAGGGGCCTTTTTGAAACTTAAACTCATTCTGGCCGGTTTATTTTTTCAGTTTTGAGCTCTATTTTTTTTTTTTATGATTTTCGTGAGTTTCACTTACTAGTTGTGTTTCTGTACTAAAATGATGAATATTCTTTTACTTATTTTTTTAGTTGGTGGTGCTAATGGTTGCAAAGGTTGTGGAGGAGAGGAGATGGTAGTGGTGGAAGAAGAAGGGGGAAGAGAGGGGTAAATAGGTCTGAGGGGATGAGGTGGCATGTCATGTGGTGTCCACCTCACCGAGTTATCAGTGCCACGTCATATCTCATGTCCACCTTGAACAATTTTAATGGAAGAAAGGTATATTTGAACTCAAAATATAAATGAAGGGTATATTTGAACCCAAAATATAACGAGAAGGGTATATTTGAACCTAAAGTATAACGAATATATTTATACCCTTTTATGATATTACAGGG
Organism: Lycium ferocissimum; assembly: GCF_029784015.1. Classification (NCBI taxonomy): domain Eukaryota; kingdom Viridiplantae; phylum Streptophyta; class Magnoliopsida; order Solanales; family Solanaceae; genus Lycium; species Lycium ferocissimum. Next base: position 45,348,389 of record NC_081345.1, on the reverse strand, counting down.
TATAATTGACCCTTTTCCATACAATAAATAAGTAACAACCATCCAAACAAGCTTAAAATAGAAAAACAAAAAGGTGAAGCCAATTCAGATTTTAGCAAGATGGGAAGGCCGCCGAGTAACGGAGGTCCTTCTTTCCGTTTCAACCCTACTGAGGTATATATATATTTACACACACACATGTTTCGTTAACTTCAATTCGATAATTATTACTGATTTTGTGTTTCATATCAAGTTTATTTATATATCCTTGCTCCTTTTTTTTTTTTTTTTTTTTTACTGGTTTGGAATTTAACCTCACGAAAAAAGGCAAAAGCCAAGGGAATTTAACATCTACTAGATATATAGATAAAAAATACAATTTTAAACTTGTATATACATTGTAATTACATGATTTGTAGACTTCAATTGGATAATTGTTACTGAATTTGTGTTTTATATCAAGTTTGTTTATATATTTTAATTTTTTTATACTGGTTTGGAGTGACGGAGCCAGGATTTTTACTAAAATGTAACCACACGAAAAAAGCCAAAAGCCAAGGGAATTCAACATCTACTAGATATATAGATAAAAGATACCTTTATATACATTGTAATTACATGATTTGTAGACTTCAATTGGCTGAATTTGTGGAGCCAAGATTTTAATCTAAAATATAAAAATGTAACCACATGAAGAAGATACGGGGTGAGGCGAGAAGATCTTGATCGAAAGTTCCACTGTTCTGAATTGTGAGAAAGAATGAAATTCGATCAAATCGATCGAGAATCTCATCATCTGTTAGGTGGGCCAACTGACTGAGTTGGCCTGGGCGTCCATGTCATCAAAAGCTACTATGTATAGTACATCAAAAGTAAATTTAAACTTGTATATACACCCTAACTCCACCAGCGCCTAGAATGTATTAGTATTTTTTGCTCTGTATTACATCAATGCCTTTAGCAGATGGAACGGCCGCCAAGTAATGGAGGTCCTTCTTTCCGTTTTTAATACCATTTTTTATTCTCTATATACGTGGTCCGTGGACTTCAATTGGATAATTATTACTGCTTTTTGTGTTTTATGTGCAGTTTATTCTTACCGTTTGGTATTTAGCTTTTACTGTCTTTAATTATGCACTTTGTACTTGCAGAGACTTGCGATTCCGATATTAATGTTTACTCTTTTATGTCTACTGGCTATAGGATAGTTCCGTAAGGCTTTTAAATGATGATTACATTTGACGTCCTAGCCTGAACTCGTAGTCGTTTGGCCATGAAAACCAAATACTTTTCACTTATTTGGAATTTTGAAGTTGGAGTTGTGTTTGGTTATAGTTTTTACAAAAAATATTTGGTTGTTTGAATGTACTGAAAGTGGAAAAAGTGAAGACAGGGTTTTTGGTGTTTTCCAAATTCCAAATACAACTTCAAGGTGGATTTGGAATTTTCATGGCTAAACGCTGATTTTCAAATAAAGTGAAAAAATTATCTGGAAAAAAGTGGAAAATTCTCATGGCCAAACGGGTCCGTATGTATATGATGTCATATAATGAGCTTCTCTTTGTTAAACTTAGACATGATGAGAGCTAAAATACCTTTGGATAAAGATGAAACTTAGCCTGTTAAATTAGTCAAACTCCTGGTAGACTCTTGAATTTCGTAAAATTATTGAAGATAGATAGTTAAGATAGGAGTTCTATATAGGTAAAATTTAAGTAGAAACAATAAGAACGGAGTAGAATCCAATATATGGAGTGGGTCAATAAGATCATCTCCAGAGTGAGATAGATCAGATTTGAAATGGTTTGAACTGTTATTGAATCATACATGTGCATTATAGTTCCATTTTAGAGTGAAAGATATTTAGAAATTGTATTCATATGTAGTATTAGTTGACCTTAAAAGTTGATCAAACTAATAGAAGAGCTACCGAGAAAAGTGGGTGGAGAGCAATGGACCACTAGCACACTATGATCTTTTTGGATAGAAGTGTAATCCCACAAGTGGGGTTTGGGGAGGGTGGTGTGTACGCAGCCTTACCCCTACCTTGTGAAGGTAGAGAGGCGGTTTCCGATAGATCCTCGGCTCAAGTAAAGCATATCAAAATCAGTAGGAAAGGAAATACAATAGAAGTACTTGAATGAGGGCAAGATATCTTTTTATTAGAAAACTAGGAAACATAAGTTAACCCAATACATAAATGAATAAGTATGAAACACTATGCTGAAAATGCCTCTATATGTTGCAAGTCTGGTAGTGCCACCCGCATATGCCACTACCATTGTTCTTTCTACCCTTCCCCAGGTCAGTGTATGGGAGACATCAGGGGTAAGGAAGTTGAGAGTGGTGCTTGACTAGGGGCTTCACACTTGTCCTTTATCCTCTTTTGCTTTCTTTTTCTCCAATTTCCCTCATTCTTCAGTTTTAGTCTTCAAAGAACCAGTAAATTGAAAGGAATTGGGGACACAAGTTATTTGAGTAATGGAGTATAAGGATAGGGGATCATTTTTTTGTTTTGATGAAGTTATAAGGATAGGGGTTCATCTGAGTCTGGTCATATGATGCTGCACTTCTTATTTTGAAACTGAAGATAATTAATTTAATATCCGGCCTGGTCCAAGTCCCAGTCCAAGTATTTAATACTTGTTTCTATATATAAACCGTTAGGGCTTTGTACAGAGTCACGAGAAAAAGAGCAATGTCTCTGACATAGATGCGTAATAAGCTTTTTTACTGAAGAGGGAAGAAATTAAATCGTTAACTTAAATTCTAGCACGTGCATCATTCAATCTAAGGATCTAGGATTTATTTTGAAATTATTGCAGTTAAATCATTAGAACATGCAGAAGATGTAGAGGAAGATAGGGGGGTTGTGTTTCCATTAGGTGTTAGGAAGTGTTTCCCTAAGCCGTGGCTTTCGATGTTCTCTCTTGTTTCTTAACTAAAGTAAAGACACTAAGGTGTGCAGAGCGATCAAATTAAACTAAGCTCCATTATTACTAGCAAATATGAGTAAGTTTTGTTCATTAAATTCCAAAGAATCTGCTTATAAACGAAAGATGACAGCTGGACGGAGCAGCCAAAGTAAAAAAAGCTAACCTACCCAATTCTACTTCAGAATATCCAGTGCTCTACTTTCATTTTTCATTTCATCCGCCGCCCCTATTTCTTTCCTTTCCCTCTCACCCGTAAAACCCTAGCGCCGATTTTCCCGTTCTTATCTGGTTTCCTATTTCTCCGGTAAATCCAGGATTTTCTTTTCCATTCCCGAACCCCCCTCTCTCCTTTCTCTCAATTTGGTAAATTTGGACCAAGACAAAGCCCTTTCTAGGAGATGTGTCACCCGCTTAGCTCATAGTGGCCATATCTGGGCACCAACAACTATTTGGAGTGCCGATGGCGATGATGGGTGTTCAAATACTCGAGTATGATAAAATCTTTCCACTTTTGACTTATTATTCCCCGAATTTGTTTGTATATATATGTTTCCTCTTCTGTATTTTTGATAATACTATGTCTCTGTTATTTCCCTTTTAGATTTCTTATTATTATATTTCACATCTCATTGCCTTAATTTAGGTCGAGCATGTTTAAAAAGGAAAAAACCCTAATTTCGGAAAAACTTCTTTCAGTCTTGTGCTTTTAATTTACGATATTTCCTTCTTCAAACCTGCTTTGAAAATGCTTTACTTGAGCCGAGGGTCTTCCGGAAATGGCCTCTCTACCTTCACAAAGTAGGGGTAAGGTATATGTATACACCACCCTCCCCAGACCCCACTTAGGGGTAAGGTATATGTATACACCACCCTCCCCAGACCCCACTTCTGGGATTACACTGGGTATGTTGTTGTTGTTGTAATATCCAGTGCTCGAAATTACAGTACAGAGTCCTTCTTGCTTGAAGCTTGACTTGACCTGTGCTTTGTTCTATCTTCCTTCTCAGTTAGAACTATCTCTAAAGTAAATTGATAATATCAACTCCTAAAATTATTTGGTGTTTCCAAAATTTCTCTTGGTTGCTTAGTCTCACATCTTCCCTACAACAGAAGCACTAGAATGAAATACTCGTGCCAATTGAGATATGAAATAACATCATGACTGAGATAGATGACATTACTTACTAAAAGGAGGTCTTGGTCATATGCTCTCTGATCAAGTTTTTGTACTGGACAAATGGAGGTAATTTTCTGTAAGTATATGAAATATGGAGTTGTCTAGAAATAAAGCTACGGCAAAGTCCTGTTAATTATTTTTGCCCCTAGTTGCTTTACCTATCTTTAGGCTAGTTATTATTATCCTTTCAAAAAATGTTCATTCCTTTTGCTATTTCAGTTGCCTTCCATGATAGATATGCCTCTCTGCCCCACAAAGGTAGGGGTAAGGTCTGCGTACACCCCACCCTCCCTATACCCCACTTGTGGGACTATACTGGGTATGTTTTTGATGTTCCATGATAGGTACCCTTTGATGTCACTTGTCAACAGAAGCTGTTTTTTATCTATTCATGAGTTTGATAGATTTAAAGTAACCATGGAGAAAAATGTATGCCATAGAAGCTTTCCCGCTTGTCATACGTCCTTTTCTTTTTTCTTCTGGTGCATCCTTCCCTTTTTCAATTATTGTATTCAAACATTTCAAACATGCGGACCTTACAGCTCAATTGTACTGTGGACAGTAGTTGCATCTGATAACTTCACAGCAAGATATACAATCTAGTTGAAAACCTTAGTAATTTGTCAAATGTTGCAGGTTGCTGAGATGGAAGCTATATTGCAAGCTCATAATATTCAAATGCCGGCTCGAGAAATTCTTGTAGATCTTGCTGAGAAGTTCAGGTAGGTTGTTAATGTGCCAAATAGTTGCAGTTATTCCTTAGATTTATATGCTCATGAAGTTTGGATGTTTATGTACCTACTTCAATGTAGTTCTTCAGCGGAGAGATCTGGCAAATTTGTGGTTCAAATGAAACAAGTAAGAGGCTTATCATTTTTTGCACTGTTTCTGATGATCAAATGAAAATGCTTTCATAACCGTGGCTATTTATCATGTACCTAAAATTATGAAAGTATTGCCATAGGTTTGGAACTGGTTCCAGAATAGACGATACGCCATTAGAGCAAAATCAGCTAAGAGTCCTGGAAGATTTATTGCCCCACCAGCGCCTCACAGTGATTCAGCTGCAGTAAAGGCTCCTGCAAAAGTGAGTGCCTCACCTATGCCTCAGAGTGATCCAGCTTCAGTAAGGATTATGCCCCAGGCCCCTCAACCCATACCTTCTCCTCAAGGTAGAATTTGAAATTTCCTACCTTGTTTTGAAATGGTCACAGATTTCTCTTATGCTTTACTTAGCAAGATTAATTATATATTTGGTTTTCACTATTCTTCCTTAACTTCTCCTACTTTTGTTAGCTACAGTGAGAGCAATGCCCCAAGCACCCCAACCTCTGCCTGCTCCATCAGGTAGAATTGTTAAGCAACATTCTTATGGTTTCTTGTTTTTGCAAAAATCTTCTTTGTGATCCTTTTCGATGGGTAACAACTTATGTTTGTCTTTCACGATTTATCATTTATTGTAGTTGCATATTGCCTCATTCTACTGTTACCCCAAAACATCAATAGCATCTTACCTTATCACAATAAAAGAAGAAGAAGAAGATCACATGATTCTACTAATCTATACCTCGTCATGTGATAACTGGAACCTTTTGAGCAATGTGTGCTATATGTCTAGTTACCCAGTTCTGTGGCCTTCTCATATGTGGCGCAGTGGCAGTGTGCTCATTTGATTAGTCTTAACTAGAGCTGGAGGGAGCAGAAGAATTCAATACTAGTATTATCTTTTTTGATACTTTTGATAGTGTAATGTGCTAAAAGTATGGTGTAGGCAATATGGTGCTTAAGCTGTTTCTTGAACTTCTTGGTATCCCACCTTATCTTGAATTAATCTCTGCTAGCGGAGAAAATGGTGCTTTCGGATTTGGAGTTCTGTAGGTTGGCAGAATTATTATAGGCTTATAACTGTTGAAAAAAAGATGACGCGCCTTTATCCTGAGTTGGGTTTTATTACCTTAAATTCATGTCAACTTGCAATGAAATAATTGGGATACCTGTGAACCGCCATAATATTGAGTACTCTCTCTGTCATAATTTTCAGATTACCAGAAATGGTGATAATTAATTAGAATAAATAGCTAAGATCTACCAATGTGAGGTTCCTCTGTGGATTACCGACGGGCAGATTGGTGGTTGTTTCAGGACGAGTAAGGAATATCTCATCACATAGGAGTTTAGTTGTGGTCTCATTGGAGGATCATGTTTTGGATATCTGCCCATCTCTAAGAAAGTACTTCAACAATGTTATTGAGGAAAAATAGTGGCTGAATAAATTGATGAATAACAAATATGTCTAAATTTCAAGTACTATAATCAAATATATTGCAAATCTTTTTAGGTTCCTTTTGCTCTTTTTCCCGTTTCTGTCTTAAAAAAGAACTTGTTTTTCCTTTAATTATATTTCTTTGAAGTTGTAACCTAACTCCACATATTTTCTACTTATTTTTTAGTGCCAGTGCAAAGTGTGGGCAGGAGTGCCTCAGATAACGTTCAAATGGAGTTTGAAGCTAAATCTGCAAGAGATGGTGCATGGTTTGTCTTTTAAATTATTCAAAACATATGTGCTTCGCTTTATCATTTGCTTAATCTCACCTTCTTTTTATCTTGGTCTCTAATAATTATAGATTAATTATATTATCCTTCCTCAGGTATGACGTAGCAAGCTTCCTGTCGCATAGATCTGTGGAGACTGGTGATCCGGTAATTCTCAGAGCTACCTGTCTAATGTTCCGTGAAATAAATTATTGTTAGCCTGCTTTGGTAGATAAATTTCTATTGATGCATAGAATTATCTCTTCGCTCTTTCTTTTTACCCGATGGAGTTTGCCATTGATTGTTGAGGCAAGATTAGCCCTCTTATTTTTCTGGAATCAGCAAACACATGATTGTCTCTTTTCTAGTTTCCTTTTCCATCCCCTCTGTAACATGCATGGCCTTTTTATCTGATGTTAAGAGTTCATACTGCAAACTATGTTTTGGTCTGGAATATGCTCCAAAAACCAGAGTTACCTCTATAAAGTTGTTCCATTTACCTTGTGCATATCTTCTTGTTCCAGTCTGTTTTACGTTCTCTCTTTTTTTTCTTAATGATGATAAGTTTCTGATTTCAGGAAGTAATGGTTCGATTTGCGGGGTTTGGAGAAGAGGAGGATGAATGGGTAAATGTACGTAAGCACGTAAGACAGCGATCTCTCCCATGTGAATCGTCAGAATGTGTTGCGGTTGTCCCTGGTGATCTGATACTTTGCTTCCAGGTGCATTTTATTATGGGTGAAATGTTAAAAACTTAGCAAACTGTCATCATTTAACTAAGGCTTTTATAATTTTCAGGAAGGCAAAGAGCAGGCTCTGTACTTTGATGCGCATGTCCTTGATGCTCAAAGACGTAGACATGATGTGAGAGGTTGCCGTTGTCGGTTTCTGGTTCGTTACGATCATGATCAGTCGGAGGTATTTGATTATATCCTTTTTTCTCTGGTTTTCTGCTTTATCTCAATATTGAGGCCTAAAGTTTCATGAATTTATTTCAGATTTCTCATAAGTAAGTCGGCTCTCTTAGAACTTGTACTACAGTGGGTTACACCATCTACCTTTCAATGTTGGTCATTTATGTTTGAAACATCTAGTATTCAAAAAATGGTGGTTCTTAGAACACTGAAACTTTTTTATTTTCAAGGAGAGACATCATATAATAATCTTCAGTTGGGTTTAATCCAGTTGTCTTTTTCCTATCTAGGAAATTGTTCCTCTGCGGAAGGTTTGTCGTCGGCCTGAAACTGATTACAGGCTGCAACAACTTAATGTGGAATCTATGAGGCAACAGAAAATAGGTAATGACCCTACAACAGCCAACACTATGACGGTCTACCCTCCAGCTGATGCACCACAGAAAGCTCAAACTGAATCAAGGATAAGACCAGCTGTGCCAACACAAAATCAGCCTGCACCGGAGGACCCCACCAAGCCAGGACTCAGTGTTGCTCCTATGCAGCTGCAAAAAGCGAGTACTGATTCGTTAACAGGAGATACTTCAGCTGAAAAAACACCTAAGCTTATGGAAGAAATGACGGATAAGCCTGTAGCTGAAACAGCTGAGGTGCCTCAGGAACGAAAAAGTGAGATGCCTCCGGCAGAAATAACAAACAAAGCACCAGCTGAAACAGCAGAGAAGTCTCCTGATGAAACAACTCTTAAGCCTCCAGCTGATTCAACATTGAAGCCAGATGAAGCACCAGAGAGGCCTCCTGCCGAAGCACCAGAGGGGCCCACAGCTGAAACAACATCGAAGCCAGATGAAGCAACAGAGGAGCCGCCTGCTGAAACAACTCTTAAGCCTTTGACTGCTTCAACATTGAATCCAGATGAAGCACTGGAGCAGCCTTCTGCTGAAACAACTCATGAGCTTCCGGCTGCTTCAACTTTGAAGCCTGAGGAAGCACCAGAGGAGCTTCCCGCTGAAACAACTCTTAGGCCTTTGACTGCTTCAATGTCGAACCCAGATGTTGCACCAGAGGAGCCTCCTGCTGAAACAACTCTTGAACCTCCAGCTGAAACAACTCTTGAACCTCCAGCTGATTCAACATCAAAGCCAACTGAAGAACCAGAGGAACAGCCTAAGGCCGAGGAGCATGTTGATGGTGGACCCACCACAGCTTCCATTGATCATGACAATGCTGCAACTGTATAAGCAAAATCTTTGTGGCAAAAAGTTATGAACATTGTCAGTGTAGCTAACGTTACTAAGTTAGGATTCCTAGGGAAAGACAAGCCCAGAGTTAGAGGATGCTGGATAAAAACTTAGTTCTTGCAAGTTCCTGCTTCCCTTGTGTAGTTGAAAGCACAAATTGTGCGGGGACTTTGCTAGTGGCTCCAATAGATCAATGATAGTCTTGTAAAATATTTGGATGTTGGCCTTCAATTTGAACTCTTGAACTGTTTTCGTCATTTACAGTTCCGTGATGTTTAGATAAAATGTCAGTGATCGTCTTAAATTTCTCGACTTAAAATTAAATCTTCTGTGAAATTCCTTCACATCAGTAGAAGTGGAGTGACAAACATGCAAAGGTATTTTGTAACCACAGTTCACTAATTCTTCGTTTACTTAAAAAAATAATAATCTCACAGCACCTAATCATTTTGATACATTAATAATGTTCTAATGTCATCTCTAGATTCTCTACAGCTGCCTAAGACTTCCCTCTTCCTTCTCTGCAGCTGCCTAAGACTTCCATAGATTGGGACTTGTTTCCTACACGCGATGAGGTAGATAAAGATATTTCATGGGTTGGAATATCCCATCTTCTATATGAGATAGCTAATTTTATCATTTTAGTACATCCCATGGGATTGTTAACGCTTATCCCACTAACCAAATGCAGGATAAAATGATCTCACATTTTATCCTATTATATTGCTATCCCACCCCGAATGCCAAACGAGCAGTGTACAAGTCATGACTTCATTTGAAGTCGGTCAGTTTGGCTTAAACCTTATATATGTTAAAAAAATTACTAGTAAATATAAATAATATATTTAAATCCAATAAATTAAGTGGGTTGGTGTAGAATTTTCAAACTCGAAACATAGTGAGGTGAATTGATCTTATCCGTCTACTAATTCATAAACTGTATTCTCTCTCTCTCTCTCTCTAATTACATAAGGGCAGGGGAAGGAGATGGGTGAGGAATTGCAAGGTAGGAATTGAATCTCACCAAATAAGGTAAAATGTAAGTATATATATATATATATATATATATATATATATATATATATATTATCTAAGTTCACAATCATAAATTGTATTGTCCTTTGGTAGCAAACATATAAAGAATTGGGACCTGTGAGATTTTTCTTCTACCAGAAATTCAAATATTATTCAATCCAACACTCTTGAAATTGTTTTTTTCCCCCAAGAATAAGTGTACTCCATCCTTCCCAAAATAAGTGTCGTTCTAGCTTTCTTATGCCTATTAAGAAAAACAAAAAAAATACAAGATATCATTTTTTAATTTGTCCCTATTTATTAGATGTTTCTTGAGCATTGAGTACTATTAAAAAGAAGTAGTTCTTTAGTATAAGGATATAGTTGAAAATAATATATTGTCCTGAATTTCTAAAGCACAAATATTTTGAGACAATTTGCTGAATCGACACTTGTTTTCAGACGGATGGAGTATTGTCCTTTGCAGTGTTTTAAAAGGTGTTTACGGAGGGAGTCCCGAGACAAGCCTTGGGGCAAGGCATACCAAAAAACCCCGAGGCAATGGTGGGGGCGAAAGTATCAAAAGGCGTATGCCCAACCATTCGGGGCGTATGCCTGGGCATGAGGCAGGTTTTTTATGGGATACTATTAAGGAAACTCTTCCATTAAAATAAAATTTGTTGAATAAGTCCTTAATATAATAACCGAATTCTCAAAAATCAATTTATAGTTACTCAAAAGTTTTAAAAAAGAACTGAAGCTTAAAATTATTAAAGTCAAGACCTTTTTTTTTATTGTTAGAAGCGCTAATTTATGTTCTTTCACAATTCTTTCTCTTGTCTTCTATTATCTTAAAAAATAACGAACAACCACCAAATACAAAGAAAACTCTGTTCTCCTCCATCAGAGCATGTTCAAAGTTCAAATTACATATTATTCATCTTTTTTATTCGTATCACAAAATACTTTTAGCAAACTTGCATCGTAGAAGACTTTAAGCAAACTTGTGCTTGTAAGTAACGTATAATGGATTATTTTAATTAGTTTTTTGTTGAATGGGCCACATCTATATTTTTCACTTATTTATAGTTTTCATCAATTTTTTATGCAATTTTATGTATTTAAAAATATTTATTATAATTATATTATTTATGAAATACTAAAAATTAAATATTCATGCGCTCACGCCTCACCAAGGCATATGTAAAAGCTCGTTTTACGCCCTGCCTTTTAAAACACGGTCCTTCGATAGCAGAAATAAAAAATTGGGACCAGAAAGATATTTCAACACCAAAAATCCACATGTACATATCATTCAACTCAACATTCTTGAAATACTAGTTTTTTGAGTGTTCAAAAATCAAAACCCCCATATCCACTTCACCCAGAAATGTTGCAGACCAAATCCTTCCTCTCATCCAATTACCACTTCCCTCTCTCTTTTCCTCCCAAACCCACTACTTCTTTCACTCCACTCCCCAATTTCCAACACAAACCCAATGCCACGCGCCATTCACGCGCCGCCACAAAATCCCACGCGCCGTCGTCACCACAGTCATTGCTGGCCGGGGAACCAGACGCGCCACCTGAGGAGGGACCCATTGAGCTCCCTTCTTTCATAACGGATACCACGCGCCGCTCACGCGCCTCCACTACATCACACGCGCCGCCGTCACCACAGTCATTGGTGGCCGAGGCACCAGACGCGCCACCGGAGGAAGGACCCATTGAGCTGCCTTCATCAATAACTGATATATTTGCCACTTCTGATGATCCTTCTACACTTCAAACTGCCACTAGTCTACTACTCACCGGAGCTATATCGGTTTTTCTCTTTCGTTCCCTTCGCCGCCGCGCTAAACGTGCTAAAGAACTGGTAAAAATGGTGTCTTTTCACTCTCTATAGTGTGAATTTTGCATGGGATTAGTTTTGCAGGTGTTAGTAATGCAGGGATTAGTTATACATATATTAGTTATGCACGTGTTAGTAATGCAGGGATTAGTACAGAGATTAATTATGCACGGTTTAGTTATTCTATCTTCTAACCTGCATAAAATAATACTACATAGAATTAATTCCCTCATAACTTATACATGTATTAGTTTGCATTAGTTTTTATGTGGGTATTATTTTTAGTGTGAATTTTGCAGTTTTCCATGAACTTAAAATTATACCTTCAGGGGTGTTTTTTGGTCGCTGGTTAGAGTTATGCAGGTAATAATAATACAAGGATTCGTTATGTAGGTGTTAGTAGTGCAGGGATTAGTTATACAGAGATTAGTTCTGCAGTAATGCAGGGCTTAGTTATACAGAGCAGAGATTAGTTATCCAACTTCTATCCTACATAAAATAATACATAGATTTAATTCACTCATAACTTATACGTGTATTTGTTTTTATGTGGGTATTATTTTTCCTCATTTTTGTAACCAAACAACGTACAAAGTTATGCTGCTTTTAGAACATGAATCATTCCTCTCTAACCAGCAACCAAATGAGCACTCTAGTGTGAACATTGCATATTTTCATTAACTTGAAAGTACACTTGTAGTCTTTTTTTTTTTTGTGTGAATTTGAATGCATTTTGAAATACTAGCTTAGTACCTATCTCTGTGACGGTGTTGGACTGGTTTGGAGCTGAAAGAAAGACTTTTGAAACTTGTAGTATACAATATCGGATAAATATTTTGTGTCTATAAAATTTGAATGCAAAGGGGTGTGGCCTAGTGGTCAATGAAGTGGGTTGAGAATTAAGAGATCCAGGGTTTAATTTCCAAAGAGCGGCAACAATATGAGTTGATTTCTTCCTATCTGTTCAAGCGTTGGTGGATAGAGTTACCCAGTACCTGTGCTGGTAGAAGTTAGCAGGTATTCCGTGGAAGCATGTTTAAAGTATTTTTTTTTTTTTTTTTTGTAAGGAGTGTATCCCATAAAATGAATAGAGGGTATTACTGCATCCCATATTTAATGGAGTTAAATATTAAAAATGTTTGAGGAAATAAGCCCAAGTTACAAGCCTGAGCCGAGGGTCTATCGGAAACAACATAGCTACCTCCCAAAGTAGGGTAAGGTCTATGTACACTCTAACCTCGGCAGATCTCAATTGTGGGATTACATTGTTGTTGTTACTGTTTGAGGAAATAAAAATGATTTGACTTCTCCAATTGTATAGTGTCATATAAAAAGCAGCAGCACAAGGTTATTGGGCAATGAATTGGTTGTACAAGCTTTCTTCTTAATGTTTTCCAGTATTTGTTTTTAGTTTCATTGAATATGAGTATGGAAGTATGAGTAAACATATCACTCCTTATCTTCAGTTCATATCACTCCTTATCTTCAGTTCTTGTTCTGCTGATTGGATATGCATATGTATTGGCATGATACCTGTAATATGAGGAGGCATCATCTATTTGTAGGACTATAATCCAAGTTATTACTAAAGGTATTAGGGAGCATACATGTTTATTTTTCGATAACAATGTGGGCTTTCTTTTTGCTGTTATTAGAAACTTAGGTCAACAGGAGCGAAGAAAACGTTGAAGGAGGAAGCAGTGGAGAGTTTGAAAGCTATTACGCCAACACCAATCGATACCAAGGCTCCACCTTCACCTGCTTCGGCACTCTTGGGAGGTTTAACCGCGGGTGTTATTGCACTTCTCCTTTACAAGTTCACTACCACAGTCGAAGCTTCTCTTAACCGCCAGACGCTTTCAGATAGTTTCTCGGTTTGCATTCTCATTTGCCTTTACATTTGCTATTTCTTTTCTTCCATTTTTACACAAGTAGGGTAAACATTCAGACAACTGATTCAGCACGGGAAGAAGGGGGTGGGAGGGAACAATCTATACCATACTTTAGTTGAGAATTGATGGTAACTAGAATTTAGCATACCATCAATCTCATTACAATAAAAAAATTGTTGTGATTTGCTGAATCAGTTGAGCGCCCCCACCCTCCCACCACAAGGGGAAAATTACTCTAGTTTTTCCAATTTGCTGGATCAGAGGAGTGTAGCTTTTCTTAATCTGATGGTTTTTCCAATTTAATTATCCTCTTAAGAAGTGAAGGTGAAAGAATATAGCAAGTCCAAGAGCCACATTCAATATTGTTTGATAGGATTGGTGCCCTGGTTTTATGGCTTTCTGTTCAGTCGTAATTTTGAACTCATCACATTTCTTCAAACCACGTCTATGGTTTCTTTAGGTAAAACTACAACATAATAACCCTTGGAGATTTAGATACTCTCTGCCTAGTTATGAATACCAATGATGAGCATACGAAGAATATAGCAAGTCCAAGAGCCACATTCAATATTGTTTGATAGGATTGGTGCCCTGGTTTTATGGCTTTCTGTTCAGTCGTAATTTTGAACTCATCACATTTAGACTAAATAGTATGCTCTTTCTTCAAACCACGTCTGTGGTTTCTTTAGGTAAAACTACAACTTAATAACCCTTGGAGATTTAGATACTCTCTGCCTAGTTATGAATACCAATGATGAGCATACTCCTTGTGGATGATTTTTTTTTTTCTGAAGTACTTATGGACAAGTTTCACCTTAAATGCCGCATAGTGTCAAGCAAGGTGGAAAAGTAACAAAGCTGTTGATTCCTGTTTATTATTTCCTATTCTTAAGCAAAATATGTACTTTTAAAGCTCTCTGCAGTTTTCTGGTGTCAGTTTCATACTTCTATCATTTACCATTTAATAATCATACTTTCTTTGTGTTTGCAACAGGTTCGCCAGATAACAATAACAATTAGGTAATTTTCTAATAGCTTTTCCTTCATACTAATGCGTGCATTATTGTTGAAAGATTATGAAACCTTCTTATATTTATAACTGTTTGCAGAACTATTATAAATGGAATATGCTACCTCGCAACATTTATCTTTGGCATCAACTCTGTCGGTTTGTTCCTTTATTCTGGTCAACTTGCCTTGAACTCTATCACGGGAGATTCTGTTAGTGGAGAAATTTCAAAGGATTCAACACCAGCACGACCTGTAGATAGCAAAGAAGGGAACAGCGACGATGGGAATAAAACTTCTGAGGATACAAAATAGTGGAAAAATGTGACTTAGAAATGAAGACCAGGTTTAGTACACTACTATTCCATTAATTTTTGTAATTTGTAGACTACTATCCTTTCTCTGCAGAATTAGTCATGTAAAATGGGCAGCCAAGAGCCAATATGTCTTATCTAGAAATGGTAGAAAGTTTGAACCGAGGGTCTTCCGGGAACAGCCTACCTCACGAGGTAGGGGTAAGGTCTGCGTACATTCTACCCTCCCCAGACCCCACTTGTGGGATTATACTGGGTATGTTGTTCTTGTAGAAATGGTAGAAAGTCTGCATGATCGGCTAAAAGAAAACTTTCAGCACTACTTTGAATATAGACATATTCCTTGAAGTCCGACGTAAACTAGTTGGATTATATGCAGTTTTACTGTCAAAAGTTTGTTATATCCTATCAAGAGCACAAATATAAGACAATAATGTCCGTTCTGACGGACAAATCCCCCTTTTTTTTTTTTTTTGCAGCCAGACAGCGGTAGTAGCAGATACTAGCCAGTTTATGTGCAAGGTTCCTGTAGGTGCACGCGGCAGCTCGGATCAGGCTATATTAAGGCCAGCATTGCAAACTCAGAGGTGTTAGATTGGTAAGGCCGAAGACTATTTGTTGGATCTTTGATAGTGAAATGTAATGCAGCAAGTGACGATGTTCCTCCTTTAGGTGAAGTCAAATGATTGAACCACTACATACATCCTGAATCAATTGATGAAGTTATATTGCAACGTATAAACGACAAACACAATTCATTTCCAACAAAATAGGAATATTAAGCAGTAGATAGAGAAGTTCAATGATCTTGTATGTTGTACACTTGTAAATTCTTCTAGTTGCAATGCTTGTGAAGTTCTCTTTTTTTATTGCTTTTTAGGCGGAGGCAATGGAAGTTTATCACCTCTGAACGACTTTTGATTGTTCCCGATCAATCCAAGCACTAAGAGCCTGTTTGGAAAGCCACCTGGTAATTGGAATTGGTGTAATTACATAGTAATTACCAGTAATTACTGGACAATGACACTGTTTGTTTGTCATAATGTAATTACAATTAGAATTACAAGCAAATTGTACAAGTGTAATTTGTTTAATTTAAAAATAAGATTTGATTATAAAAAATTTAAAATTAATATTTAAAAAATATGTGCCTTTATAAATGATATTAAATTAGTTATTTAATATACATTTCTTGAAAATGTGTCAATTAATAATCATATATTTGTAACTAATATTGTAAAAAATAATTGATATATAATTTCAAATTAATAATATTTTAATTTTAATTGATTATAAAACTTATTATTTTTTTGTGAAAACATCATGGGATTGGATGTTTGACAAAAAAGGAATATTTATAATATATATAACATTATTCAAATGTTTGACAAAATTCTATCAACCAAAAAATAAACAAAGGTAAATAACAAGTCAATAGTTAAAACAAATATTTTTAAAATCGAAAGTATAACCCAAATTCAAAATCCAAAAGAATTTTTTTTAACATAATACTCTTATGTCAAATTTCAACATTACATATAGTTTCAACGTAACATAAGTAAATACTCCTATAATTCAAAAGAAAGGGAAAATATAAGTCTATAACTTCATTCACAACGAAATTTACTTTAATAACGTCACTTATTATATGCCAAGTTTGTTAATGACTCATTCTTTCTAATATTAAGAGATGTAATTCAAAAGTTAGAATATTAACACGATTATGCTAAATGAATAAAATAAAAAAATAAAAAAATACGTACAATTATATGGAACCACAAGTAAAGGTTGGGAATGATAAGAAAGGAAATGAAATATAAATACTATAAAAATAAAAATATATTTAAAAAATAAAAATAATTAAAAAGTAAAAATAAAAAAGAAATTAAATAATAGAAATAAAAAATAAATCAGAAAAGAGAAGAAATTAAAATAAAATAAAAAATAAATTAAATAATGGAAATAAAAAATAAATTAAAAAAGATAAGAAATTAAAAAGAAATAAACTAAAAGGTAACCCTGTAATTACAGGGTGTAATTACACCCTCTCAATTACACCAAATTTCCACCTAATCGTGCACCCAATTCCACTTGGCTTTCCAAACAGGCCCTAAATAGTTTTCATAACCAACTGGATAGAAGAAACAAATTCAGGATTTGAATTTTGTGTTTGAATTTAAAATACCGTTGAAGCCCATCTGATTTACTGCATTTGAAATCTATTTTTTGTACTTATTTTGGTAAATTTGTTAACATACATAGTCAGGTAGGGGTGTACCAAGAAAACCGACAAACCACACCAAACCGATAATCCGAAAAAAAAATCTAACTAGTGATTTGGTTTGACTTGGTTTAGTATTGAAAAAAAAAAATCCGACCATAATTGGTTTGGTTTGGTTTTAACCAAAAAAAGTCAAACTGAATTAAACTAACCCGACATTACATGTATAATTTTTTTAATATGTTTTATACATAAAATATTTACTTATAATGTAATTTATAAATATTTCTTAAGTTTTTTCATAGGTTATTTATAAATATTTCTTAACTTTTTTCATAGTTTTTGTCTTTTAACATATTATTTCAAATTTGGACTTAGAATTTTGAATGTTCCAATAAGTTTTATAACCCATAGATGTTAGTAACTCAAATAGAATGTAAACCAAAATCAAATCAATACTAATGCTTATAACAAAAGTAATTCAATCCTAATACTAGGAATGACAATAATGTTGGATATCTATTCGTTAGTTTTGCATTGTTAATTTAGACAATAAAAATACATAAATTAATTTTTTTTTGGCATGCTAATTAATACTTATTAGCCGTACTTATTTTAGCATGATTTAATATTTTTAGATAATAATCATTTTTGTTATGCCTTATTAATTAGCAATATTTATTTTATGCTATTTCATTATCTTTTTTGTTGAATATTTTATTACAATGTCATCACTCATTTCACATTTTTGTTATTTTCTTAAGAAACACCTTAATTGTATAGTTGTATCTTACTAGGACTAAAGAAATATTTGAAGTAAAAGTTATATTTTGTATGAAGATTTTTCCGGGGGGGGAAAAAAAAAACCAGAAAACCCCGAGAAACCGAATAACCCGAAAAAATTCGAAGTCGAAAAACCCGACTTTTATTGGTTTGATTTGGTTTTTCGATTTAAAAACCCGACATAATTGGTTTGGTTTGGTATTTAAAAAATCCGAACCAACCCTGTCCATGTTCACCCCTAATACATACCAAGTTTGAACCAAAATTGCTAGGTTCATATGAGCCCCATAACTTGTACATATAGTAATGAGTTCAACAATATTTGAATGTCTAAGTAGAGATTTTGAGCTTAATAACACTACTTTCTTTTTTGGTGATTTTCAATGCTTAAAACGTAAACTTTATCAAGTTAAACTAAAAAAATAAATAAAAAAAATCCTCACTTATCAAGTTAAACCCAGAAAGTTAAAGCCAAATATTCCGAAAGAAAGGCAATCATAATATCAATTATGTTTGACATGCACGCATCATAGAAGTTGGTACTCAAAGCATGATTAATATACTAGCAAAAGGATATATAACACAGGCAGAGTCAGGATTTTGAGTTTATGAGTTTTGGATTCTAGAAAATGCAGTTTAGTAGTTCTGGATATATTACTTATACATATTCAGTGAGTTTTTTAGCCACAAATACAGGGTCTGCACCAAAGCTAATGAGTTCCGAACCCCTAAGTAGAATTTTTGCTCTGCCCTTGATATAACACCAAAAAAATAGTGAGAAACTGCAAGTTGTAGGTTGGTTTTTCACCCCATGTACAGTACACGCATTGAGGCTCGACTAAATGCGTATTCATGCTTCTGGAGCTTGTTCAAATTATTCATGAACTCTTCAATATAACCACTCATGAATCCAGGCCTTGTTAGTGTCTCTTTCCACTTGACATGATTTTTCTTGATCAATTCACCTAATTCATTCCCTTCATCCATCACACTTCTTATAGTTTTACACAAATTCTCTTTTGTGAACCATCCATTTTCATCTCTTTCTACTTCAACAGCAACTTTTAACTCATCAGCCAAAAGCCTAGTGTTCAAGATTTGGTCACCCAAATGTGGTACAAGCACAACTTGACACTCACTCATTAAAGACTCCCACATTGATCCAAACACCCAATGGAAGAGTGCTCAGAATCCCAATTTGTTGCACAAAATCCCCATATACTATTCCCCTGCTTTTAGTCCACTTTTCAAATCCCTTCGGTAGGGCTTCCTCGATCGTCTTGACACCTAATGAAGGTTTTAACACGATCAAAAAAGGTATATTTGTTAAAACGTGTTCTTGAAATTGACTCTTTTCAAGAACCACTTGGCTCCTGAATGCACAGAACAGAACGGACCCTGGCTTGAATTGTTGGAGCCAGTTAGCCCATTTTTCGTCTAGTAGATGATCTTTTGATGGTGATTCAGGCAATACGAGCCCAGTAAGAAGCACCAGTTTGTTATATTGTCTTGAAAAATAGTCACATAAAGGCCCTTCTAGTTCCCTACATGAAGAGGATAGGAGTTACGGTTTTGAACACATAAGAAAAAAGAAAACAATTTCAAGGAATGTTGGGTTGAATAAATATCTGAATTTCTGGTAGAAAAAAAATCTCCTCAAGTCCCAATTCTTTATTTTTTTGCTACCTAAGGACAACATAATTCATCAGGATTGGAGTACAATCCAATGAAAGGTCTCGAGTTTGAGAATAAAAAAGCACAAGATAAAGAGTGTTTTTCTTTTGATGGACCTTTTCGGGCAATTTATATTAGTCATATTAGTAAATTCTGAATACTAGATAGTTAAAAAAAAAAAAAATGGACAGATACAATTATGCTCCTATAATCTTGATATTTGCATCAATCAATTGATAATATAAATTTGGAGTTAAGTTATATAGATAGTGTAAACATTTTCTTATATTAATATTATTGAAGAATGCTTTTCATTAGTAAAGTTCAAGTTACATATATCGTCCGTAGGCATTGGGTTTGTGAAGGAAATTGTGAAATTGAGTGAAAACAGCGATGAGAGTGTGAGGGAAAGAGAGAGGGAAGATTGGAGGATTTGGTCTGCAACATTTGTGGGTATTAAATACCAGCTAATTATGAATCTGTTTAGCTTAAAGTTTGGTTATTAGGTCAATCAGTTGAATATGTTTGAATTAATGAGTCACAACTCACAAGCAATGTAATTAATCCAAATTATATTAATCTTTTCATAATGCGAATAAAGCAACGATGAGATAATTGAAATAACGAAGTGAATAATTAACAGTAAATAATTAACAAAATAACAAAGAGAAAAAGATCCTTATTGATTCTCTTGGATTGGATGATGAATATTGCCAAAGAGCAGTGCTAAACAGTAGTGCTCCGCAAGCATGAATATCATGCTTTGTCCTTTCTATTTCAAGAATATGGCAATGGGGTTACCTTTTATGAACGTGTAAATTTATAATAATAACCTTATAATACAATTCTTGTTGTATAATTAATCTAAATGTTAAATATTTTTGAATTTATAATATGATCTTTTTATAATTCTGAAATACTATTAAGAATAAATAAAACGTAATTTCTTGCAAAAGATTGACCAAGAAGCTACATTGTAAAACTTATTTTTCCAAAACCAATTTTTTTTAATCAAACCATCATAAAGATTTTTGTTTTAGAAAAAGAAGTACAAATAAAAAGAATAACCAAGATGGCATCACAATAAAAAGACTAAAAATAGATTCTAACTGCTTTACCCACGCAAAGAAAAAGAAAACAAAAATTTAAAAGAATAAATCAAAACAAATAGATTGTTTGTGCAAAATGAATAGCACTTTTTACTTAAGACTTAAACTAAGTAACCAACATAGCAAGTACATGCAATATATTAAAAAAAAAATGCAACTTAAACGTCTCATGCACTGTTAATGGTAGTTGGACCATGAATTTAATTGCTGGACATTAAATTACAAAATTTAAAACAAAAAAGATGTAGGAAAAGAGAAACACATAACATATCTAAGTGAGTTCTTTAAAAGCTTTCAAATGCAGTAGAGCCTATGAACAATATTGTTAATTGTCTTTAAGTGAGTTTCGTGGGGCCTGCTCAAAAACATAAATATTCATATCAGATAATTAAATGCATAAGGCAATTTAAGAGATTCCAAAAGGAGAAGCCAGAAGGAAAGAGTGTTGCTTGACAAAAGGATAAAAAATTCACGAAATTAGAGCGACATGGAGTGACATTCATCTCTATCTCTCTCAGGAACACAAAAAACTCTTCACCGGCCTTCGTATAAGACAATAGCAGTAGATCATATTGAATAGTAGTATAGATTTCTATAACAACCACAACAAACATACCATATAATCATCTGATTAATAATAATAGTATTTAAACACATTTCATACATACAACGGCAAATGTAATTTCTATCTAAGCATTGGACAAGAACAACAGAATCAAATACTATGAAAATTGGAAAAGTGAGAGAGGGAAACCAAGGTCTAGTGCAGGCAGTGTTTTAAGAGGCGGGGGCGCGAGACGAGGCGTTTTACGCAACACGGGTGAGGTTTAAGCCTCCAGACACGGGGCGTATGTCTCGTGTATCTTCAATTTTATAATTTTATTACTAAAAAATAAGCAAAAGTAATATTTTCATTCAAATTCTGCAAATAAATTCAAATAAATCACCAATAATATAAAAATAATTATTATAATTATTATTTGAGAAAGTAACAACAAAAAAATGATAATAGCCTAGATAATCTTTAAAGTGAAATCTTCATTCACTTCGTCATCATTCTCCAGATCTATTAGTTCTTCCTACCCTTAACAAATATTTGCACTGACTTTTATTTATATATTCAAAGAAGAAGAAGGGCAAAAAGTGTAAGAGCAATAGCAAAAAATGGATAAAGTTGCTTCATGAACATAGTGCTATGAAATCTCCAGACATAATCATCTAAAAAAACTTTTTATGACAGTGTTATTTTCTATGAGAGTTGCTTTCTTTATGTATATATTTTAGGAAGAATCACCACAACATTAAAACATGATAACATAAATTATAAAAATCATTATACCAATAATAAAATCATAATCTATAGCAAAAATACGTTTAAAACAATAAAAATCAAATTTAACGCTGGGGCGTACGCCTTTACGCCCGGGGCGTACGCTTTTGCACTCGGGACTTAGGCCTCAAATTCAAGGGCGTATGCCCTATGAATCTACGCCTTTCATTTGCGCCCCAGAGCGTTTTTGGTACCCCCGCCCCGGGACTCGCCCCGAAAATGCCTTTGAAAGCAAGGAGTGCAGGTTTTCCTTATTTTTTATTTATTAATACCACTACACCAGGGAAGAATCATTTCTTTGATACTGATTTTTGTTTGGATTACTTGTGATGCTTATGGTTTTTACTAACAAAAAAGAAACGGTTTTGGAGTTAGCGATAAAGGAAGAACGGTTATTTATTCTCCGGATACATTTTTTGTGAGCAGCTGTTGATACCTTTTTATTCATAATAATAGAGAACATAAATGTACAATGATGTAGAGAATGAATGAGGTGATTTATACCTTTTTATTCATAATAATAGAGAACATAAATGTGCAAAGTTGGACCATCATTGCACTGTTGATGGTAGTTCATAATAATAGAGAACATAAATGTGCAAAGTTGGACCATCATTGCACTGTTGATGGTAGTTGGATCATGAATTTAATTGCTGGACATGAAATCATAAAATTTAAAACAAAAAAGATGTGGAAAAGAGAAACACATAACATATCTAAGTGAGTGCTTTACAAACTTTCAAATGCAGTTGAGCATATGAACAATATTGTTAATTGTCTTTAAGCGAGTTTTGTGGGACCGGCTCAAAAACATAAATATTCATTATAGATAATAAAATACATAAGGTAATTTAAGAGATTCCAAAAGAAGAAGCCAGAGGAAAAGAGCGTTGCTTGACAAAAGGATAAAAAGTTCTAGAAATTGGAGCGATATGGAGTGATATTCATCTCTATCTCTCTCAGGAACACAAAAAACTCTTCACTGGTCTTCGTATTGGACAATAACAGTAAATCATATCGAATAGTAGTATAGATTTCTATAACAACCACAACAAGCATACCATATAATCATCTGATTAATAATAATAGTATTTAAACACATTTCATAGATTCAACGGACAAATGTAATTTCTGTCTAAGCATTGGACAAGAACAGCAAAATCAAATACTATGAAAATTGGAAAAGTGAGAGAGGAAAACCAAGGTCTAGTGCAGGCAGTGTTTTAAGAGGCGGGGGCACGAGACGAGGCGTTTTACGCAGCACGGGGCTAGTGTAAGCCTTGAGACAGGGGGCGTAAGTCCCATGGATCTACGGGACGTATGTCTCGTGTATCTTCAATTTTATAATTTTATTACAAAAAATAAGCAAAAGTAATATTTTCATTCAAATTCTGCAAATAAATTCAAATAAATCACCAATAATATAAAAATAATTATTATAATTATTATTTGAGAAAGGTAACAAAAAAAAATGATAATAGCCTATATAATCTTTAAAGTGAAATCTTCATTCACTTCGTCATCATTCTCCAGATCTATTAGTTCGTCCCACCCTTAACTAATATTTGCACTGACTTTTCTTTATTTATTCAAAGAAGAAGAATGGCAAAAAGTGTAAGAGCAATGAAAAAAAATGGATAAAGTTGTTTCATGAACATAGTGCTTTTAAATCTCCATCATATTAATTTCAGATAAAATCATCTAAAAAAACTTTTTATGACAGTGTTATTTTTACATGAGAGTTGCTTTCTTTATGTATATATTTTACGAAGGATCACCACAACATTAAAACATGATAACATAAATTATAAAAATCATTATACCAATAATAAAGTCATAATCTATAGTAAAAATACTTTTAAAACAATAAAAATCAAATTTAACGCTGGGGCGTACGCCTTTACGCCCGGGGCTTACGCTTTTGCACCCGGGACTTACGCCCCAAATTCAAGGGCGTACGCCTTATGGATTTACGCCTTTGAGCGTTTTTGTTACGCCTCGCCCAGAACTCGCCCCGAAAACGCCTTTGAAAACACCGAGTGCAGGTTTTCCTTATTTTTTCTATTATTTATACACCTACAACAGGGAAGAAGCATTTCTTTGATACTGATTTTTGGATTACTTGTGAGGCTTATGGTTTTTACGAACAAAAAAGAAACGGTTTTGGAGTTACCTACAAAGGAGGAAAGGTTATTAATTCTCCGGATATATTTTTTGTTAGCAAATGTTGATACCTTTTTATTAACATAAATGTGCAATGATGTAGAGAACTAATGAGGTGATTTATACCTTTTTATTCATAATAACAGAGAACATAAATGAGCAAACTTGGACCATCATGATGGTAGTTGGACCATGAATTTAATTGCTGGACATGAAATCACAAAATTTAAAACAAAAAAGATGTAAAAAAAGAGAAACACGTAAAATATCTAAGTGAGTCCTTTAAAAACTTTCAAATGCAGTAGAGCATATGAACAATATTGTTAATTGTCTTTAAGCGAGTTTTGTGGGGACCTGCTAAAAAACATAAATATTCATTATAGATAATAAAATGCATAAGGTAATTTAAGAGATTCCAAAAGAAGAAGCCAAAGGCAAAGAGCATTGCTTGACAAAAGGATAAAAAGTTCACGAAATTGGAGCGACATGGAGTGACATTCATCTCTATCTCTCTCAGGAACACAAAAAACTCTTCACAGGTCTTCGTATTGGACAATAGCAGTAGATCATATTGAATAGTAATATAGATTTCTATAACAACCACAACAAACATACCATATAATCATCTGATTAATAATAATAGTATTTAAACACATGTCAGACAGAAGAACAACAGAATCAAATACTTTGAAAATTGGAAAGTGAGAGAGGAAAACCAAGGTCTAGTGCAGGCAGTGTTTTAAGAGGTGAGGGCGCGTAAGTCCCATAGATCTACGGGGCGTATGTCTCGTTTATCTTCAATTTTATAATTTTATTACTAAAAAATAAGCAAAAGTAATATTTTCATTCAAATTCTGCAAATAAATTCAAATGAATCACCAATAATATAAAAATAATTCTTATAATTATTATTTGAGAAAGGTAACAACAAAAAAATGATAATAGCCTAGATAATCTTTAAAGTGAAATCTTCATTCACTTCGTCATCATTCTCTAGATCTATTAGTCCTTCCCACCGTTAACTAATATTTGCACTGACTTTATTTATATATTCAAAGAAGAAGAATGGCAAAAAGTGTAAGAGCAATGGCAAAAAGTGGATAAAGTTGCTTCATGAACATAGTGCTATGAAATCTCCAGACATAATCATCTAAAAAAACTTTTTATGATAGTGTTATTTTCTATGAGAGTTGCTTTCTTTATGTATATATTTTAGGAAGAATCACCACAACATTAAAACATGATAACATAAATTATAAAAATCATTATACCAATAATAAAGTCATAATCTATAGTAAAAATACTTTTAAAACAATAAAAATCAAATTTAACGCTAGGGCGTACGCCTTTACGCCCGGGGCTTACGCTTTTGCACCCGGGACTTACGTCCCAAATTCAAGGGCGTACGCCTTATGGATCTACGCCTTTGAGCGTTTTTGTTACGCCTCGCCGTAACTCGCCCCGAAACGCCTTTGAAAACACTGGAGTGCAGGTTTTCCTTATTTTTTCTATTATTTATACACCTACAACAGGGAAGAAGCATTTCTTTGATACTGATTTTTGGATTACTTGTGAGGCTTATGGTTTTTACGAACAAAAAAGAAACGGTTTTGGAGTTACCTATAAAGGAGGAAAGGTTATTCATTCTCCGGATACATTTTTTGTTAGCAAATGTTGATAACTTTTTATTATCATAAATGTGCAATGATGTAGAGAACTAATGAGGTGATTTATACCGTTTTATTCATAATAATAGAGAACATAAATGAGCAAAGTTGGACCATCAGGAAGGTAGTTGGACCATCATTTCACGGTTGATGGTAGTTGGACCATGAATTTAATTGCTGGACATGAAATCACAAAATTTAAAACAAAAAAGATGTAGAAAAAGAGAAACACATAAAATATCTAAGGGGGTCCTTTAAAAACTTTCAAATGCAGTAGAGCATATGAACAATATTGTTAATCGTCTTTAAGCGAGTTTTGTGGGGACCTGCTAAAAAACATAAATATTCATTATAGATAATAAAATGCATAAGGTAATTTAAGAGATTCCAAAAGAAGAAGCCAGAGGCAAAGAGCATTGCTTGACAAAAGGATAAAAAGTTCACGAAATTGGAGCGACATGGAGTGACATTCATTTCTATCTCTCTTAGGAACACAAAAAACTCTTCACCGGTCTTCGTATAGAATAATAGCAGTAGATCATAGTGAATAGTAGTATAGATTTCTATAACAACCACAACAAACATACCATATAATCATCTAATTAATAATAATAGTATTGGACAAGAACAACAGAATTGGACGTTCGACGGACAAATGTAATTTCTATCAAAGCATTGGACAAGAACAACAGAATCAAATACTATGAAAATTGGAAAAGTGAGAGAGGAAAACCAAGGTCTAGTGCAGGCAGTGTTTTAAGAGGCGGGGGCGCGAGACGAGGCGTTTTAAGCAGCACGGGGCGAGGTGTAAGCCTCGAGACACGGGGCGTAAGTCCCATGGATCTACGGGGCGTATGTCTCGTGTATCTTCAATTTTATATGTCTCGTGTATCTTCAATTTTATAATTTTACTACTAAAAAGTAAGCAAAAGTAATATTTTCATTCAAATTCTGCAAATAAATTTAAATAAATCACCAATAGTATAAAAATAATTATTATAATTATTATTTGAGAAAGGTAACAAAAAAAATGATAATAGCCTAGATAATCTTTAAAGTACAATCTTCATTCACTTCGTTATCATTTTTCACAGTTCACATAAAAAAGAACAATCAGAGTTTGTTAAATGTTTGACGGCAACCAAAAATGCTCATATTTAACAAACTTAGAGGACCAAAACTACTCAAAAATATAGTTGAGGAACCATTTCAACTTACCCCGCAATCATAGAGTACCATTGTAGTCATTTTTCCTCCACAAAACATCAAGAAATGCATCAATAAATTGAGATCAAATCCACTGCCTTAGCAGCAAATTTAAGATTCAGATTCAAGCAAAAAAAAAATGTCAGAAAACAAAAAAAAAAAGTTACACATAACAATGTTCCCATGGTTTGCACTTGGTCACATAAACCCATTTCTCCATCTTTCAAATGAACTAGCTAAAAGGGGTCATCAAATCTCATTTTTATTGCCCAAAAAAGCTCAAATCCAAGTAGAAAACACCAATTTTCATCCAAATCTCATCAAATTTCACTCTCTTAAAATTCCTCATGTTGATGGCCTTCCACTAGGCACAGAAACAGCCTCAGAGGTGCCCATGTTCCTAACAAGTCACCTTGCCACGGCCTTAGACCAAACGCTCGATCAAATCAAAATCTTACTCTCTAATTTAAAACCGGATATTGTGTTCTACGATTTCGCGTATTGGGTACCGGATATTGCCTCTGAAATCGGGTTCAAGACCGTATGTTACAACGCTGTTTCTGCAGCATCCATCGCGATCGCGTTAGTCCCCGCGAGAAAATCATGTACTATTGAAGAAATGATGAAGCCGCCAAAAGGGTACCCTCCATCAGAAGTAGTGCTCCGCGGACACGAAGCACGTGGACTTTTCACTGTATTTCAAGAATACGGTAGTGGTGTAACGTTTTTTGAACGTGTCACGACATCATTGGCCCGATGTGATGCTATATCAATTTGGACATGTAGGGAACTAGAAGGACCTTTTTGTGACTATTTGTCTAGCCAATATAACAAGCCCGTGTTTCTAACCGGGCCCATACTGCCCGAACCATCATCACAAGATCGTCTAGACGAAAAATGGGCTAATTGGCTCCAACAGTTCAGGCCAAGGTCCGTCCTGTTCTGTGCTTTGGGGAGCCAATTAGTTCTTGAAAAGGGTCAGTTTCAAGAACTCGTTTTAGGAATTGAGTCAACAAATTTACCCTTTTTGATCACGGTAAAACCTCCATTAGGTGTCAAGACGGTCGAGGAAGCCCTGCCGGAGGGATTTGAAGAGAGGACTAAAGGAAAAGGAATAGTATGTGGAGAGTTTGTGCAACAAATTGGGATTTTGAATCACTCTTCAATTGGGTGTTTTGTGAGCCATGGTGGGTTTGGGTCAATGTGGGAGTCTTTGATGAATGAGTGTCAAATTGTGCTTGTACCACAATCTTGTGACCACATCTTGCACACTAGGCTTTTGGCTAATGAGTTGAAAGTTGCTGTTGAAGTAGAAAGAGATGAAAATGGATGGTTCACAAAAGAGAATTTGTGTAAAACTATAAGAAGTGTGATGGATGAAGGGAGTGAATTAGGTGAATTGATCAAGAAAAATCATGTCAAGTGGAAAGAGACACTAACAAGGCCAGGATTCATGAGTGGTTATATTGAAGAGTTCATGAATAATCTGCACGAGCTCTAGAAGTTTTTAAACTATTTGTTGGGTGTAATGTATTGAGGACAGAGCTATAATTCTACTTACGGGTTCAACAAAATTCAGTACTTGTGGCTCAGATCCTGTAGTATTGTTAAATAATCTTGAACACTAGGCTCCGCCTATGTTATGTATCGTTTGCTAGTGTGTTGTTCATGCTTCGAGTATTGTATTGTATGATGTGTGTATGTCGCAATATAATTGATATTATGATCGCTTTTCTATTAGCTAGTTGTAAACTTTGGCTTTAACTTTTTGGGTTTAACTTGATAAAGTTTAGGTTCTATGCATAAAAAAAAATTAAAAAAAAAAAGGCGAAATACGACTGACCTTTCTATTCATCATCATATTGCAAAGTCCAATATATTTCAGAATGATTTGCGTAATTACAATTTTTCCATCTTTTTTCATCGGCCTAAATTTTGGTGGACAAATACATGTTTCTGGTGGAAAATAACAACTAATCTAAGGTTTAAAAGTGAATATAAGATGAGTTTCCTTTTCTAACTCTTATCTATTTGGGCAGTCTTAATATTACCTAACCTCCAAGCATTTAAGCGGAAATCACCACAAAAATAGTGTTATTATGCTCAAATTCTCTATATACTTAAGACATTCAAATATAGTTTTCTTACTGTACAAAATTAAATTATAGACCATTCATGCCCTTCTTTGAAAATTTGACCCACCAACATTGCTGATTTCAAAATTTGTTGAAACGGCAACTGCAAGACAGAAGGCAAACAAGCTTGTTTACAACAAACTTTTGGTACGTGGAAAATAAACTGCAACCACGAACAAAATATGAAGAAACAAGAGTATTTTGAATAAACGGTGCTATAATTATGTTTATCCCTTGATTCTTCTCTCCTAAATTTTCTCCGTAATTCAAGGGCCGTTAGTAGCGTTTTCTCGAACGTAGGTGATTTGGACCTTCTTGAGATGTATTTGATCACCAAGAACGTCCGACAACACTTTGCTAGTTTGAGTTGAAAGATAATATTTGATGTCTTGATCTCTTTGTGAATACCCATGAGTTTATGGGATATTCGAGATGCCTTTCATTTCAAGAAATATGTGTCCCTTTATATAGGCATAAGCTAGGGTTTAGGGTAGAGTAGCTCTACGAAACCCTAATTGACCTTAGAGTTTGAGATGGGTTGGACTCGTTTTGTAGAGTCCTATTTTAAATAAGTAAAATTTTGATGTCTACAAATGCCGCCATACTTCAAGGCTTGTGGGGGTGTAGACTTGCTGAAACTCAAAGACGAGACTTGAAGTGCGAGTTTCCATCTTTGCGATTTTGTGGCTCCAGATTTTGCAGATCAAATTTGTGAGAGAAGATATGAAGGGCAGATGGTCCCACTGGTCGTGCCAATGTAATAAATAATTTTTCAAAACAAGTTCAGGGAATAGCCTATGTATTTCCCCTAAATCATACCAGGATAAGTTATACATGATTCAAAGGATTTTCATTAAGAGGGTTAAAAGATATAAAGAAGTAAATACACAAAGAAGACAAGGGGGTCAACATCAACTATATATGAGTAATAATTTGAACCTTATATATACAATGCAATTTCCTGCCGAAGGAGAACCCCCATCAACCCTACCTAGCTCTGGTCCTAAACACCATGATTACTTCACTCAATTAATTCATCAAACCAACGAGCTCTACTTGTGCTGCAGTATTTTTTTTATTTAATTATTTTCCATTCAATCTCTCTTTCCTCTCTAGATACTATAACTCGAAGTTGCAAAGCTCAGTCGAAAACGAAGGGCATCCATCCATTAAAAGTATGCCACGGACATAGCTACTCTTCCTATTCCTGCCTGGATTGACTTAGCATGTCAGATTCATATCAAGTAACGATATGCATGTGTCCATTTAAGAGGGAAACCCTCCCTATCTAGACTTTCAAAATTCGAGACCTCCGATTAGCTAAGGATATCAAAATCCTATCCATCTTACCACTACTCTCTTATCATGCAATATCAGCTTTTTTTAAGACTAAAAAAATACTCCCTCCATTCCAATTTAAGTTTGTTACTTTTCTTTTTGATCTTTCATAAAAAGAGCGTCTCTTTCTATATTTAGTAAGTTGATTATTCAAACATCTTACATGACAAGTTTGAAACCACAAGATTCAAAGCACATTTTCGTACATTACACACATTTTTAATTTAGGACCTAAGATTCAAAAGTCTTTTTTTATTCCTTAAACTTTATGCACAGTCAAACTAAGACACTTAAATTGGAGCGGAGAGAGTAATTTTTTAAGAGTTCGAAACCTATGGTTCATGATTATCATCAAGATTTTAACTTGTCAATCTTGTTTTCCAAACTCATTTTGGTATCTTTCTTCTAACTTGTCATCTTCTATTCTCCTATCCTTGTTTTGCTACAACATCGTTTTTCTGTTTAATTATTTCGTATTCGAAACTCACTAACTCAATTAATTCATGTTTGCATCGTGTAGCGGTATAAGACCTATTAAAAAAAAAAAAAACTCATTCCCTATCAAGAATTTCACCATTCTCAGAACTTGAATCTAAAACTTCTATTTGTCGTCAATATTTATTTTTTCCAAATCATTTTGCTATCTTGATCCTCCTCGTTTACAAACAAGTAGAGACGTCTTAATGTGAGACTTCTTATCCTCATCTTGGTACTCTTGTTTGTACAGAATTGCTGACTCACCTCTTTATCATGTAGTATCCGTTTATCCAAAAACTTGGAAGACTTATTAGCTATTCCATCTCCTATATATATTACACATGCATTGCAACCCCAATTTTCCACAAAACTTCTACTTTGCCACAAAAGTTTACTTAACTTTTATATGCTGATGGTGTAAAAGAATCTTTCGACAAAGCTTTTCATACTACTAGAGAGCGCCATTACAGGCATGTTTTCCAACAAAGATTGTTGTTTCGCGATATATTTACGAAAATGAAATACTGTTATTTGTTAGTTTTTAACAACTGGCTAATATCTTGTGATTAAAAATAAACAAAAAAAATAACTAGACGTGTTACATATTAGAGTCACATATTCTTTGTTTTACCCGGTCCTATGATAGTTTATTAGATTAAGATTAACATGAACACTAGTTTATTCTAGCTACAAAAAGAGATATAGTTATATTAATGTTCCTTTACATAGTAAATCATACTTATAATCCTTATCAATTTGGATGAAACTATAAATCAGTTCGAACCAACTAATTAAAGCTCAAAGTATCTGGTTAGATAAGAAGTGAGCCAAACCCGCCCTAATGGATTGAATATTATTTTTCGAGCCCAACAATAGGCCCATGTACAAAAGTACTTCCATAACAACCTTGCAAAAATTACAGTCAAATATCATTCAGTCATCTAGTTTACAAAATATGTATACAATGCATAAGTAGTGTATACTTTGTACAAAATATTAGTAAACTAGTTGGTCGATGGGTACATTTACATAAGTTTCCCTATAATAGGTTAAACTATATTAATAGCATAAAGGCTTTACAATATCACTGCATGTTACTTACATTATGTTGGGTTAAATCATCCCAAAGATACTAGTTTTAACATGAGTGATACTTTTTTGGTCATAGAAAACCATGCTAGTTACGTGCCTTAATCTAGATGGACACATAAATTGACAGAGAAATTTTGTATCTTCTTTTTCTAATCAAAAGAGATGTGGCCTCGCACCAAAGAGTGTCAGAGCGGCGAATTTTTAATTATTTGGAGTTTAGTTAACCAATCATCTGTAGCACGTAACATCTTTAAAACAGAATCACTATTACAAGGTACTACCGGTTTAGTTGCTTTGGTCCAAATGTTGATTTACCAAAAATATACAAATATTAAATTTTGATCACAGTAACTCAATAAACAATGAAGTGATATTTCAAAATCATAAAATTCAAAATACTAGATCCGCATCCGTTTTTAAGGTACTCGCCCATTAGTTTAAGACAAGTTCAATCATCTTGAGCTGATGATAAAGTGAAACACTAGGGGGTCACCATAAAAAATTGTGATAGGATGAATATGATCCTTTTACCTTATTCGGCGATCTCGTGTTTGAGTTCTGAAATTTAATTTTTTTAGGTAAGAAGCTCTTCCCCTTTTAATGCGTCTTATATGACGCGAATCAGAATTAATCAAGGCTCCAAAATGAATGCTAAACATCGCGTGGAAGACAAAAAAACACTCATGTGACTTTACGTCTTGATGGATGCATTCACGGACACCACGGTCTGAAAAATATGTACATAAAATTGTGGAGAGACCACAAGTTGGAGTTGAAAATTTGTACCAATTTGCTAACCAAATATTTATTGAAAATATTTTTTAAAAAGAGTTTTTTTTTTTTATATATATATATATATATAACTTAACAGACCTTACTATACTATCAGTACTAGATGGCGTATGCCCGTGCGCACTTTGGATTATATAGTGTATCTATGTGTATGTAGTTGTGTACAACTGTAAAGATTTATGTATTGGGTAGTGATAATATATTATATGTTATATTGCTAATAAACATATATAAGTTTGCACTGTCTATGCATATATATAGATGAACATTAACAAATATACACAAATGTTATTTGTCTATTACATTGATGATTGCACTATATATATATATATATATATATATATATATATATATATATATATATATATATATATATATATATATATTATATCATTTATATTATATATCTACGTGTCGGGTACTAGTAAACAAGTTAAAAAGTAATGCGAAATCGGCTATTTTGTTAGTAGCAAATATGCATGTTGTAGTCGTGCGACGCCATGGCGACAAAATATATGTAGAAATTTTTTGCTTTGTGTGCTTTGTAACTGAAGATATGAAGCTTCAAAGGACGAAATTGTAACAAAAAGTGGAGAAATAAGTGATTTAGATATGTGGGTATTGTTTAAATTGGGGAATTTTCAGAAATTGGGTTTGAACAACAACAACAACATACCCAACAGTGTATTCTTTCTTAGTGGTAATAAAGTAAAGGTGAAGGAATTGCAAATGGCATTAAAATCAGTACTCGATTCTTCAATTATTAGGGCAGAGTTCATTAGTTTCCCCTCTTATATTTGTTATTCAATGGCATTAACGTTAACTTATTTTGTTCTTCAATGGCATTAACGTTAACTTATTGTATCTGCTCTCTTCAATTTATCTAGAAAAAGAAAGGAAAAAAAATTAAAAAAAGAAGAAGAAAGAAGATGAGGATAGAGAGCAGATACAGCGAAAGGATGGGGAACAAGAACATGGAGGGCGGGTTTGGGCGAGGAGGGGGGGGGGGGGGGGTTGGAAAAAGGAGAAAGGGAAAGAATAAGAAAGAAAAGGAAAAAGTTAATTTAAAATGAAAAATAAAATATTAAGAAAATCTTAATATATCATCCAATTAGAAGATGACATATCTACAGTTGGGACCACTTTTAGTGTTATTTTTTTCCTCCCACACGCTTTTAGAAAAGTCGTGTACACTTTCTTGCCACGTCATCCGCTAAGGGGGGGGGGGGTGTATTTAATTAACTTGAAAGTTGTTAAGGGGAGTAAATAAATACAACTTAAGTTTAGTTGCTAAACTAAGTTTTCGTGCCAAGTTCAGGGGTCAAATGATGTCTTTTCTCTTTATATTTCAAGAATATGGCAATGGGGGTCACTTTTTATGAACTTGTCACAACTTCATTGAAGCGACATAATGTTATACTCCATCCGTTCCAAAAAAATTGTCTTAGTTTGACTTGACACATAGTTTAAGAAATAAAAGAAAACTTTTGAAATGTGTGGTCCAAAACAAGTCTTAGATATTTGTGTGGCTGTAAATCATCTCATAAAGTTAAATTGTTTCTAAATATAGAAAGGTACCAATCTTTTAGGGACAGACTAAAAAAGAAAGGAAGATAATCTTTTTGGGACGGAGGGAGTATCAGTTAGGACATGTTGTAGAGAGCTAGAAGAAACCTTTTATTTTTATTTTTTATGTAACTACTAGTCAACTTATCCGCGCTTCGCGAGGTCATAAATAAAAATAGTAATTTTATAATAGTAACCTTATAATACAACTCTTGTATATTTAATCTAAATGTTAAATATTTTTGAATTTATAATATGATCTTTTTATAATTCTGAAATACCGTTAAGAATAAATAAAACGTAATTTCTTGCAAAAGATTGACCAAGAAGCTACATTGTAAAACTTATTTTTCCAAAAACCTAATTTTTTTAATCAAACCATCACACAGATTTTTGTTTTAGAAAAAGAAGTAAAAATAAAAAGAATAACCACGATGGCATCACAATAAAAAGACTAAAAATAGATTCTAACTGCTTTACCCACGCAAAGAAAAAGAAAACAAAAATTTAAAAGAATAAATCAAAACAAATAGATTGTTTGTGCAAAATGAATAGCACTTTTTACTTAGACTTAAATTTAAATAACCAATATAGCAAGTACATGCAATATATAAAAGAAAAAAAAATGCAACTTAAACGTCTCATGCACTATTGATGGTAGTTGGACCATGAATTTAATTGCTGGACATGAAATTCCAAAATTTAAAACAAAAAAAGATGTAGGAAAAGAGAAACATAACATATCTAAGTGAGTTCTTTTAAAACTTTCAAACGCACTAGAGCATATGAACAATATTATTAATTTTCTTTAAGCGAGTTTTGTGGGACCTGCTCAAAAACATAAATATTCATATCAGATAATAAAATGCATAAGGTAATTTAAGAGATTCCAAAAGAAGAAGCCAGAGGAAAAGAGCGTTGCTTGACAAAAGGATAAAAAATTCATGAAATTGGAGCGACATGGAGTGACATTCATCTCTATCTCTCTCAGGAACACAAAAACTCTTCACCGATTTTCGTATTGAACAATAGCAGTATAGTAGTATAGATTTCTATAACAACCACAACAAGCATACCATATAATCATCTGATTAATAATAATTGTATTTAAACACATTTCATACATTCAACGGACAAATGTAATTTTTATCTAAGCATTGGACAAGAACAACATAATCAAATACCATTAAAAATAGGAAAAGTGAGAGAGGGAAACCAGGGTCTAGTGCAGGCAGTGTTTTAAGAGGCGGGGCGCGAGATGAGGCGTTTTACGCAGCACGGGGCGAGCTGTAAGCCTCGAGACACGGGGCGTAAGTCCCATGGATCTATGCGGCATATGTCTCGTGTATCTTCAATTTTATAATTTTATTAATAAAAAATAATCAAAAGTAATATTTTCATTCAAATTATGCAAATAAATTCAAATAAATCACCAATAATATAAAAATAATTATTATAATTATTATTTGAGAAAGTAACAACAAAAAATGATAATAGCCTAGATAATCTTTAAAGTGAAATCTTCATTCACTTCGTCATCATTCTCCAGATCTATTAGTCCTTCCCACCCTTAACAAATATTTGCACTGACTTTTATTTATATATTCAAAGAAGAAGAAGGGCAAAAAGTGTAAGAGCAATAGCAAAAAATGGATAAAGTTGCTTCATGAACATAGTGCTATGAAATCTCCATCATATCAATTGCAGACATAATCATCTAAAAACAATTTTTATGACAGTGTTATTTTCTATGAGAGTTGCTTGCTTTATGTATATATTTTAGGAAGAATTGCCACTACATTAAAACATGATAACGTAAATTATAAAAATCATTATACCAATAATAAAATGCAAAATACTTTTAAAACAATAAAAATAAAATTTAACGCTGGGGCGAACGCCTTTACGCCCGGGTCTTGCGCTTTTGCGCCCAGGACTTACGCCCCAAATTCAAGGGCGTATGCCCTGTTGACACCCAAGTCAAGCTTCTTGAATTTCAAACAGACTGAAATACGTATTCATAAAGGAAAAATACTTTCTAAACTAGTTTTTGGAGTTGTTTTGCCGTTTCATTTGGCAAAATATCCTAATATATAATGTATACATTTTATGTAAATTTTAAGTATTAATTATGTTCAAAATAAGTGTTTAATTTAGCATTTTTTTAATTTAAAATTGCCAAATTAAAAGTCATTTACGACTTGATAATTACTATAATTAGCATATTTTCTCAGATAAATATTTTACTCTGTTGAGTTAAGAAGTTTGATTAATTAATTGAAAAGCAATTCATTCCCAAATGGGTTTGATTGACTATTTCTACAAAGAAGTATCAAGCGCTACTTTCTAAAAGCAACTTTGGCCACCTTTTTAATTGGAATTTTTACGCGTTATAGCTACTTCTAATACATTATTAGTAATAACTACCTTTTATTTTAATTACTGATAACAACTAAATACTTTTCTAATTTAACTATTATAGCTACACAGTAACTTTCAATTACCATTTCACAAATACACCTAAAAATTAGCACCCCAATCCCATATCCCCTTTTAATGGCAACAATATTAATCACTTAATAAACATTACCATTTTCTCTCCTTTTTCATAAATTCTTACCTTTTTAAAAAGGGAAGAATCTGTGAATGCCCAGTTAAATAGTCGTCTTCTTCCTCTCTTCACCCTTCTGCAAAAATTTCACTTCCATTCTCACCAATTAAGAATATTCGTTGTATTCTTTCTTTTTTTTTTTTTGCAAAAAAAAAAAAAAAACCCTTAAAGTACTCTTCTTTCTTCTTTTAAAGTTCCAAAGACATCAGTCGTCACCTCAGATTCTATTGCCTTGTGAATTATTAAAAATCACAATAATTCGATTTTCCATTTTGGGATATTGCAATTCGAAACGGTATTTTCAGTACGGTTATTTCGATTCGAGGCATATGTGGTCAAAGTGGGCCTCTTTCACGTCCTATCCCATCTCTTTGTTTCGTGAAATTTTCACTATTTGTGTTATTATTCTTCCACAAAATTAACTTGGTGGAAGTGATTGTTTTTGCTCCAGGCCGTGGTGGTGGTTATGGCTGCACACACGAGAGAAGGGGAGAGAGAAAGTTTTTTAGGGTTTTGAGAAGATGAAAAATATATGTATTTGTGTATGTTCTATGATATAACTACCAATTGTTGTGGTTGGTGGTGTATTTTTGTTTTTTTCTATATATTTGTGTATTTTGTTCAAATTAATTCCATCACCATCTAGTTTCAAATACACAAAGTACGCAAATACATGGTAAGTTTTCTATATATTTATGTATTTTGTTCAAATTAATCCCATCAAAATACATGGGTGATGCAAATTGTTACTCACACAAATACTTGAGATTTAATATAAAATATATGGGTTTGATTGGAAACTTCAAATACATTAGTTATGCTATCAAATACATGGGTAAATAAAAAATGAAATCAATATTGAAAACTTCAAATACATTACCACTAAATACATGGGTGATGCAAATTGTTACTCACACAAATACATGATATTTAATATAAAATACATGAAGTTTGATTGGAAACTTCAAATACATTAGTTATGCTATCAAATACATGGGTAAATAAAAAACGAAATCAATATTGAAAACTTCAAATACATTGGCTGTTGAATGTTTTCAAATTTTGAATTTTTGATTTTTTACGTTTGAATGTTGAAGATTGGATGAAGGAATAGAAAACGGTTATGGAAAAAAACTCTAAAATCTGATTTTGTTAAAGAGTATGGTAAAAAATACCAATTAATAACTAATTAAATGATCCCATCGTTATGGCCTAAAATCAAGGGATATGTTTTCTTTTTTACTGTGTTTCTGTGAATTTACACGCATCAAATACATCCGAAAAACCTTAATTTGGGAAAACATAGCTACAAATGATAATATTTAAAAGGGTTGCTATAAATGATAGAAAACTACCATAATATAGTTATTTGAGTAATTTTACCTTTTTAATTGTCATATTAGCTCCCTGACTCTACAAACTCAGTCCAAATTTCACTAACATTGACCCAGCCCAATCTCTCATTTTAATGTCCTTCCCTAACCCTTTTTGCCCTGACATTTACACAAAACAAACGTAACCCAAAATCCCTTTCAACTTTGAAGTCTCCAGCTTGGCCCAGCTCAAAAAAAGGCAAGATTCCAATCCCTTTTTGCCATTCAAGACCTTGCACGCCCATTTTGGGCAAAGCTTTCAATGCTTTTGTATTCTTCTCAGCTAAGTAAACTCGTCTCATCTTCTTTTTTTCATTTTTTCTTTTGGTTTGGGGTACAAAGATCACTGATGGTCTTTATCCGGATTTCAAATGAAAATTATTCAAGTCCGAATCTCAACATTGCATTGTTGATGGTAGTTGGACCATTAATTTAATTGCTGGACATGAAATCACAAAATTTAAAACAAAAAAGGATGTAGGAAAAGAGAAACACATAATTGTATTTAACACATTCATACTTTCAACGGACAAATATAATTTCTATCTAAGCATTGGAGAAGAACAACATAATCAAATACTATGAAAGTTGGAAAAGTGAGAAAGGGAAACCAAGGTCTAGTGCAGGCAGTGTTTTAAGAGGCGGAGGCGCGAGGCGATGCGTTTTACGCAGCTCGGGGCGAGGTGTAAGCCTCGAGACACGGGGCATAAGTCCCATGGATCTACGGGGCGTATGTCTCGTGTATCTTCAATTTTATAATTTTAACTAAAAAATAAGCAAAAGTACTATTTTCATTCAAATTCTGCAAATAAATTATCAATAATATAAAAATAATTATTATTTGAGAAAGGTAACCAAAAAAAAAAATGATAAAATAGCCTAGATAATCTTTAAAGTGAAATCTTCATTCACTTCGTCATCATTCTCCATATCTATTGGTCCTTCCCACCCTTAACTAATATTTGCACTGACTTTTATTTATATATTCAAAGAAGAAGAAGGGGAAAAAGAGTAAGAGCAATGGCAAAAAATGGATAGAGTTGCTTCATGAACATAGTGCTATGAAATCTCCATCATATTAATTTCAGACATAATCATCTAAAAAAAATTTTTATGCCAGTGTTATTTTCTATGAGAGTTGATTTCTTTATGTATATATTTTGGGAAGAATCACCACAAAATTAAAACATTATAACATAAATTATAAAAATCATTATACCAATAATAAAATGAAAAAATACTTTTAAAAAAATAAAAATCAAATTTAATGCCGGGGCGTACGCCTTTACGTCCGGGGCTTACGCTTTTGCACCCGGGACTTATGCCGGCATACATCCTATTGACACCCAATTTTGGCCCTCTACATTTCAAATTAACTAGTCAAACTTCTTGAATTTCAAACAGAGTGAAATACGTATTCATTAAGGAAAAAATACTTTCTAAACTAGTTTTTGGAGTTGTTTTGCCATTTCATTTTGTAAAATATCCTAATATATAATGTATACATTTTACGTAAATTTCAAGTATTAATTATGTTCAAAATAAGTGTTTAACTTAGTATTTTTTATTTAAAATTGCCAAATTAAAAGTCATTTACGATTTAATTACTATAATTAGCGTATTTTCACAGATGAATATTTTACTCTATTAAGTTAAGAAGTTTGATTAATTAATTGAAAAGCAATTCATTCCCAAATGGGTTTAATGGGCTATTTCTGCAAAGAAGTATAAAGGGCTACTTTCTAAAGACAACTTTGGCCGCCTTTTTAATTGTCATATTAGCTCCCTAACTCTACAAACTCAGTCCAAATTTCACTAACATTCAGTCATTCACCCAGCTCAATCTCTCATTTTAATGTCCTTCCCTAAACCTCTTTGCCCTGACATTTACACAAACAAACGTAACCCATTCCTTTCAACTTTGAAGCCTCCAGCTTGGCCCAGCTCACAAAAAGGCAAGATTCCAATCCCTTTTTGCCATTCAAGACCTTGCCCGCCCATTTTGGGCAAAGCTTTCAATGCTCTTGTATTCTTCTCAGCTAATCAAACGGTAAACTCGTGAAACCTAGAATGCTTATAAGCTGTAAAATCATAAGTTGAGGTTGATCAACTTATGACTTGTAACTTATTTTGGTTTATAAGCACTTTTCGTGTTTATCGAACACTTAAATAAATCATAAAATATAAGCTAATTTGATCGACTTATAAGCTTAACGAAACACCATCATTATAAGAAAAATTTGGTAGGTGATAGAGCTCTAATTTTGGTTGCAAAAACTTCACATCTGTTGTTACTTCAACACAATAGATACATGCTAATTGCTATGTATTCATATATACGTTTCTTACTTAACCATAATTTTAATCAATATAAATTATCACCTCAGTAAATCACTTAATTAACACAATAAATAATGCGGATATGGTTAGCAATATCTTTGATTAGTTATGTCGAAGTTTTCCTCTCAGGCCTCAGCAACACAGTGAAACACTCCACAAAAGAGAAAATGACAAAAACAGTCCTCTATGTATGGAGGTAGGTGTAAGATGATCCCTTGAATATAGGGAAAATATCACTGCATATCACTTTAGGTAAACTAATTACCCGTTGTAGCCAAAAAAATTTTACATGCTTTAGCCACTTTTTCTTAGTTTGGTGCCACTGTTGGATTTCTATGTTTGAATTTTATGTTTTTGCTTTTGTTTATTATTAATAAATATCCCACGAAATTTCTTAGTGGTTGCTAAAAAAAACGTTTAAAATGTGTATAAACATTTTTATACATTATTATACACTTTTATACGGTGTAGAAATGTGTATAAACACCTCTTATACATTATGTATAAACTCCTTTTATGTATAAACACCTCTTGTATGAGTTTATATAATATTGTATACTAGTTGAAAACATTTATACACACTTTATACTGTGTATAAATTTGTATAATCATGTATAAACACCTCCAGAGTTTATATAATATTGTAAAAGTGTGTATGAACACCTCTTGTATACATTATTCTACACTTTTATAACATAGGTTGATACATTGATCTCTACCTGCGCGTATAAAATTGTATATTGTTGTATAAAGTTGAATATTCAAGTTGGGCCATAAAATATTGGGCTGTAGGTTTGCAATTTAAAATATGGGCTAGGAGTATGTAATTTTGACCCATAAATTGTGTATAAGTGAAATTTCCCCTTGAATATATTCATCAACAGTTAGTAGTTTTTTATGTTTGTCAAAATGATCCTTTTTTATTTTATCAAATATTTAATATGCTTTGATTGCTAGATTTTACCGAACCGTATTTTTTTTAAGCATGAACTCATATTTGGAGGTGCAGTTTTTGAAGTTTCTATTATTTTTGGCCTATTTCTAAAATTTGACGAGACTTTTCTAGTAATTCTT
Organism: Lycium ferocissimum; assembly: GCF_029784015.1. NCBI lineage: Eukaryota > Viridiplantae > Streptophyta > Magnoliopsida > Solanales > Solanaceae > Lycium > Lycium ferocissimum. The sequence continues at coordinate 45,306,579 of NC_081345.1, read as the reverse complement.
ATTTTTTTTCATAGTTCACATAAAAAAGAACGATCAGAGTTTGTTAAATGTTTGACGGCAACAAAAAATGCTCACATTTAACAAACTTAGAAGACCAAAACTACTCAAAACTATAGTTGAGGAACCATTTCAACTTACCCCGCAATCATAGAGTACCATTGTAGTCATTTTTCCTCCACAAAACATCAAAAAATGCATCAATAAATAGACATCGAATCCACTGCCTTAGCAGCAAATTTAAGATTCAGATTCAAGAAAAAAAAATGTCAGAAAACAAAAACAAAAAGTTACACATAACAATGTTCCCATGGTTTGCACTTGGTCACATAAACCCATTTCTCCATCTTTCAAATGAACTAGCTAAAAGAGGTCATCAAATCTCATTTTTATGTCCCAAAAAGGCTCAAATCCAAGTTGAAAACACCAATTTTCATCCAAATCTCATCACATTTCATTCTCTTAAAATTCCTCATGTTGATGGCCTTCCACTGGGCACAGAAACAGCCTCAGATGTGCCCATTTTCCTAACATGTCACCTTGCCACGGCCTTAGACCAAATGCGCGATCAAATCAAAATCTTACTCGCGAATTTAAAACCGGACATTGTGTTCTACGATTTCGCGTATTGGGTACCGGATATTGCCTCTGAAATCGGGTTCAAGACCGTATGTTACAACGTCGTATGTGCAGCATCCATCGCGATCGCGTTAGTCCCCGCGAGAAAATCATGTACTGTTGAAGAAATGATGAAGCCGCCAAAAGGGTACCCTCCGTCACAAGTAGTGCTCCGCGAACACGAAGCACGTGGACTTTTCTTTGTATTTCAAGAATATGGTAGTGGTGTAACATTTTTTGACCGTGTCACAACAAAGATTGGCGCGATGTGATGCTATATCCATTCGGACATGTAGGGAACTAGAAGGGCCTTTTTGTGACTATTTGTCTAGCCAATATAACAAGCCCGTGTTTCTAACCGGGCCTATACTGCCCGAACCATCATCACAAGATCGTCTAGATGAAAAATGGGCTAATTGGCTCAACGGTTCGAGGCCAGGGTCCGTCCCGTTCGTGCTTTGGGGAGCCAATTAGTTCTTGAAAAGGAGCGGTCGGTTCAAGAACTCGTTTAGGAATTGAGTCAACAAATTTACCCTTTTTGATCGCGGTAAAACCTCCATTAGGTGTCAAGACGATCGGGAAGCCACGGGAGGGGATTTGAAGAGAGGAATAAAGGAAAAGGAATAGTATATGGAGATTTTGTGCCACAAATTGGGATTTTGAATCACTCTTCAATTGGGTGTTTTGTGAGCCATTGTGGGTTTGGGTCAATGTGGGAGTCTTTAATGAATGAGTGTCAAGTTGTGCTTGTACCACATTTGGGTGACCAAATCTTGAACACTAGGCTTTTGGCGAATGAGTTAAAAGTTGCTGTTGAAGTAGAAAGAGATGAAAATGGATGGTTCACAAAAGAGAATTTGTGTAAAACTATAAGAAGTGTGATGGATGAAGGGAGTGAATTAGGTGAATTGATCAAGAAAAATCATGTCAAGTGGAAAGAGACACTAACAAGGCCTGGATTCATGAGTGGTTATATTGAAGAGTTCATGAATAATTTGCACAAGCTCTAGAAGTTTTTAAACTATTTGTTGGGTGTTATATATTGAGGGTAGAGCTATAAGTCTACTTACGGGTTCAACAAAATTCAGTACCTATGGCTCAGATCCTGTATTATTGTTAAATAATCTTGAACACTAGGCTCCGCCTGTGTTATGTATCCTTTGCTAGTGTGTTATTCATGCTTCGAGTATTGTATTGTATGATGTGTGTATGTCGCAATATAATTAATATCATGATCGTTTTTCTGTTAGCTAGTCATAAACTTTGGCTTTAACTTTCTGGGTTTAACTTGATAAAGTTAGGTTCTTTACATAAAAAAAAAAAGGCGAAACATATTCATACGACTGGCCTTTCTATTCATCATCATACTGCAAAGTCCAATGTATTTCAGAATGATTTGCAAAATAACAATTTTCTATCTTTTTTCATCAGCTAAAACTTTGGTGGACAGAGTTATTCAATACATGTTTCTGGTAGAAAATAACAAATACCCGCTAAAATCAGTTGAAGTTCGTGTATAAAACACTACCGTCATAAAATAGTTTGGAATTGGCCCCACCAATCTAAGGAACCAATCTAAGGTTTAAAAGTGAATATAAGATGAGTTTGCTCTTCTAACTCTATATCTATTTGGGCAGTCTTAATATTATACCATCCAACCTTCAACCATTTTAGCAAAAAATCACCACAAAAAAATGCTACTATGCTCAAAATCTCTACTTAAGACATTCAAATATGGTTTTCTTACTGTACAAAATTAAAATTATAGACCATTCATGCCTTTCTTTGAAAATTTGACCCACCAACATTGCTGATTTCAAAAATGTTGAAACAGCAACCAGAAGACAGAAGGCAAATAAGCTTGTTTGCAACAAATTTTTCGTACATGGAAAATAAACTGCAACCACATACAAAATATGAAGAAACAAGAATATTTGGGTAATAAACGGTGCGAGTACAATTATGTTTATCCCTGGATTATTCTCTCCTAAATTTTCTCCGTAATTTGAGGGCCGTTAGCAGCGTATTTCCCGAACGTAGGATGATTTGGACCTTCTTGAGATGTAATTGATCGCCAAGAATGTCGGGCAGCACTTTGCTATTTTGAGTTGAAAGACAATATTTGATGTCTTGATCTCTTTGTGAATACCCAAGAGTTTATGGGATATTCGAGATGCCTTTCAAGAGAACATGTGTCCCTTTGGCATAAGCTAGAGTTTAGGGTAGAGTAGCTGATGTTCGGCCAAAAATATCTATATTTACTCATTGTTTGCCTCATAATACTTTTAATCGTCTTTTGTCTATTAATTATATGACTTTGTGCTTAATATTATATTTTTATTGTGTAGGAATAAAGCGATGTGAAGTTGAAGAAATTTGAAGCAAATATGAATAAATTGTGGAAGAAAAAAGAATGAAAATAAAAGAGGAAGGGAGACAAGAAAAGACAAGTCTGCCAAATAAGAGACATCAAAGGAAGAAAGGAATTGAGATTTAAAGTTGAAACACATATCTGGCAGTAATCAAATTGACAAGCGTCAACTGAGTGTGGACGCGAGGCTTGGCTGAAAGCAACGAAAATTGAAGCTGTACGCAACGCGGCGCATGAAATATTTTCGGACTAAAAGTTCTCCCAATTCTTTTTGAACTCATTTATGAGAAAAGGGTCAAATATATTCTTCTATTTTATTTTATTAGTTAAATATATCCTCCGTTAGTGAAGTTAATAAAAATACCTCTCTAGCGTCTTCAAACTTCATATTTATGCCCCCATTTGGATGGAAATCCCAAATCCTCTCAAATTACCCAATTTCAAAAAAATTACCTACTTTTTTTTTTTCTTCGCCTTATCATGATCATCAAATTCTGAAACCTCTTCTTCCACGAGAAAAAAAGAAAAAAGCAAGAATACACACCCAAATGATAAAATCCCAAAATTTAAATATTCAAAAAACTACTGGAAAAGTACCGATAGATGCAGTTCTTCTCATGTGAATATAATGAAAATGCATTTTAAAATGTTACTGCTATCCATCGGATTCATTGACCTAAAAAGTAAAGACTCTAATTTCGTTGTTGTGTCTTTGGCAGTCCAAGGAGGAATGCGAGTATCTGATCTGATTAGTCTTGCCAAGCCTCACATGCAAAAGTCAAGTGTTGTAGATAGTGTTACTGGCAAGAGTATGGACAGCAGGTAAGCATATTATTTGCATACCGCGGGCTTGTAAAGCTAGGTTGTATTACTGAGGATTATGGAGATACAACTAGAGCTTGGGATTTTATTATTTGGGCGTGTTCTTGCTTCTTTTTTTTTTTTCTTCATGGAAGAAGATGAAGCTAAGGCTTAATGATGATAATAGGCGGGTCGGGCGGGGCGGGTAAAAAAAAAGTGGATAATTTTTTTAAAATTGGGTAATTTGAGAAAATTTGGGGATTTCCATCAAAATAGGGGCACAAGTGTGAAGTTTGAAGACGTCAAGGGTATTTTTGTTAACTTTCACTAACGAAGCAAGATATTTAACTAATAAAACAAAGCAGAAGGGTATATTTGACCCCTTTCCCCTCATTTATTTCGTTTGAGCTTTTTCCTACGCCTATAAATAATCCATAAGACAGATTTTTACATAACTTTGGATAACTTGAAATCCAGATTTCAGAACTTTGGACCTAGAGAGAGCTTGGAGCCGCCGTGAAGGCCGTAGTTACAGGGTTTTATCTTCTCTTCTCTGTAATACTTATTTTTACGTTTTTATTCGGATGATTTGTTGGTTTTCCTTCATGTCTATGTGGAGCTAAACTCTTTAGTTCTAGGGTTGTGACACAAACACAAAAGTTGACGTTTGATTATTATTTATATCTATTGAATTTCCATCTTTGGGTTGCTTATTTATTCTTGTTCTTAATTGTTTGATTTTTTGGGCAATAGCTAGACACTACCTGTGGTGCGTGAATTGGACTTGAGAGAGGGAATTCATGTACGTAATAAGAATAAATAGAGTTAATTTTTTATATTATCGTTTTGCTACTAAGGATAGGGATATACTTCAAGAAATCCTAACAGATCTTAGAGTTTGAGATGGGTTGGACTCGTCTTGTAGAGTCCTATTTTAAATCTACGAAATTTTTTATGTCTACAAATACCCCCTACTCCAAAGCTTGTCACATGTGTAGACTTGCAAAAATTCAAAGATGAGACTTGAAGTATAATTAATTTAGATTTGCATCGTGTAGTGGTATAAGACCTACTAAAAAAGAACTCATTCCCTATCAAGAATTTCCCCATTCTCATAACCTGAAACTCCTCTTTGTCGTCAATCTTTTATTTTGCCAACTCATTTTGCTAACTTGATCCTCCTCGTCTGCAAACAAGTAGAGACGTCTTAATGTGAGACTTCTTATCCTCATCTTGGTACTCTTGCGTGTACAGAATTGCTGACTCACCTCTCTATCATGTATCTGTTTATCCAAAAACTTGGAAGACTTATTAGCCATTCCATCTCCTATATATTACACACGCAACCCCAATTTTCCAGAAACTTCTACTTTGCGACAAAAGTTTAATTAATTTCTACATGCTGATAGTGTAAAAGAATCTTTCCACAAAGTTTCCATACTACTAGAGAGAGCCGATTTACAAGTATGTTTTCTACCAAAGATTGTTGTTTCGCGAAATGCTTATGAAAATGAAATTCTTTCATTTGAAAGTCTGTAACAACTGGCTAAGACCTTGTGATAGAAACAACCTAAAGAAGAAACTAGACGTGTTATATGCTATAGAGTTCATATATATTCTTGGTTTTACCTGGTATTGGAAAAGAAATCAACAAGGGCCTATGATAGTTTATTATGTAAGATTAAGATTAACATGAGCACTAATTTATACTAGCCACAAAAAGAGGTATAGTTATATGGTATTTGTACATGGTGGAGCTAACATATAAGAGGTATTTAAGTATAAAAACTACATTTTAATTTTATTACAAACTGTAGCTATAAGGTGTTTGTATTTACAACTCGTAGTTATAAGGTATATGTATTTGGCTGATTGTATTTTTGGGCAAACTAGATGTATTGGATTATTGGACTGTATGTGTTGTTTGATTGATCTATATACATATGTATTTGACTGACTGTATTTTGACAAAGTAGAGTAGCTGACTGTATGTGTTGTTTGACTAATCTATATACATTTGTATTAGCTTGTATTTTGGAACTGTGTATTTGAATACACCCGAATACACGCGAAACAAATAAAACATAGTTACGAATTATAATTACAAAAACAGTAGCTATAATTGGTTAGAAGCCTAGAGATTATAGTTGTTTATGTAAGCACTCTAGTTATATTAGTGTTCCTTTACATAGTAAATTGATAATCTTTATCAATCATAATCTAAAAGAATCTGGTTAGACAAGAAATGGACCAAGCCCGCTCTGATGCATCTTATTGTTCGAGGCCCAACAACAGGCCCATTTGAGAACTACTATTCTATAACGTAACCTTCTACTTTCTCCTCGTATAACAATGGAGTGAAGTGTCACATTTTAATTTACACATATGATATTTTTGTACACATTATCTAGTAGACCCGGGGTTCACATTTTTTCGGTTCTTTATATGAAAATAAAAACTTATTCTAATTCATTATTTGGTACTGTTATAGGCTCAAACCAAAACTGATGCATTTATGAGAAATAACGTAAATCAGTTCAATTCGGTCAATTTTATAAATAGTTTTGACACCGCTAGCTATAATAGGTTAAATTATATTGGGCAATTTGCAGGATTACCCCCAAATTTTTAAAAATGTCTTTAAATTTTTCTTTCTTATCGCCCTCACGCATTTACAAAATTCTGCATTGTGAATTTTTTTTTTTATTGAGTGCATTTTAATTTTTAAAGACCACCCCAAATGAAGGGCAATCCGCATTTAAAAAAAAAAGGTAAAATTTCTCAAATGACTACCTTATCAGTAGCCTTCCTACCATTTGTAAAATATTACCATTCGTAGCTAAAAATCATTGATTTGTGTATGTTTTCGCATGTATTTGTTGCAAGAACACATGAGCAACTGTAAAAAAGAAACATTTTATTTTTAGGTCAAATTAAATGAGAAATTAAGATATTTTTTACCTTCTTTTCCGCAAAATTTTTTTTTTTTTACACGTTTCTTTCTTCCACGTATTCTTCAACATTCAAAACGTAAAAATTCAAATTTCAAATTAAATCAACACTCGAAAAATACATTGACAAAACAAACACGATTAATCAACAACCAATGTATTTGACGTTTTCAATAAATTTAGCTTTTTTAAACGTTTTTTATTTACGTGTATTTGATAAAGATAACTAACGTAAGACGTTTCCAATCAAACTCATGTATTTTATATTAAATATCATGTATTTGTGCAAAAATTAAAGACCACCCCAAATGAAGGGCAATTTACCCATGTATTTGAAGCATAAAAAAAAATCAAACCCCATGAACTATATTGATAGCAAGGCTTTACAAACAAAACACTGCATGTTACGTATATTATGTTGGGTTAAATCATCACAAAATATAGATAATAGTTTATCATGAACATGACACTATTTTTTCGTATCTCTCTCCCCTTGACTTTTACCAAGAAAAGAATTTCTCGTTAGTTGTTTCAAGCAAACACCAACTTTTGGTTAAAAAAGGACTTTACCCGTTTGGAGAGTTTTTTCACTTTCTTGTGGGATTAATATTGTTACCATTAAAAGGGGATATACATTGGAGGTGCTAATTTTAGGTATTTGTTAAATTTTTTTTAAATTAGAAAAGTATTCGCTTTAAAATAAAAGGTAGTATTACCACTAATGTACTTTAACGCGTAAAAATTCCAAAAAAAAAAAAAACTATATTGATAGCAAGGCTTTACAATAGCACTGCATGTTACGTATATTGTGTTTGGGTTAAATCATCCGAAAGATACTAGTTTACATGAGTGACACTTTTTAATATCTGAATGACTTTTACCAAGAAAAGAATTTCTCGTTAGTTGTTCAAGCAAACACCAACTTTTGGTTAAGGACTTTACCCGTTTGGAGAGTTTTTTCACTTTCTTGTGGGATTTTTTTTTTTTCCACTTTATTTAAAAATCTTTGACAAGAAATTTCAAATACAACCAAATATTTATTAAAAAACTATAACATTCAAACAACCAAATATTTATTAGAAAAACTATAACCAAACCAACTGAACCAAACACAACTCCATCTTCAACTCATATTTCAAAATTCTGAATAAAGTGAAAAATATTTGGTTTTCATGACAAAACGCCTACTTACAGTTTTAGGTGACTGTATGTAGGATTTGTGCTTTCCTTTTCTCTTTTCCTTGACCAGAAAATTTTCTGTTGGTTAAGCTTATGATACTCAAGCTGTCTCCACATAAGCAATAGTTCCTCCATAAAGCTGCTTAAGCTTGGGCTTTAAGTCCCCAATTTTTGAAGGCCCCATTTTATATCACAATAGTTGTAGTATAAGCTTTTATTTTTTAAAAAAATACTATAGATTTTCACTAACAAAAAAATGTATCTTTTGTATTTTGATTTGACATAAAGGGGCCTCAAATAAAGTTTGCAACATGTAAACAAAGAATTTATGGAATGGAAGTAAAAAAGTAATCTTTAATTTTTCATTTTACCTTTTCAATGAAAGCAAGACTTTTCATTTCCTTTTTTAGGCTATGCAAAACTCACTCATTTTCCTAAATATCAACGCAGACTTCCTCTCTTTTAATATTTTCTTTGTTCCTTCAAGCTTCAGAAAATGTCTCTTTAGCAATATTATTCTTGAAACAAGCAAGAGAAAAGTGTGTGTCAAAAGAAATTATTGATCTGCATTTTTTGGATATCAAGCATTATTGAAAGTTTATGAAGCAACAAGTTCTTATTTTGAGATCAAAGTTACTTGAATCATAATTTGTTTCTTCATTTTTTTAGTATTATTTTTTCAATTAAAGTTTATTGTGCTTGAGATTTATATTATGTAGGCATATATTGTTCTTTTATTATTATTAAAATTTAAATATGTCAATTAGAAAATATGAATCAGGCTATTCGAAACTTAAAAGAAAAAGAAAAAATGATGCTTTGATACAATCTAAAAAATGAGCTCTAATTGAAATGGTTGCAAAATTTGATCCGATCATGCACGGACATATCCGACGAATTAAACATGATAAAATTCATGATCATTATCTTCGATGTTCTTTGAAATATAATAGTCACTCTGCTATTGACGATTTAGACTTATTTTCCGAATTAAAAGTGTTAAGGGAGATAGTACAAATAGATGCTAATACTTTAACCGATATACTCAATCAGATAAAAAGACTTGATTTTTTTCAGATGCCTATATTGCCTATAGAATAATGTTAACTGTTCATGTAAGTTGCCTCAGCGGAAAGAAGTTTTTCAAAACTAAAATTGATAAAAATCTGACTTAAGATCAAGCAGGTCTCAAGAGAGATTGAATGGATTAGGTATATTATCCATTGAAAAATAATTATTAGAAGAAATCGAATATAATAATATTATTCATAGCTTTGCATCTCAAAATACTATAAAAATAAATTTTAAATAAAAACTATATATTATATAATTTTTTCTTTAAATAAAAATATTAAGGCCTTTCATCGAAGTTTAACTTTAGGCCAACAATAGTGTTGAGCCGCTCCTGCCAAAAGACTCGAAGTGTTTTGCATGTAAAAGTCATGTACAATTTCTTTTTTTGTCATTTTTACTTGTTCAACTAAACACATATCAGAAGCCAACTCATCTATTGGCAGTGATCGTTTCGTAGACAACTTGGATACAGTTTCAGTCATCAAAACTCTAAAATTAAAGTAACCCTGCTTATTCCGTAACGTGTAATATGTTGGTTAAACGTACACGTTGCAAATTCGAACATGACATGTATAAAAATCAATTTTCTCCGTCTCAATTTAAGTGTATTAGTTTGACTGCATACATAATTTAAAAAACAGAGTGAGGTAGACCTTTGAATCCTATGGTCTTAAACTTGCTACGTAGATTATTGAAATTGGAAAACTTATTAAATATAAAAAAATACATTCTTTTTCGGACAGACAAAAAAAAAAGTAAAATACTTAAATTGAAACGGAGAAAGTAATAATTAAATGGCGAAGAATAGAAACCGGCTAATTATCTATTAAATTTCGAACAGTGCGTGAGAGACCCCTCAAAAGAATTTTGGTCATACAAAACCATGCTAGTTACGTGCCTTAATCTAGATGGACACATAAATTGACAGAGAAACTTTGTATGTTCTTTTTCTAATCAAAAGAGATATGGCCTCACACCAAAGAGTGTCAGATCCGCTAATTTTTAATTATTTGTAGTTTAGTTAACCAATCATCTGTAGCACGTAACATCTTTAAAACAGAATCACTATTACAAAGTACTATGGATTTAGTTGCTTTGGTCGAAATGTTGATTTACCAAAAATATATAAATATTAAATTTTGATCACAATAACTCAATAAACAATGAAGTGATATTTTAAAATCATAAAATTCAAAATATTGGATCCACATCCGTTTTTAAGGTACTCGCCCATTAGTTTAAGACAAGTTCAATCATCTTGAGCTGATGATATATTTAAACACTCAGGGATCACCATAAAAAATTGTGATAGGATGAATATGGTCCTTTCACCTTATTCGGAGATCTCGTATTTGAGCTCTGAAATTGAATTTTTTTAGGTAAGAAGCTCTTCCCCTTTTAATGCATCTTATATGATGCGAATCAGAATTAATGAAGGCTCCAAAAAGAATACTAAACATTGGGTGGAACTTGGAAGACAAAAAAAACATGTGACTTTACGTCTTGATGGATGCATTCACGTGCACCACGGTCTGAAAAATATGTACATAAAATTGTGGAGAGACCACAAGTTGGAGTTGAAAATTTGTACCAATTTGCTAACCAAATATTTATTTGAAAATATTTTTTAAAAAGAGATTTTTATATATAAATATATATATACTAAACGGGACCTTACTATACTATCAATACTAGATGGCGTATGCCGCGCGCATATATATATATATATATATATATATATATATATATATATATATATATATATATATATATATATATATAAACGGGATTATATACTATCGAAGATAGATATGCGCGCGCGCGACGACGGGCCCAACACTTTGGATTATGTAGTGTATCTATGTGTATGTAGTTGTGTACAATTGTAAAGATTTATGTATTGGGTAGTGATAGTATATTATATTTTATATTGCTAATAAATATACATAAGTTTGCACTGTCTATGCATATATACAGATGAACATTAATACATATACACAAATGTTATTTGTCTATTACATTGATGATTACACTGTCTATATATATATATATATATATATATATATATATATATATATCACTAATATTATATATTTACAAAAGCTGGTACTGGTAAATAGTTAAAAGTAATGCAGTCGGCTATTTTGTTAGTAGCAGCCATGCATGTTGTAGCTGTGCGACGCCATGGCTGACAAAATACCTGTAGAAATTTGTTGTTAAAATTAGCGGAAGTGTTCAATTGATGGATGTAGAGAGTGTAGTAGTAGTGCAGTTGAGTTAGTTGTGTCACGTATTAATTGCATTTTTTTGCGCTTTGAATTTTGCCCTCAAATTGGTGGTCTTTAAGTTTGTCCTTCGCTTGAAAAGGTGGCCGAAAATATAAGACAACCTATGTTGGATCCGGCATAATTTTAGTTATGCCTTAAGACAACTTATGTTGTCTCCGACAGAGGTTGCCTAAGGCATAACTAAGCCTTAAGCCATAAAAGTTTGCCTCATAAATTGCCTTAAGGCATAAAATTTATGCCGGATCCGGCATAACTTTCCCAAGCTTTGCTTTGCAAAATTATTTTTATTTTTCTGCCGGAGCCGGGGTTCGAACCCAGAACCTCAGGGTTTCTACTCGAAGGGCAAAAATTAAAGACCAGCAATTTAAGGGGCAAAAATTGAAGACCACCCCGAATGAGGGGCATTCCTGCGAATTGCCCTATTAATTGTTACACCTTTCGTTTTTATTTGTTTAATAGTATTATATTTTATTAATGTATTTGGTATAGTTACGAATGATAATTTACAAAATTACTGTAGTTACTAAAAATAAATAAATTAAAATGTAGCTATTATCAATAATTACGTCTTAGAGGTAGCTATGCCAAGTATTTTTTCTTATAATTTTAGCATATGCATGTCAACCATTGTTACCTTTAATTGTGCATAAAGCTCAAGTTTAACAAAGTTAAATACATTATCTTAGTTAGGTAATTTAAATTTACTTTTGTCCACCAAGTTTTTCCTTCGGCGTCTTGTTCCCAAATTGAAATAAGTACTACTCCATCCGTCTCTCAGTATTTGTTATGACTAGGGGTGCTTATCGGTTTGGATTGGATAATTGTGTTAAAGTGTGTGTGTGGCTAGGCCGTGTATAGATATCGGTTTTTTAAATATCTCATGAAAAACGCTAACCAACCAATAAGATATCGTTGGTGTGGTGAATCGATTTTATTAGAATGGATTGTTGTTATGGTAGGTTATGATGTTAGTCGGTTTATCGGTTCATCAATAAAGTATATGAGATTTTTTTTGGTTCTATATGATGTGAATTATTTGCATCAATACAAAATTATCAAAACACAAAAGGCTCAATATTGATAGCGTATAGGTTGCAAACTCACATTTGACCCTATTTGCTTCACATCGCAAGATTTAAATGGATGTATTACATCATGGTGGGTATTCTTGAGTTTGGGACACATGATTTTAAATTATTGAAAATACGAATTAAATTTTCACTAAAGTATCGTTATTAAATAAACTTGTGCTTTAAGAAATGATAAGTATGAGATTTTCATACTAGAGTGTGTCAATGTCCATAAGAAACTTATTTCTTTCAAACAACCACTAGTAATTCTATCTCGTTCTCATCTTCACCATAGAAAAGGGGAGAAACATCCAAGGAAAGTAAAAATGTTTTGAATGATTCTAGTTGGTAACATGAGATAATAAGAAACAAACAACAAGCAAAAGCAATAAGGAAATGACAAACTGCTACCATGTTGTGGGAAGAAAAATGAGTTTTAGGCTCAAAGATTAGTATTTCTAATCTTTAGTACTTTATATACATAGGGATATATTTATAATTTAATTATTATTAACGGGTTAACTTATATGTATCGTGTTTAACCGATAAGAAAAATGAGGAAACCGTCCCCCGCTATTATCCGTGTATAAGCCGTTAACTATAAAATTAAGACCGTACCATTTCCCATCCGTTAATCCAATTTTAGCATATGCATGTCAACTTGTTACCAATAAACCAATAAACAAAGTATTTATCTTGGTAGTTTAAATTTACTTTTGTCCACCAAGTTTTTCCTTCGGCGTCTTGTTCCCAAATTGAAATAAGTACTACTCCAGTTATGACTTCTAAAAATAGTCATCTCCAATTATTTGTCATTTTAGAAGTTCAAGACAAAAAATATTTTTTTTCATTTTGCTTTTTGGTAGTAATTATTCTTGAAAAATATAAACACCTCAATTATGGGGTGATATTATGGTTATTCAAATACCAATATAAAAATAGTTAAAATCCCGCATAATTAATATTTCTAAGGGCATGTAAAAGAGAATCAAGACAGATAATTCGAGACGGAGGGAGTAAGAAGCAAAAAATTAATGAATCTTGCACCAAAAACTTATCAAGTAAAGCTAAAAGAGTAGTTATTGTTACATTTTTAAGAACTCTTCGATAATAAAGCATTTTTTTTTATAGATTAAAGATACATATAACTAAGTAATCATATTTGTATTAATGTTTTTTTTATTTTTAGATTTTGATGTTTTGTTCTAATATTGTGTTTGTTCTTAAGTTAGATTACAATCTTTTTAATTATATAATAAAAATATTTTGCAAAAGAGGCACATGTGAACGTTTTATTTAGTTCATAAAAATAGTGAAATTAGTTATTAAAAGGGTAAAGCTTTATTTGGATTTTAAAAAGTTAATCCACGATATATTTTATAAAAATATCCCACTATATATTGATTATCAAGGAGAAGTGAAAATCATTAAAAATACTGAAAAAGTGAATAATTTGATACCGTATATGTGCCACAATTTGGACCGAATGAAATCAAGAAGAAGTGAAATTATGTGAGCGTGATAAAATAGTGAAAAGTCAAAAGAGTGTAAAAGTGACATGGCTAAAAACATAATTAATACCTGCCATTTGAAATGACATCATCTGTTATGATGCAATTTTTATAAGCAGGGGTAAAATAGGGAAGGTATGAATATATTTAATATTAAATTACAGTAAGATTCTACTTTTAACTAATGAAATTATTTAATGGCAAGTGCTTTGACCAAACTGCCCTTGGTTGGTCGACGATCCACTTCTTCAACTCATGCTTCTATATAGTTATATAATAAATATAACTATAAAACGTGCCTAATCTGTGTCTCCGTTGTTTAACACATCCAAGCTTAACAGTTAGGCGTTTGTCTCAAAATCATTAAAGAAAGTTCTACAACTTTCCAAAAATTGAAAAATACACTAGATATTTATTCCTAGTTTTTGCAAAACTTATTTTTTTATTTAAAAATGTTTGGTCAACTTTTTTTCTCAAAAGAATATTAAAAGAAATGAAATAATTTTCAACACCACGAGGAGTCTATAGCTCTCATCCTGGCGCGTGGGGAACTTTCGACCACATAGCATCAGATCCGACATGTACCAAAGTGGGACCCGGTTAGAACACGGATCTTTTTTCAGTTCAAGCAAATTTTTGACAGAATTTTCTATTAAAAATGTTTTTTTTTTTTTTAATATTTCAAACCATCCATGCAAAACAAAAAACAAAAAAGAAGTACTTATATTGTTCAACTATTGTCCTCTTAAATTGTTGAAGACCGGATGATTGAGATTTCTTCATTTTTAATTAGAGATGTCGAAAGTAAAATGAAAACCTTTTTTAGTAGATAGGAATATATGTAATATGTAACGTATGGGTTAGTCTGAATATACTAGATTTGACATGAGTTGTAGTCAAATCTCGAACTCAAACCGATGAAGTTCAAATCTTGAATCCATTCCTATTGGTAAGGAGCACTTTATTTCTATAGCAAGAATTCAAATTAGTTGGACCAGTGATCTTTCGGATGATTAAAGCAGGGATAGATGTAGCCATAAATTTACAAGTTCACCCAATTATTATTATATATTATTTTAAGTTTGCTATAGGAACCCAAAACTTAAAAGGATGTGAACTCAGATATTAAAAATACTAAATATTATAAATTTTTAATTGTGACCCAATTATTATTATTATTATATATTAATTTGAGATTGTTATAAAACCCATAAACTTAAAGAATTTTAAAAATCAGATTAATTGGATGAGTAAACTTCAGAATACCAGATGATAATAAAATGGAGCGTGAGGCTCTATAAGTCTAAAAAACGAGTGGCCTTTAACAAAACACTTCTATTCCTACAAGGCTACAACTATCATTTTTGTTTCTCTATTTAAAGCCCAAAAATTAACAACCAAAGTTCTAATTTCAGAATTCAGAGTACTTTCAAATTGAGCTGAAGTTTCAACTTGAAAATGGAGACCAATGGGGTGATGGTGAAGTCAAATTTGTCTGACGGAGTTAACAACCAAGAAATTGAAACCCCAAACAATATCACAATCAAAGGCATTCTTGGATTGTTAATGGCAAATATTGAAACAGCAACTGATGATGAAGATGAAGAAAATGGTTGCAACAATCTGAAGAAGAATATGAAGAGGAAGAAGAAAGTGATATCATTGGGAATGGGTGACCCTACAGCATATTCTTGTTTTCATTCACCTGCTGTTGCACAGGATGCTGTTCTTGAAACTCTTACTTCTCAAAAATTCAATGGTTATTCTCCAACTGTTGGCCTTCCTCAAGCAAGAAAGTAATGTACACTCACTTCCATTCTATTTTCTTTTTCTTTTTATAACTCTATGCCAGGTCAGCTTGCATGTAACTCGACTAATTTCATTGGATACCTGCTATTTTCCACCAAAGACGGGTATTGGGTTACTTTGTCCAGCTTGGACAGATGAGGAGAAATTATCTAGTATTTTTGCTTCTACTGAAATTTAAACCTGAGATTTCATGACTCCGCAACAAAAAAATCACCTCAATTCTTTTTTTCTTTTATTACTCCGGTCCAGCTTACTTGCACCTCGATTAATTTCACGGGTACATGCTACCTCCCATCAGCAGAGATATCGGATAACTCTGTCCACCATGGCTTGAACAGATAGGAAGAAATCACCTAATGTTTTTGCTTCCGTGGAATTTTAATCGGAGACTTCATGGTTCTTTCCTTCACTTTTTGTTGCAAACTTATTGAACTAGGAAAATATGATATAACCTATATATACACCGACAATCTAAAGATTTATAGTATCGGTATAATTTAACATGGTGTAGTAGGTGACATGTCTTATTTTTAAGTTACTAATCTCACTATTATGAATGTTTACATGTCCGAGTAATTATCTTTTTAGGTAACCTGATGGTCTAAAAATTCACTTACGATGTCAGTTTGCAGAGGTTAAAATAGGCAAGACATGAGTGTTTCTTGTTAATGTGTAGGCACTGTTACTTCCTCTGGTCCCAAAATATTAGTCGTTTTGGTGATCTGAATTTGTTTCGAAGTATTTGGCGTTTTAGAAAAACAAGAAGTTATTCATTGTTTTTTTCGAATCTACCCATGTTGTTCCCAACATTAAAATGTTAGTTAAGTGAGACGTCTAATGAGAGATAAATGGTAGTTTAGACAAATACTCTTTTATTGAAGGTTATTACATGTCATTCTTAGTTAAGACTGCAAAAAACTTCTCACAGATAACATGGATAAGGAGGTAGTAACTTCTTTTTTCTTTTTTCTTTTTTTGATTTGAAGTTTCAGAATGTTCAATGAAGTTATTCTGTTCTTATGTTTTACTACTTGGTTCCTTAATTTTAACTTCTTGTTGAATATTTTTTGATCGAACAGGGCGATCGCAGATTATTTATCCCGTGAACTTCCAGACAAGTTATGTGCAGATGATGTTTATGTCACAGCTGGTTGCACCCAAGCCATTGAAATAGCCTTGTCCATTTTGGCTCGCCCTGGTTCTAACATATTGCTGCCAAGGCCTGGTTTCCCAATTTATGCACTTTGTGCTGCCTTTAGACACATCGAAGTTCGATACTTTGATCTTGTTCCAGGCAAGGGCTGGGAGGTTGATCTCAATGCTGTTGAAGCTCTAGCAGATCGTAACACGATTGCAATAGTTGTTATAAATCCTGGCAATCCTTGTGGAAATGTTTATAGTTACAAGCATCTTCAAGAGGTTGTCCTTACTGCTTTTGTTCCACACAACTATTACTACCTTTTTTTTAATAACCGTGGTGTCCGGGCCAATTTGCGTGTTTGGCTAAGCTTTCAACATATGCTTATTTTGAAAAGTGCTTTTGTCAAAAGTGTTTTTCAAAAAAGTACTTTTGGAGAGTAGCAGTTTGTGTTTGCCTAATCAATTTGTGAAAGCACTTCTGTCAATATTAGAGCTGTACTTTGTGCTTGGCTAATGTTCCAAAAGTGGTGAGGAAAAGCTATTTTTTTTAGCTTCTGACAAACAACTTCTACTACTACTCAAAAGCGCTTATTTTTCCCTAAAAGCTTAGGCAAACACCTAAACTTTCTTTAGAATAAGCACTTATTGAAAATTTAAAAAAAAAAAAAAGCACTTTTAGCTATCCAGAAGCTTGACCAAACAGGCTATAATTCCACGGGGTACTTGATACCTCCCCCAAACACAAGTTCCGAGTAACTCTATCCACCAAGGCTTTGGATAGATGCGAAGAAAAGACCTACTGTTATTTGCGTCCGCTGGATTTGAACCTAAGATTCGATTACTGTTTTTCTTTCCTTTTTGCATTCTGTATTAGTTATGAGATTTTGTTTTTGTGTTAATATCAGATTGCAGAAACTGCAAAGAAGCTTAGGACCATAGTGATCGCAGATGAAGTATATGGGCATCTTGCTTTTGGTGCTAAACCATTTGTGCCTATGGGAGTTTTTGGAGCCATTGCTCCCGTGCTTACTCTCGGTTCTTTGTCTAAACGATGGTTAGTCCCTGGCTGGCGCCTCGGTTGGCTTGTCACAAATGATCCCAATGGCACCTTCAAAAACCCAAAGGTTTGTACTACACAACATGATTAGGCTATGCTGCTTGGACCCTCCAAAAATGTTGCCGTATTCGTGTCGGATCCTCCGAAAATGCATAGTTTTTGAAGGATCAGACACACACCCAGCGATATTTTTGAAGAGTTTGAGCAACATAGTGATCAATTATTCCATTACAACCCTTAATATCTCTGTTTATGATGTTCTTCCATATATATTTTTTTCTCTTTATTGACTTATCTTGATTATCAGTTTGTTGAGCGCATTAAGAAGTATTGTGACATTTGCGGAGGTCCAGCTACCTTTATACAGGTTTGCATTTTATCCCTATTCCCTCATATTTTTTGTTAAACGTGTATGTCTAAGGCGTCTTAGAATTGTAGCTTAAGATATGATAAGTCGTAAATACAATTAGTGCAAAGTCATTTAATTGAATCTCATGTAAACTTACCTGATACTAGCAACCATTAATGTGTAGGCGGCTGTCCCTCGCATTATTCAGCAAACCGAAGATGTCTTCTTCAGGAAGACCGTTAACTTGTTGAAGCGGACTGCAGACATTTGTTGCGAAAAGATAAAGGAGATTCCTTGTATTAGCTGCCCACATAAACCGGAAGGCTCAATGGCTGTAATGGTGAGCAGTGAGATAAATCAAACACCTATAAGTTTATCCAGTATATGCTCTCATTTTTAAAACAATTTCTCTATTATATGCAGGTGAAGCTGAATGTATCACTTTTGACAGACATTAGTGACGATATTGACTTCTGTTTCAAACTGGCGAAAGAGGAATCTGTTATACTCCTTCCAGGTAAGAACTAAAGAATTGAGGAAATAAATGATTAATCTTAGAAATAATAAAGGTAAAACCACAACTTAGGATGCATGGAGACCAATACCATCTCTCGCAACTTATGGACCTTTTAGACCACGATCTTTTTGAGCAAACTAAAAATCGTATGAGAAAATGTTAGACCACGGTCTAAAATTTTGTCTGTCTCAACGGCTATATTTGTACAACTTTTAAAAATGGGGACAAAATCTAAATGGTCACTTAGAAAAGGAACATTGCATAAATCAGCCGAAGAACAGAAAAAGAGTTAATATATAGTTCAGGAAACAACGACAATTGTTTGCAAATATGTAAGAGTAAGCATTTATACAAATAACGAGGCGATTTACCTTGACTAAAACACTTGCAGGACTTGCTGTGGGTCTAAAGAATTGGATTAGAATAACCTTTGCAGCGGATCCGTCTTCTCTTGAAGAAGCACTAGGAAGGCTCAAGTCGTTCTGTCAAAGGCATTCATATCAAAAAAATGTTCATTGTTGATTGCAGTTAGTAAGCAATCCTTGTAATAGATCTTCTACGCTGAGCACCTCAGCTACAGTTAGTTGCTAAGTCACAGTATAAATTGTATAATCATAGTGCAAGTTACAGCAATTTATTGATTTTTGAACATGCAACGACTATAGTAATTTTACAGGCTGATTACATGGCAAGTTACAAACACATTTGAACTGCCAATATTGTTCCCTCTGTACCTATTTGTATAACAGCAACCTTGAACTACACATCTAAAAATATTTGACTAGTTGGGCTTTCATGCATTGCATAATAGGAAGTCGCTTTGATCTGAAATGGCATTTTTGCATTGTTTGCCTCCGCTACATGAAGAAGCCAGAAAGAGACTTGTTAGACTTGTGAAGCTTGAATTCTGCTTCTAAAATCCATACTAATACCAAAGTGTTATCAGAGACTTGAATTGCCCGAGGAAGATGTCCACATTTTGAATACATGTAAATTGATCTGTATTTTACTAGCTGGAGAATCTTACGCATTGCATATAGGAAGTCGCTTTGATTTGAAATGACATTTTTGCACGGTTTGTCTCTCCTACTTGTTAGATTTGTGAAGCTTGAATTCTGCTTCTAAACTCATTTATACCAAAATGTTATCAAAGACTTGAATTGCCCGAGGAAGATGTCCCCATTTTGCATACATATAAAATGAGGCGAAGCCAAGAATTTCGCTAAGGGTGTTCAAGATTTAATTTATATGTAT